>NW_028317819.1:3207500-3535833 GCF_062004578.1 Staurois parvus | reverse complement strand
TGAGACGACCCCCCAAACAGGAATGGATTTACATGTAGAGGCCACTGACAGTTTTTTTCCCCCACTTATCTTTTCTGACTGTTTTTTCACTAGTTTTGCATTTGGCTAGGGTCAATGTCATTACATTAATGTCATGAGGCGATACCTGGACCCTACAAAGGTTGCACAGGCAGTCCAACTCCTCCAGGATGACACATCAATATGTGCCATTACCAGAAGGTTTGCTGTGTCTCCCAGTACAGTCTCAAGAGCATGGAGGAGATTCCAGGAGACAGGCAGTTACTCTAGGAGAGCTGGACAGGGTTGTAGAAGGTCCTTAACCATCAGTAGGATCGGTATCTGCTCCTTTGGAGGAACAGGATGAGCACTGCCAGAGCCCTACAAAATGACCTCCAGCAGGCCACTGGTATGAATGTCTCTGTCTAAACAATCACAGATAGACTTCATGAGGGTAGCTTGAGGGCCCGACATCCTCTAGTGGGCCCTGTGCTCATTGCACCATAGAGCTCAATTGGCATTTGCCATTGAACACCAGAATTGGCAGGTCTGCCACTGGCGCCCTGTGCTTTTCACAGATGAGAGCAGGTTCACCGTGAGCACATGTGACAGACGTGAAAGGGTCTGGAGAAGCCGTGGAGAATGTTATGCTGACTCTAACATTGCTCAGCATGACTGTTTTGGTGGTGGGCCAGTGATGGTCTGGGAAGACATATCCATGGAGGGACGCACAGACCTCTACAGGCTAGACAATGGAACCCTGACTACCATTAGGATGAAATCCTTGGACCCATTGTCAGACCCTACGCTGGTGCAGTGGGTCCTGGGTTCTTCCTGGTGCACAGCAATGTCCAGCCTCATGTGGTGAGAGTATGCCAGCAGTTCCTAGAGGATGAAGGAATTGATACCATTGAATGGCCCCCAAGCTCGCCTGAACTAAGTCCAATAGAACACCTCTGGAATATCATGTTTCGGTCCATCCGACTCCGCCAGGTTGCACCTTAGACTGTCCAGCTCAGTGATGCCCTGGCCCAGATCTTGGAGGAAATACCCCAGGACACAATCCGTCATCTCATTAGGAGCATGCCCTGACGTTGTCATGCATGCATGCAAGCACGTGGGGGCCATACAAACTATGAAGTACCAATTTGAGTTGCTGCAATAAATTTCAGCAAAATGGACTAGCCTGCTGCATAAATTTTTCACTTTGATTTTCAGGGTATCTTTGAATTCAGTCCTCTGTAGGTTGATAATTTTCATTTACATCAAACGATGGAGCATCCTTACGTTCCTAACACATTACCCAGCCCATATCAGTATAGATATCCAGCATGATATTTTTCCCCACTGAGACCAGTGTTTTCAGTGTTCCTTAAATTTTTTGAGCAGTGTATTAATCAAAGACATGTAGCAGAACACATTTTGGCCTAACTTTATGAAGACATTTGATTTTTTAAATTCTTTTTATTGGATACGTTATATAACAAAGTAGAAAATATTGTTTATTTTTCTGAATTTTCGGTCTTTTTTCGTTTATATAGTAAAAAATTTAAAAAACCCAATGGTTATCAAACACCACAAGAATGCTCTATTTGTGTGAAAAAAATAAGATAAATTTTATTTGCGTACAGCGTTCTGATCTGCAATTGCCAGTTAAAGTAGAGCAGTGCTGAATATGGTCCAGTCATGAAGTGGGTAAAAATTCAGGAGCTCGAGTGGTTAAAGCAGAACTCCAAGCACATATAAAAAGCACCATAAATAGATGGTAGCATCATTTTAATACTAGTCTACTCTAAATTATTCCAGTAATTGTGCACTCTGGGATAAGCAAATGTTGTATAAATACAAGAGATGTGTCTAACTACTTGAATCTTGGTGTACTTTGTGTAGTTATTCTATATCTGTACAGTAATCCAGCATGAAACTTTGCCTTTGTGCTGGAGCTTCCTGTAATAAAGACCTATCACTGCTGCTCTCTCTACTTGTGCAGGATGACAGGTCTATAGTGGGTGGGTCCACTGAGCTCATTCCTTAGCTCTGCTCACTGCACAGGCATGTACAAAATAGGGATGATATCATACCTAGATCTGCAAATGCATTTGGTGCACATAAATTAGATTTATACAATTTTTCCTATTGAAGACTGTTTTTGGAAGAAAGTTTTTGCATCTCAAGTTCAGGTTAAAGAGTTGTGGGTAGTGGTAAGGAAATCATATGCAGCTTTTGACACATCCAGATTTGTAATAAAGGTACACAAATATGTGAAACAATGCATTCAACTGGTATACTACTTCCCAGAACTTAGTAGCACTAGAAAACCACACAACGCTTTAAAAGAGAAGTGGGGGATTGCTTCCCCCCCCCAATTATATTTACCTAGGTGGATGAAGCATCAGCACAATGCTGCATCTGTTCTTTGCCAGCTCTAAGTGTGAGAACTCCGTGATCACATGACCACTGATTGCTGAGTTCTCTCCACCACTATGAGCAGAGAGCTGTGATTGTTAGTCACCGCTCACTGCTCTAACACCCCCCCCCCCCAAAACTCTTTGGAGCACTGGGCTATGGAGGGAGAGGGAACGGCTGGCTCAAGTTCTTAGATGAGCTTAGCCAGGTGCCGCTCCACACTCTGGGATGAATCCCGACTTTAAAGTCGTGATCTTTCTCCAGCCTGGACCGGATGAGTGATGTCAGCCGACAGCGCACTTGAGCCCACTGTCAGCTGGAAACAGGTCACATGAGTGCAGAATGAACTGCACTTCTGTGATCCATATGAGAAGTACAGCCTAAAGAGCTTTGGCTATACTTCTACTTTAAAGCCCGACTTAGGACAAATCTTTTTTTTTTTCTTTTTTTTTGCTCTTTAGATTTGGATAGGGTATAGAAGATCTATGGTTATAGTAGCTTGCTAGTAAGAAATGTATCCAGTTGCTGACAATCGTCTTATCAGGAAGCCATCTATTTCAGTGTGCTTCAAATACGTTGACTACTAACAAAGATCTCAATGGGAACAAATTAACAACTACTACTTGTATCTTACTGTGAGTGTCTGTCCCCTTTTTTCGGGACGGGAAGTATTGGAAAATCTTCCCAGTGCTAAGACTCATCCTTTGTTATAGCCTCCAGTATAAGAGAAAGATAGTGGTCACATGACCCCTACTTCAACATTGGAAAAAAGGGTACTGTAACAGTTTAAATATCTGCAGAGTGACTACACTTTACTGATGATTAATGTTTGTATAAAACTATACATGTATTAGCCTAGCCTACTTAAAGCAATGCAGGTAGGTCACCTACCTACTCCATTTTGTGATTGTACAGTGAATAAACAACAACAGTCAGAGTGATATGTCTGCTCTCTCCTCTTGTTCATACAGCACACATGATTTGCTCTAGTACAGTCTCTTCATATCCCGGTCTGAGAGTTGTTGTACAGTGTATTGCAACAGGTTAAAGTCAAAGTCAGTTTTTGGTGTCCAGACAATGACTATGCATTAGTAGAATTTCTTCGAAAGTTTCCAATTTAAGAATATTAGTTCAATTTTCTAATCGTTAGCAGGGTCAAAACAACGTTTGTATTGGACCACAGTGATTAGAAAATTCAAAGGTGTATGCCATCAAATGTACTCATGAGAATTTTTGGACAAATGTTCGTTCAAAAACCTACTACTGTATGACCAGCTTAATAGTGTCTCTATAGGCTAAATTATTTCATATGTAAATCTGAAAAAATTAAAGGACTATAGCCCCAACTTAACATGAGAGAGTCCAAAATGTTGTCTCTTACTAAACATCATGACCTCTGTTATCCTCTTAATTACAGAAGATAGGGGATAGAAGGACAGAAGATTGACAGTAGTACCACACTTACAGTAACATCCTCAAGCTGCATATAAACATTAGAGGGTAAGTGACTGTGTGGACAGGATAAAACCGTACTCACTAGCATGCTGCAGAACACTGTAAGGTCAGCCCAGCTGAATTTTTAATTTATATTGTGTACATGTCAACATTATTCAGAAGAAAAATAACACTCTGAATTCCATGCGATGCAAAACATGTTACATCCACGCCCACTAAATTCAGAAACGTCTGTGAACTTGTGTACAAAAATTGAGCTGCTTTATGTGTCTTTGTTCCCTGCTTGATTCAGTTGTGCAGCCATCTGAAAATGTACAATTAATTGACTTGTTTCGCATATAAAACATGACATATGAAATGATAGTCCAAAAATGATTTTTTTCTTAAAGGAGGGTTAAATCCCATCAGTTTTTTTTCTGTGTCCTGCTGGTGATTTCCCTTCACTTCCATGAAGACAACACAAAGTCTCTCGGAGTACTGACACCACCACCAACTGATGTCCTTATGGGAAGATTTTTCTTCATCTTCTGCCACGTGACTGCTTTAACATTTTAGAGATCGACTGACTGATAGCTGATGAATCCAACATTAATCCCCAATATAACATGCCAGAACCATGGAAATCGGGCACTATTTTGAAACCGTGCCAGGACAAATAAGTGTATTATCAGCACCATTTTAAAACAGCACTTGGGACTCAAGTAAATTGTTAGACTCCAAACATTCCAAACAGATCCAGGCCTGGTTAAATTAAATTTACAATGTCCCATATACAAAATCATAGGAACTGGGGTGCATAGAAATGGCAGCAGGTGCTCTGGATTTAAGAGTCAAAATTCTAAATACAGTATTTGGCTGTAGTAAAAGGCAGTTTGTTCATGAAGGAATTGAGAGCAGTACAATGAGTGCCTTCAGACAACAGTGAAGCACGGTGAAGGTTCCTTGCAAGTTTGAAGCTGCATTTCTGCAAATGGAGTTAGAGATTTGGTCAGGATCAATGGTGTCCCCAATGATAAGAAATATGGGCAGATACTTATCCATCATACCATACCATCAGGGAGGCATGTAAGTGGGCCCCAAATATATTCTACAGCAAGACAACATACAACCAATGTCATTAAAAACTATCTTCAGTGTAAAGAACAAGGAGTCCTGAAAGTGGTTTGGCTCCCAGAGAGCCCTGATCTCAACATCATTGTGTCTTTCTGGGATTACATGAAGAGACAGAAGGAGCTGAGGCAGTCTACATCCACAGAAGATCTGTGGTAAGTTCTCCAAGATATTTGGAATAACCTACCGGCAGAGTTTCTTCAAAAACTGTGTGCAAGTGTACCTAGAATTGATGCTGTTTTAAAGGCAAAGGGTGGTCACACCAATATTGATTTTGATTTGGATACCTCTTCTGTTCATTTACTTTCCATTTTGTTAAGAAAATTTAAGTATTACACTTTATTTCTGAAAGCATGCTTCATTTACAGCATTTTTTTCACACTGGCCTAAGACTTTTGCAAAGTACCGTATTTTTCGCTCCATAAGACACACTTTTTTCCCCCCAAAAAAAGGGGGAAAATGTCAGTGCGTCTTATGGAGCGAATATTAAGCGGCCGGTCCGGTATTTCTGCAGCCACCATGTCAGAATACCGGGCCGGCCGCTCAGCTGTTCTCTCCTGCAGGGCCTTACCTGTTCCTCGCTCCAGCGCTGCACAGTCTTCCCGCGCTGGCTTCTGTGACAGCCGGGTGCCCACTGCGCACCCGGCTGTCACAGAAGCCGGCCCGGGAAGAAGAGAGAAGGACAACTCCGCGGAAGTGGGAGCGGGTACCTGTCAAATTCAGGTACCCGCTCCCCCTCCCTCCCCAAAGGTCAGCAGTCTCTGGTCATTCCCTGCACTGTCTACAGTCTCTGGTCATTCCCTGCACTGTCTGCAGTCTCTGGTCATTCCCTGCACTGTCTGCAGTCTCTGGTCATTCCCTGCACTGTCTGCAGTCTCTGGTCATTCCCTGCACTGTCTGCAGTCTCTGGTCATTCCCTGCACTGTCTACAGTCTCTGGTCATTCCCTGCACTGTCTGCAGTCTCTGGTCATTCCCTGCACTGTCTGCAGTCTCTGGTCATTCCCTGCACTGTCTGCAGTCTCTGGTCATTCCCTGCACTGTCTACAGTCTCTGGTCATTCCCTGCACTGTCTACAGTCTCTGGTCATTCCCTGCACTGTCTACAGTCTCTGGTCATTCCCTGCAGTCTCTGGTCATCTCCTGTACTGTCTGCAGTCTCTGGTCATTCCCTGCACTGTCCGCAGTCTCTGGTCATCTCCTGTACTGTCTGCAGTCTCTGGTCATCTCCTGTACTGTGTCCGCAGTCTCTGGTCATCTCCTGCACTGTGTCCGCAGTCTCTGGTCATCTCCTGCACTGTGTCCGCAGTCTCTGGTCATCTCCTGTACTGTGTCCGCAGTCTCTGGTCATCCCCTGTACTGTGTCTGCAGTCCATTGGTTCAGAATATTTTTTTTTCTTATTTTTCGCCTCTAAAACCTAGGTGCGTCTTATGGTCAGGTGCGTCTTATGGAGCGAAAAATACGGTACTATACTGTAGATAGATATAGATAGATGTGTAATAAACTTAAAATAATAAAATGAATAATAATGTAAAATTAAGAGAAATCTTGTAGCTTCTTGTCACGTTAGGGCTTAATATGTTTTTTTTTTCCAAACTGGAGGTATGGTGTACATAATTCTCTAGCTCGCATGGTCTTAGGACAGTGGTGTTTCTCACCTATAGAGATACGCTAATATATGTTGGGGGCTCACTCTAGAGTTTATGACCACAATATAAACCTTTAGTGACATCAGCTAAATTAAAGGATAAGTTCACCTCTTAACAAAAAGAAAAAAAATACAAATTGTACCTACATAAAAATGTGCACTTATTTTTATTTTTTTTTGTGGAGCCTCTAAAGTATTGCACCAGCGATCATGCATGTCTCCCCCTGATCTATCAGTATATCTGCTTGCTCATATATCCCATACGAGCAAGCAGATACTACAGACAGGAAGGCTCAATGAACTACCATGGCGCTGTGGAGTGCCATGGTAGTTCATTGAAAACTACAAGCCGACAGCCACAAAGGCTGCTGGGACTTGCAGTTTTCCCATTCACAGAATACTGTGAATGAATGACATGGCTGGGCGGGCGCACACCTTCACGGCCACGTTTTTTAACCACTTCCCGACCACCCTAAAGCAGAAGTACTGCTACAGGGTGGCAGGTATGCACAAAATCACATATACGTGATTTGCATTTACGGTCAGGGGGCGTGTGCCACTATTGGCTCCTCAGCATGTCAATAACTGGGTTCTGGACGCCAGTTCTTGGCCAGGACTCGGTAATCGTTAGTGGAGCTGACGGGGAAGAGGTCTGTGTGTAAACAACACAGATCTCTCCCCTGTCAGCACACCAGAGCAATACAAAGCAGCCTGTCTACATAGTAAAACACACACAGTGTGCCTTTTTATTAGCACTAATCACTGTATTAGTGTCACTGGGGATGTCAGTGGCAGTTAGTCAGTTCCCACCCAGTGTCAGAATGCCTGCTGCAGTCTTTCAATAAGTCGCTGATCGCTGCCATTACTAGTAAAAATAAAAATACCAGTGTATATATACCACCATTTGTAGACGCTATACCTTTCACATAAACCACTTAATTTATATGTATTGGGGTTTTTTTTTTGCAAAGACATGTTACAAAATACATTTTGGCCTAAATTTATGCAGACGTTTTTATTTTAAAAATCTTTTTACTGAATATGTTTTATAGCAAAAAGTCAAAAATATTTTTTTTTCAAAATTGTCAGTCTTATTTTGTTTATAGTGCAAAAAATAAAAACCGCACAGGTGATCAAATACCACATAAAGAAAACTCTATTTGTGTGGAAAAAAGGACATAAATTTAATTTATGTACAATGTTGCATGACTACGCAAGTGTCAGTTAAAATAACACAGCGCCATATCACAAAAAATCGCCTGGTCAGGAAGAGAGGGTAAATCCTCTGGAGGGCAAGTGGTTAAAATTGTGACAGCTAGCAGAGAGGAGAAGGTCCCCTGCTAGCTGCCACAGCAGGGATGGAGGGGGGGGGGATGGGGAGGGAGCCGGTCAGATCATAACATGTTACACCTTGAATATGGGTGTAACATGTTACAAAAGGTGAACTTCTTCTTTAAGCCTTACTTCATCTCCCAATTTTTCTTCATTTTGGATACAGTGGAGAAGGGTTAGAAACTCTGTATTTACTGCTGTGTCCTTGCTAGGGAGGATTTATAAATCATATTACTGAAATCCACCCTTGTACATTTCGATGACACCATTTTTTTTGTTACAGAACAGTGCTGACCAAATGAAAATGTCCAACCTGAACCATCATTGTTCAGACTTCAGTTACCTGAGGCCATTTCAAATACCTCAATCATTGTTGAATTGTAATCTTATATTACAGAAATGGCAGATATTCTACAATGGACACCTTATGTAAAGAATGTATATCTTTTATTCTATGTGATCTTTCAAAAGGATGTTAAAAGGTGGATTTTTAACTGTAATCTTGCCAAGGTTTTCTCCAACCTTCTAAGAGGCGTATTTAATAACTGATGAAGGAGCTATATTCAGATAAATATTTACCACTTTGTCATCAACAATGCCTATTGGAAGAAACACATTTGCCAACACATTTGTCATCTACATTTACCTGCTTGATTACTGGATAATCTCTGCTGATCGCTCAGCATCTGGATTTCAAATTCTTCGTTGGGAAATCCAGGTCTCAGTAAAGCTAGTCACGCATTAAAATGTGATTGTACAACCTCATTTAGTTTTATTAAAACTATTTAAAGGATAAGTTAACCTTTTGACCAAAAATAATAAATGCACTTTTTTGCAGGTAAAATGTGCATTTACTATATTTGGTTAAAGGAGCCTGTACAGCCAATTCCTGGTGCCATGCAGGATTCCTGCAGACCTGTCAGTATATCTGCTTGCCAGCATTGGGAACATGTTACATGTTCCAACCTAAAAATGAGTGTAACGTATTCCCAAAGGTGAAGTTATCCTTTAATGTGAGGGACTACCAGATCAAATATACATTGAACAGATCCTCAAACTACAAAGTTTAGAGAAATCTAAAGGAGATTGTACAGACTATAATGTGGTCCACCCTGTTGCCATAATTATAATAAAGCCAATGTTATTTTTACAGGCTTTAAACTTATGCTGTTTTAAAATGATAAATTATTTTTTTGTCAGAGATTACTGATGGAAACCAGCTAAGCTGAATCCTGTTCTGTCATTTAAGAGGATTTCAGCCAAAAGTTTTTATTTGCACAAACTGTTAATTGCCTTCTCCACTCACCGCAAAAACTATTTCCAACGTCCACTAAAGAGGTGCATGAAGGATAATCCAGGCACAAAAAGGTATGTTCAGATGATTATTAAATGGAACAATGGCAGACAGTTCTGATCTTCTCCAAGTGCTTCCAAAGGGCCTGTACTGAATGACTTTTTGGTGGTGGGCAGTTGGTTCTTTGAGGCGTTGTGGCCCAAGCAGTGTATAATCACTTCCACGGGTTCTGTAAGTTCAGTCGGTGGTGCAGGTGATCACCTCATCAATAACACGGATACTGGATATTCTTCTGCCATAGACACAAATGTGAGCAAAGCCTCAAATCAGCATTAGTCAAGAATTTACAGTATGACAAAGGGGTCTACTAGAATGTGAAGTGAATCTTCTACTTCAAATGTGAAAGTCCCACTAAAGAGCAAGTCCAACAAGCTGTGCAGTATTACTTTTTTAGGCAAAAAAGCCCCCCTCTGATTTTGTTCCATTATATTATTGGGGAAGTGACTTCTGTGCTAAGGTTTGTGCACCAACTGGCAGTCTGTCGAAATAGAGTGGCCCTAATGGCCACTGATGTGCTGTCATTGGACAAAGAATGACAGCTGAGCTGGGCTCTCTTGGCATATCAGGAGATTCAGGCAACTAGTGAAAGTAGGAAACTTGTGAATATTGTCTATTGCACAAGGTCTTTAGTTTTCAATGTCTCAAAATGCTGTCAGGTTTGCTTTGAATTCTCTGACCCCTGTCTATAGAATCATTCTGTGCTTTCTATTTGGTAAAGACTGACCTGATTTTATATGCAGTTTTATTAAATGTGTTATTTACATATTTAATAGACTTTCCAAAGCATTTCTTGTCATATTTCATATCAGAACATTATCATATATGTAAAAATCATATGATCACCTGCCATCTAAACTACACTGGTGCACTGTGTACATTAAAAATATCACAAAGTAAAGAGAAAATATATGAAAGAAAGATCATTATAGTTCCGTTATTGAAAATTAAACATAGACTAAACAACTTTTAAACAGCAATTTTTATGTGACGTCATCTGTAAGAATGTTACTCTATAAACAAACTGATATTTTTAAAAAACAATTATTATAGAATAATGTAGGACTAAAGATTGCCTCATTGGATGAAACCTTAACAGTATTGCAGCTAATAATATAAAAATAAAATACTAAAATTACATAGCTCCAACTGTCCCATTTCTGGAAGAACTACAAATCCTATAATTGTCCATCTTTGCAGGCCCCTCATGTTTTGCATTGTATTGGTATTGTTCTGTCACATGTTCTGTCCCCCTTTGTAATGTACAGCGCTGAGCGAACTATTGGCGCTTTATAAATACTGTATAATAATAATAACAATAATAATCTTTGCTACAATGAATAGACATCTATAAATAGGGGCAATTACTAGAGATCACATAGATCCCTATTCAGTGGTAGGTGCCCTGAGATGCACCCGTTTACACACCCTAAAGAATGTCAGTCAGAGATGGGTGAGCTATAATGTACCCTTATTGGTACATCTGGTCTGAAGTAGGTGGCCTAAATGCATTCCTATAGGGATTCATGCCCCTTAAAGTGGCCTGTTGCTAATTCCACAACATAAATCTAAAATAAGCCTTTAAAACTGGAGTTATATTTTCATGATTTTTCTGCTTCCTTGTGTTCTGCATCCTGTATCTTCCCATATCTTTATAGATCATAAAGTAAACTTGTTTACATACAAATAAGATTCTCCAATATTTACATTTGTACAGACCCTTGTCTTAAAAATGTTACAAGATAAACGTTATATTTTCAAAATATTAGCTATATTCATCCCTTGTGCTAGAGGAAATGGCATTGTTTGACACCAATATCGAAATAGAAGAACAGCAACAATATATTGAAACTGTCAACAAATTTGTCAAGGTTTGCTTTAATTATTCCTACAATTACAGTGGACACAACTATTTTAAAGTAATTAATCCACTGGTTATGCACAAAGCAGGGTCTAGAGCTCCACAATCTATGCATCTTTTGCTATAGCTTTAAAGGTGTATATAAATTGTGCACACTATATTAACATTTTCTGAATAGATAATATAAAACAATAGTTTGTGTTCAGCTAACACTGAAGAAAGGCAGACCATTTCCTTCCTTACACAGAAAATATTATTAGTCTACAATAAAAGTGCTGATATATTTAGTAAATATGTTAATATGAATCAAGTATTGTATAGCAGTTTGAAGCAATGTTAGGTTCATTCTGCCACCACTGTGTAATAAGCAGAAGAAATCTGTTGTGTGAAAGAGGAAGTCATTTGGGTGTATTTTATATAACGTATATCGAAAGTCAAAACTAATTTTTTACCATTTGAATATTGTAGGGACTGGTTAAAATCCCTGTTGTTTTTTTTTCTTTGCTGTCTTGGAGTCACAGAAAAAAGTGGGAAATCTTTCCAAAATAAAGGGAATCATTTCTTAGAGAGTTCTCAATTATAAGACCTGCCTCCCTATTCATGTACTGGTGACATTCTGGATTTTCCATCACTTGGTCACAAGGACAATTGGAAGTC
Source organism: Staurois parvus (assembly GCF_062004578.1). NCBI lineage: Eukaryota > Metazoa > Chordata > Amphibia > Anura > Ranidae > Staurois > Staurois parvus. The sequence continues at coordinate 3,524,018 of NW_028317819.1, read as the reverse complement.
TGAATCTACCACTCAGGAATACAGACAGCAATAAAAACCTGACAGAGATTCTAATCCTTCCTTATCCAAAACAAAAAACGAATGTAGATGCACTTTAAATCTCCAGCAACATTGGAACACTGCATATGCTCTAGAGCTCCCAACTGCAGAGAAATGATCAGCATGGCTGTGTCTTCATTGAATTTTGTATTACATTTTCAATCTGAACTCCAGGCACACATATGCAATCAATAAATGTTGGGAGATGATGACTCCTTTGCTGTTTTCCTTAGCTGTATTGCAGATAATAATACCCACAGTTAAAATAAGTGTAAAATAGGTGTTTTGTTTTAATCTGTCTAAAGATTTGTAAATCAGTCAGTCTTGTGATCCAGATAGACATAGCCAACTCACTAAGGTGTCCGTTTATGAACCAGCGGTAATAGATCGCTGCTCAGTTCTCCTGCATTCTCGGAGAACACAGTTCTCCTGTGAATGCAGTTTATGAAGCAGTTCTCTGAACGAAGGGAGAACGGTCTCCAAACGCTGGAGAACGGTCTACAAACTCTGGAAAACGGCTGATTTTACTATAATCTCGTGAGATTACAGTAAAAGATCAGTTTACTAAGCAGAGGTAAATTATCTCTGCTTAGTTTGCGGTTCCTCCGATTCTCCAGCTCTGGGCTGGAGAATCTGGAGGGAGAACACAGATCTCCAGTGAAGGGCTGACATGATCTCCTGAGTGTCATAAACTGTGAATGACCAGAGAATAGCTGAGATCCGTTGAATCGCAGCTATTCTCTGTGTCATAAACGGACACCTAAGCTCCTCTGCAGCAGAAGTAAAGATTTGTTAATAACACATCCCATTCTGTTGATTGGACAAAGAAGGAGCAGCAGTACAATGATGAGGTTAACACTCTCCTCCCTGTTTGCATTTGTATGTTGGCTCCTACTGTCAACCCTCTCATCTGTTTTGAGTGCTGCTGTACTAGGGACTACAGGACACTGATATAAAGACAAACCTAGATACTTACACAGACTGCATTTAAAAAAAGTTTTAATTTAAATAAATAAAAACGTAATTAAATTTGTTTTTTGTTATATCTGCTTGAAGTTCAGCTGTGACACCCCAAATACTTAGTGAAAATATGTTACAAAAGGGTAAATGCTGCATATCTAAGTGCTGTTTTCCTGGTTGCAGATTAGAAACTTAGAAAAGTGATGGCAGAAAAAGACTGAGTGGTCCATCAAGTCCGTATTTATTTACTTATTTTTTGTGTGTCTGTTTGTTTGTGTGTGTGTGTGTGTGTGTGGGGGGGGGGTTGTTTTTTTGTGGATTTTTTGGTTAACGTTTTTGTCAGAGTATAGATCTATGCTTGTCCTAAGCATGTTTGAAGCTATTTACTGTTGACTGGCCCACTACCTCTGCTGGAAGTTTGTTCCAAGCATCAACTATTCTTTCAGTAAAATAGTACTCTCTGAGATTAGTTGTGAAAACATTTAGAAAGCAGTACATGACAGTCACCAAACATTTACTGCATGTGAATTATTAATTGAAATTTAAAACATATGCACCAGGAGGATGTACCTGTAATGAATGTCACAGCAACTGCTTTATAATTATGCCCTATACAGATATATTTTTGTTCAATAATATAATTCTCTAATTTAACACACTTCTTAAAGTTCTTAAACTGTAAGTATAGATGTTTTTTTATTACATTCAGGACTGAAAAAAACAAAGTTTCTTTTTTCAGAAGTAAATGTTAAGTAATACATATGCATTTCTTATGTTTACGATTTCCATCCAGCAGGCAGCTGTGGTTTTTTGTTTGTTTTTTTTTTCACAAACATGCTGGCATTTCATCTGCTATACTGAGAGTCTTTTTGTTTGTTTTGTTTTGTTTTTTTACAGAGTTCAATAGTTAAAAATTACACACAGCTGAAAAAATCAGGAGTGACTTATCCCTTCTGCCTCCGCCTTCTTTCCTGCTATACAAAGCCTGAAAGGAAACAGCTATTGCTGTGCTCTTCTTTAAAAAAAAAAAAACAAAACACATCAAGCTTTGCAAAACTTGAGCCATGGGTGCATTCTGCAATTAAGAATGACCATTTATTAAAATTATAAGATATACAAAACTTCTATTTAAGAACTTATAAATGTTAAAAGAAAATAAAGTAACCAACAATATTGCAGTTTACTTTTCATTTTAAAGACTGTTATCTATTTGGATTTTTTTTATGGAAATTTGTATTTGGCTGTGAATAGTTTACTACCCCATAATTATTTTAGGTCTACATATTTCATAGGCTTAGTTTTCAATATTTTTTTAGGTGAGACAATCATATAGTTATCTATATCGTCATAGCAACATATCTTAAACTTAAGGATTACAGAAACAGGTTGATTTACTAAAATTGGAGAGTGCAAAATCTGGTGCAGCTCTGCTTAGAAACCAATCAGCTTCCAGGTTTTATTGTCAAAGCTTAATTGAAGAAGCTGAAGTTAGAAGCTGATTGGCTACCACGCACAACTGCACCAGATTTAGCATTCTCTAATTTCGGTAAATCAACCCCACTAAAGCCAGCCATACAGTTGTGTCCAAAATTATTCAACCCCCACTGAAATTGAGTGTTTTGGCCAGTTTGACATTGCTTTTGATCATTCAGTCATCTTGCTTACATTTACATTAAAGAGGCACTTGTAGGTCAGACAAATATAACATAACAGTTATAATGAAATAACCACAAATGTCTTTTCTGTGCTCACAGCATTATCAGTTTTATTCAACCCCCAAGTGACATTCAATCTTAGTACTTAGTACAGCATCCTTTTACAGTTATAACAGCTTTTAAACGTGAAGCATAGCTTGACACAAGTGTCTTGCAGCGATCTACGGGTATCTTCGCCCATTCTTCATGGGCAAAGGCCTCCAGTTCAGTCACATTCTTAGGCTTGCGCACTGCAACTGCTTTCTTTAAGTCCCACCAGAGGTTCTCAATCGGATTTAAGTCTGGTGACTGCGATGGCCACTCCAAAATGTTCCAGCCTTTCCTCTGCAACCATGCTCTAGTGGACTTGGAGGTATGCTTGGGATCATTGTCCTGTTGAAAGGTCCAACGTCTCCCAAGCCTCAGGTGTGTGACGGACTGCATCACGTTTCCATCCAATATCTCCTGGTACTGAAGAGAATTCATGGTACCTTGCACACGCTGAAGCTTCCCTGTACCTGCAGAAGCAAAACAGCCCCAAAGCATGATTGACCCTCCACCATGCTTCACAGTAGGCAAGGTGTTCTTTTCATCATAGGCCTTGTTCTTCCTCCTCCAAACATAGCGTTGATCCATGGGCCCAAACAGTTCTAATTTTGTTTCATCAGTCCACAGAACACTATCCCACAACTTTTGTGGTTTGTCCACATGGCTTTTGGCATACTGCAGTCGACTCTTCTTATTCTTTGGAGACAGCAAGGGGGTACGCCTGGGAGTTCTGGCACGGAGGCCTTCATTACGCAGTGTGCGTCTTATTGTCTGGGCTGAAACTTCTGTACCCACATCTGACAAATCTTTTCTCAGTTCCTCAGCAGTCACACGGGGACTTCTCTCCACTCTACGCTTCAGGTAGCGCACAGCAGTCGAAGTCAGCATCTTCTTTCTGCCACGACCAGGTAGCGTTTCAACAGTGCCCTTTGCCTTGAATTTGCGAATGATGCTTCCTAAGGTGTCTCTTGGTATGTTTAACATCTTTGCAATCTTCTTATAGCCATTGCCCTTCCTGTGAAGAGAAATCACCTCTTCTCTTGTCTTCCTGGACCATTCTCTTGCCTTCACCATGTTTGTAACCACACCAGTAAATGTCTAGAAGGAGCTGAGTATCACAGTCATTTTAAAGCTGCCTAATTGGTGCTTATTATGCTTGATTGCTGCTCGGTGACATCCACAGGTGTTTTCAATACCTGATGGAAAGCACCTGTATGAACCTCTGTTCTTCAGAGTGGTAGTCTTTAAGGGGTTGAATAATTGTGGCAATGAAGAAACCACATAAGAACCATTTACTACTGTATTACATAAACAATTGATGTCATTTTAGTTGCATTTGGGTAGTTACAACGTCCTTGTAGGATTTGATTCTGAATACAATTCCAAATGTACACTATAGTCCCTAAACCCCTTTACAGCATTGGGGGTTGAATAATTTTGGACACAACTGTACATGGGTTGAATTCCGAAAGAATTTTCTTTCGAAAATCTTTTCTTAAGAATTTTCATTCAAATTTCGCACCATTAGTGGGCCACGGCAACGTCCGATTTTCAAGCAGCCATCAAATTTGAGTGATCAGGCATGTTGGAAATTTTGAAAAATGAGCAAATGTCTAATTAATGATAGAATAATCATGTGAGAAATGTAATTGAAAAAGAAATGAGCATGAGCTGTGATCTGGAAAGAAAAAAGAAAATTCTTGGACATGAAAATTCTTTTTCTGTAGCAATATGAGGTGAAATTAAAGGCTTGGTTGCTCGAATTTCAAAAACAATGGTGGCACCATTGGATTACATTACATTAAATTTCTGATTTTCTAAAGAAAATTTGTTCGGAATTCAACCCATGTATGGCCTGCATAACTCTTTAACAATGCCAGGATAAGTCCAATGATAAAAAAAATTGTTATACTTCCAGTTTTACATTTTATGAAAAATGCACAAATTGGCTGAAAAAATAAACAATAGTTAACCTATTTTTAAATTGTAATTTTCAAATGATTTCTTATGGATGGCTGGAATGTATACAATAAACATTACATTATTACATGTATCTGTGGTTCACTTTTCCTTTTCCCTTTTCCTGCTATCAATCTATGATTTTGTTTGCAAAAAATAGGCATATTCTGCAATTAAATGTCTATAAATATATATTTTAAGAATAAAATGTATCCAAGTTACCTCATTAACTAAGAATGTGTTTTCTACATTTTCTTTGAAATAGTTTTTTTTGTGTAAATAATCTGTGAATTTTTTTAATAGAGCAAAGTGAATTTTATACTTTTATCTATATATGTTGTTATAACTTTAAAAGGTTGCAATGTATATACTTCTTTAGCACTGCCCCACGTACTTTTTTACTGACAAACAGGAAAACAAACTGCCTTGCTCTCATGATTGTGCAACACAGCAAAAGTGATTACCAAAGAGGCCAAAATTAAAAATGTTCCCCTCATCTAATTTCTGTATTTTAATCTTATAAACTACTAACAATTTTGGTAACTTCCATTTATTAAAAGCTTGCTTTGTTCTTCTTAAGTATCTTTCTTTTTAACTCTTTCTTGATCATTCATGTTTTATTTTTTTGGCCAGGTAACATAACTTTAAATGAGTGCAGCCATGATCTCTGAAATGTTCACTGGTCAGTGAGGATTCTAAAATATTTAGCTGTTTGTTGCGCAAACTGTGCCCTAGGTGGGGGTAATGAAAAGTTCTTTGTTTTTTCACTGTGAGAATTGGTAGCTATTACCCCTCTGGGTTTCTTGCCTTGTTCTGGATAAAAGGTTTTGAAATTTTTATGAACCAGCTGAACTTGATGGACTTTTGTCCTTTTCAACTTTACTATGTAGCTGCCTTTCATTATTTTTTATTAATAAAAAAAAGTTCAGTAGACCCCAATGTCTAATGTTCTGTTGTTATATTTTAATATTTTTGATACAACATTCCCAAGATTTCTGAAGGAGGATAAGCAGACAGTTTACCAATTCTCACTCTACTGCATAACCACATTTGTGCAAAACATATTTTTTTAATCAAAATACCATTCTGGAATTCATTCTAAAAGACATGTGGGTTCTTTTTTCATTCAAACAACTTATATTGGGACAAACAAACAGAGTGAATACGCACAAGAATAAAGCAAAAAATTTACAAAATACGAAAAAAACACAACTCACATGACTTAACATTCCTTTAAATTTCACACTTATGATTTTAATATAATTCATGTGAGCAATAGTTTAATATACTATGCTATTATATAACAGTACAGCTTTCTAACAGTATTATATTTAGTACATGAAGTTCATTGTATAAGCTCAATTCACAAAGCTTTAGCACAAGGATAGGTACTTTTTATTTTGGCCATGTTACTGTAATTTTCAGATCTTACTGGATTCAACTGAAAATTATGGTACTATCAAATTATTATTATTTAAGTATACTTATCCTGGTGTGTTAGATTTGTGAACTAAGCCCCTTACATGTGAAAAAGTCTTTTAAATGGTTAATCAAATATGATAACATACAGAATATATGTATAATTCAAACATTTACAAATTCATAATTTCTGATATATGATTTTTGAAATTCAGGGAGGAGTCCTATTTAGGAATTGTCAAAGATGTATTGAGTTTATTTTCTTTAAATTAAGGAGAGGTCTCGTCTGTTGCTTAGTATGTAACTATACACAGATATCTCCTCTTTAGGAAAATCTAGAACATGATACAAGGTATGCGTTACATTTTTAGAAAGAACAGCCATTAAGAACAAGTCTGTCTTGTAATATGCAGGTATCTCAGGGGAATGTATGGCTTGTGGGGAAAAGTAAGTCTTCTTCTGAAATCACTGGTAAGCTTGTGTTTTCCACATTAGCTATATCTGTTGCTTTAATGCTGAATATTGATGTGGAAGATTTACTTTTTTTTAAAATGAAGTATGTTATGCTAATAGCATTTACATATGGCAAAGTAGGAATAAGTATAGCCTTGATGACTAAAGTATACTTGCCAAACATATATAACAAATTATGTCTTCAGATAAAAAAACAAAGAAATAATGTTGGTGTTTTAAATTTTAATGATGAGTGTATACAATGTTCTATTTCATGAACGTAATCCCGAAGAGGCAACAATTGCACGAGGCTTGTACCAGAATGGGTGCTTATCTTCAGGTCCACCTTCTCATGATTACAATCTTTGTGAAAAACATTTTGTATTCAGTTATAGTTTTCTAAACTAAGGATAGTCTTCCCTAAACCCAAAAAGAAAGAAAGGTAGAATATATTATTTTTCTCACAAATTAAAAAAGTAAGAGTGCTTTAAAGTACACCTGTCACCTACCAAACCTTCAAAACTAACCTTTAAAATATAGATTATTCTCTGACTAGTGGTGCACCGAGACATTGACATACTGCACCCAGGACAATTTACATCAACAGATTAAAAAATTATTTAAATAAATCAGAAACCAGTGGTGTGTTGCATAAATGTATTGGGTCAGTTGTGGGGTGGGGCTTATAAGGGATAACAAGTTTGCTTTATGAATTTATAGTTGGGTCTTGAAGCTCTGCAACAAGGTTACCATAGACATTAGACAAGGGCTTCTGTTTTTTAATTGTCTGTCCATGGTATAATCTGTGTATGGGGCTCCTTCTCCAATTGGAACTGTTTCCTTTGTCTGCTTCCTACGCAGCCTCCCTTATCTTCTTCAAACTTTAAACAAGAAAATTTGTCCCACCAGAATATTTCTGTTTAAATGAGAAGCTGAATCTGCAGATTGCGAGAGATGGTACATACTTGACTGTTCTCTGATGTCTATGGCAAGCCTAATTTTGTTCATGTTAAATATGTTCATGATATGCACTCATCTCAAAAAACTGTCAAGACTAAAATATTTCATATAAGCATAAATGTTCTTTATCTTACTCCGGGTCCATTTGGGATGCAAAGAATATATTGTACACAGCAACTAAACTAAAAAGCAGACTGGCACATAAAGCATAACTTGACATTTGTTTATCAGAATGAAGTTTTTCAAGCCACTAATGTGGTATTATGTGATGTTACTTATGATGACTCCAATGTGGAAACAAATGTGAATCAAAAGGAAAATGTGTCAAGGCCACAATACATTGTGCTGTTTTACTAATATGGGACTGTTCTTCAGTGGTCAGCCCATTATAGCTTATATCTGTCCACATACAGTAAACTCTCAGATATACCAACTGTTTGGGCAAATGCTATATTGACAGTCACAATGTAATATACATTGTTCACCACCATTCATCCATGTTCACGCAACACCCCTACCAAGGATACAGGGAGATCAGTACTTGGATAGAGAACAAGAAGAAACAAGTGGAATTAGTTTTGACTCCCTGCAAGTGATCATTGAAAATGTCCTCTTACTACCTCCAGGAAGGTTCTTGGGATAAGCAACAAGTGAATTTGGTATTGACTCCTTGTCACCTTGCCACCATTCACTGTATGTGTATTATTACCAGCTATTGGAAAGGGACTGAGAGAAGCATCATAGGGATGTACCATATGAACTACTAAAAGAGTAGAAGCTGTTCACTAAGTAAAGTGTATGTTCTCCATGCCGTCTGCTTAGTAAATAAGCTGTGTTTTTGTTGGCACATGATTGATAGACTGAAGTAAACACTTTTATTTTATTCACTGAGTGAACATAAACAAAGTAAACATTTTCCATTCTTTAAGGCCCCTTTTCACGCGGGTGTTCCGTTTGTCCGTTTTTCAAAAATGGATGTAAACAGATGATTATCTGTTTACATCCGCATCCATTTTTGGGAATATATCAAAGCCCTATTTTTGTGCTGTAAAAAAACAGAATGGAGGAAAAGCAGTTGGAAATGGACAAACTGTCCTTTTTTGCATTCATTTTTACATTGGTAGTGGATATAAGAACTGATGAAAATCTGATGTAAAAACTGATAAAAAAAAACTGATCTGTTTTTTCTTTGAAAACATGAACTGATGAAAAAAACAACGCCTGTGTGAAAAGACCCTTAGTAAAGTAACCCCGCTGCCTCTGTTCACTATACATGTGTTCCTCCAAGCTCCTGGAAGAAGTTTGTGAAAATCAGTTAAATAGAATTAATCATTTCCTACCACTATTTACTACACAATATATTCTTACCATCCCCTCGGAGAAGTTTGGAAGAAATAGTACGTTGGGTCATTGGTAACTGCTTGACACTGTTCATTGTACATTGTTCCTACTACCTCTTAGAAGGAGCTTGGAAAAAAGATGAACCATTAGAGACTCTTTGCCACTGTTTGCTGCACGTCTTCATACTATCTTCTGGAAGGAGCTTGTGACAATCAGCAGAAAGTTCACCTGGCCTTATGGTTGGATGTCCCTACTGGGTATTTATGGGATAAGTTCATAGATATTTGGTGTTAGTTATTGAAGGAAATTTTCACTAGTTCTCTATGTTCAAATGCACAATAACTTGGGGTTACAACAAAATAAAAAAATATCTGAAGCAAACACTTTAAGAAAAAAAATGAAAAACATGTTTTAAAGCAGATAAAGTGGTCGATACCTATCTGTAAAATGCCTTTTATGTGCAGTTAGCAATTGGTCGGATGAGTATCCACTGTGCAATATGGCTGCATTACCTCGAAGAATGAGATTTCAATCTGTAGGGCTTTAATGACCTTTCTAGGGAATCTCAGGTCTACATACTAAGACTTCTGAACTCACTTTGGAAAGCTGGTTAAACACCTGCCAGTGTATATGATATAGTGCAATTGTGCCTGAACATGTCAGACATTGCATATATGGCCTAGATCAATCATCCATGCTCTATTTTTCTCATTGAACAGACAGTGTGGGCTCTTGCATTGTATGTCTAATCTGAAACTTCAGTTGATGGGAATAATAAGAATGGAATGTAACAATAAATTGTCAATACATTACACATAGTATGTTGCTTAAACCTGCAACCAAATGAATTATTTGTAAGGCTAGGTTCACACCTATGCAGTTTGCGTTTGATACATTTCTGCAGTGCTTTTTGTTGCTAGGCAGATTAAAGCGTAATATGTGTCAAAAATGCACTACATGCTTTTCTGCAGTGTTTCCATTGAAGTCTATAGAACCAAAAATGTAACTTTTTGCATTTAAAAAAGTCCCTGACCCTTTCAAAAAAATGAATTGGGTGAGAAGGCAAAGATGTGAACGTGTCCCATAGGAAATCATGTTAAATGGACTATACTGCATTTCTGCAAAATGCTGCGGAAAACGCTTAGGTGTGAACTCAGACTTAGAGTGACTTAAGGGCAGGGGTAGATGTGACATCAACCGCTAAATATTAGAAATTATTGGGAAAAATGGCATAGTTGTAAACCTTTAGTGACCTAACATTGGTTATATTCTAGAAATCCATAGCTAAGCCAATTAAAGCACTAAAAACACATAAGACAAAAGCATATTACTCTGGGGTGGAAATACTTAAATGGTAAGAACTGTTCTTGTAGCAAAATTCATTTTTACTGAGTTTAGCAAATATGATGAAACTGTATTAATTTCATGTGCAAGCTAAAAATCCTGTTTATTTCCCTTGGTCATGATTGGGTATATAAATGAGCACAGATTCGACTGATATACTATGCTCAGTGAATATTCACATTGCAAAGAAATGCATTCTATAAACAAATGAGGAAATACTTAGTAAAGTAGAGACACGCATAGATACTCTGCTTTATCAAGATTTAATTTGATAAGATGGAATTCATATATTTTCAGCATGAAAGGCAATGTTTTACATTGCCAACACTTTACCGCTGGCATACATTTGCTACAATATACAATGAAGGATGATGTCATTTAAACAGACATACAACTCTATGACTAAACATTACCAAAATCTGCTGTGGAAGTTGGTCCATATAGTCACTATAGGAAACAAGCAGGGGTTATTACCCAGGATGTTTGACACATGGGAAAAAACAGTCAAGGGGATACCTAAATGGGATACTAAACCTACAATATAGTCTGTTACATGTAAAATAGCTGCCACCTGCCTGGCATCATCACCCTAAATAGTTTGGTAATAGATGCAGGTTCACTAGATTTGTATGAGATCCTCAAAAAGCATCAACAACTGCAACTAAACTTTGCACACTGAGCATCATGGACATGGCTGGCTATTGGTATACTTCTGGTGTTCTGGCACTGGACCTCCTGTTCTCAGCTACTACAGCTGCAGATTTGCATACAGCCCTGTGCCTGTCCCTCCCCTCCACCTGCCCAATCACACAGCGCTTTATATTATGTGAACTCATTCATAAAATACAAAGGCTCACTATAGATATGATCCAGAAATATTTAGACAGAATAAAGGTGAATAAAGCACCTGGACTGGATGGCATACACCCACGGGTCCTTAAAGAATTGAGCTCTGTCATTTCAAAGCCATTGTTTCTCATTTTTAGGGACTCTTTAATGACTGGAATAGTACCACTGGATTGGCGTAAGGCCAATGTGGTGCCAACATTTCAAAAAGGAGTCAAAATCTTTACCAAGTAATTATAGACCTGTTAGTTTAACTTCTATAGTTTGGAAGATAATCATCACAATTATGACAAATCACAGCTTGAACTATCTTGCTTTGCATGTAATGAGTCTATCTCATATATTAGTTTCACCTTTTAAGTTGCATTACTGAAATAAATGAACTTTTGCACGATATTCTAATTTTTCACGTTTTACCTGTATGTAACTATGAATGAACAGCAGAGGGGAGAGTGCCATAAAATTGCAGATGTAAATAAAAGAGATATAGTAAGTCTACATGTGGCATTCATTTCTTTAGACTTAAAGTGATTATAAACCTATTATTTTTTTATAACAAACATGTAATATTTGCCTGCTCTTGCAATGGTTTTGCAAAAAGCAGCCCCAATCCTCCTCTTCTGGGGTCTGCTACTTCTGGTTTCTCCCCCCTACCAAGTGCCCTAGACACATACAGCATCCATAGACACAGAGTGCAGCTCACCCCTGCCCTTTGCTCTCTTCTCACAGGCTTTGATTGACAGCAGCATGGCTCCTGCTGCTGCCTCCATGTCCAGTGAGGAGAGAGAGAATTGGAGAGCAAGACAAAGAAGGGGTTTTTTTTACCTTAATGCATAGAATGAGTTAAGGTAAAAACAACCTTCTACCTTTACAACCACTCATAGGTTACTTACTAAACCTGGAGGGTTCAAAATTTGATGCGGCTCTGCATAAAAAAACAGTCAGCTTCCAGGTCTTATTGTCAAAGCTTAACTGCACAAGCTGAAGTTAGAAGCTGGTTGACTACCATACACAGCTCACCAGGTTCTGAGTGCATCAGTTTTAGCTAATCTCCCTATAGTATGCTAGCACATTGTGCGAAGATGCTTCATTCCTACATTTCAGTTTTAAACTCACGGCGGCTGATTTACTAAAACTGGAGAGTGCAAAATGCATAGCTACACCAATCAGCTTCCAGTTATTTTTTTTATCAAAGCTTAAAGTGAAATTAACCACTTCCTGACCACCCTATAGCAGATATACTACTACAGGGCAGCATGGGTGCACATAATTAAATCATGTAGACTTCACCTCCGCAACATCTCCAAGATACGACCGTTCCTAACCCCGGAAACCACTAAGCAACTTATTCACTCCCTTGTTATATTTCGCCTCGACTATTGTAACTCCCTCCTCATTGGCCTACCTCATCGCAAGCTATCCCCTCTTCAGTCTATCATGAATGCTGCTGCCAGACTCATCCACCTCACTAACCGTTCCGTATCCGCCTCCCCTCTCTGCCAATCCCTCCACTGGCTCCCAGTTACCCAACGGATAAAATTCAAAACTCTAACAATTACATATAAAGCCATCCACAACACTGCCACAACTCACATAACCGATCTTATCTCTAAATATCACCAAAACCGTACACTCAGCTCCTTGCAAGACCTCTTACTCTCTAGGTCCCTCATCTCCTCCTCCCATGCTCGTCTCCAAGACTTCTCCAGGGCGTCACCCATCCTCTGGAACTACCCTAATCTATCAGATTATCACCTACTCTACCTGCCTTTCGGCGATCACTGAAAACCTTTCTCTTCAGGGAAGCCTATCCTGCCCTCAGCTAATTCTGGAATCCTCTACATTTCCAACCACTCCATCCCCCACAGTGACTACCTACTGTACCATTCACCCCTCCCTCCTAGATTGTAAGCTCCAAGGAGCGCAGGGCCCTCAAATCCCTCTTGTATAGAACTGTATTGTTACTGTATTGTCTCCCACTATAATGTAAAACGCTGAGCAAACCGTTGGCGCTATATAAATCCTGTATAATAATAATAATAATTACATATATATACATGATTTTGCATTTCAAGGTAGATGGCGCACGCCCTAGCCACGCCGCCATTCACGGCTGCGGTTGTCAATCATCGGGTCCCGGCCAGTGATTACTCGCCAGCACCCGGGGATTGCCGAGGATCTTCGATGGGGAGGAGAACTGTATATAAACAATACTGTTCTCCTTCCTCAGCTCGTGCACACTGCTTTAGATGGCTGTGCCCAGCACAGCCATCCAAAGCAGTGTGATTACAGTGAAGCACAGACACACAGCCCAAAGAAAAACAGCACACAGTTAACCCTTTGATCGTCCCTCATGTTAACCCCTTCCTGTCCAATGCTATTAGTACAGTGTCAGTGCTTTTTTAAGCACTGATCACTGTATTGGTGTCACTGGGGATGTCAGTGACACCAAGTCAGTTCCCCCCAGTGTCAGAATGCTTGCCGCAGTCCCGCTATAAGTCGCTGATCGCCGCCATTACTAATAAAAATTGAAAAGAAAAACACTCCAGTATCTATACTGCCATTTGTAAATGCTAAAACTTTCACGTAAACCATTTAATTTACACATATTGGGACATGCAGCAGAACACATTTTGGCCTAAATTTATGACAAAATTAGATTTTTAACATTTTTTTACTGGACATGTTTAATAGCAAAAAGGCAAAAATATTTTGTTTTCTCAAAATTGTCGGTCTTTTTCTTTTTCTTTATAGCACAAAAAATAAAAAACGCACAGGCGATCAAATACCACCAAAAGAAAGCTCAATTTGTGGGAAAAGAAGGACATAAATTTAATTTGGGTGCAGTGTTGCATGACTACGCAGTTGTCAGTTAAAGTAACGCAGCGTTGTAATGCAAAACATGGCCTGGTCAGGAAGGAGGGTAAATCCTTAGGAGGTCAAGTGGTTAAAGTCTTTTTTTTTTTTAAATAACAAACATGTCATACTTACTGTTCTGTGTAATGGTTTTGCAAAGAGCAGCCCCGATCCTCCTCTACTTGGGTCCCCTGCTGGTGCTCCTGGCCCCTCCCTCCTGCTCAGTGCCCCCAGAGCAAGCTGCTTGCTCTGGGGGCCCTCAAGCAGGCATGCCCCGAAGCTGCGGCTCTGTAAGTCCAGTCACACACAGAGTCGCAGCTTGGCCCCACCCCTCCCTTTCCTGATTGGCTCACTGGCTGTGATTGACAGCCAAAGGCTCCCACTGCTGCTTCAGCCAATCAGGAGTGAGAGTCCTCAGAGAGTTGAGGCTCTTGTGGACATCGCTGGCTTGAGAGGGGGCTCATGTAAGAATTAGGGGGGTGGGGCGGCTGCTGCGCACAGAAGGTTTTTATTTTCATGTATGAAGGTAAAAAAACCTTCAGTCTTTAGAACCACTTTAATTGAACAAGCTGACGATAGAAGCTAATTGGTTACCATGAACATTTGCACCTGATTTCTCACTCTCCAGTTTTAGAAAATCAACCCCATTGAATGATGAGTTTCCAAATGTTATCCAATTAAAGAAAATTTGGAAAATGTAAAATATACACAGCACAAGTGTAGTATATTTGTATGGTTGTTCTTACTGCTACGTTTGTATTGTGTACATGATTTTATATGCTGCTGCTTGGAATGGTGATACCAGCCATGAATACCAATACCTCATCTGCTTTTTTTTTTTCTTTGCTCTGACAGCATGAAGTACAGGTTTATGTGATCTCTTAGATTGTAAGCTCCGAGGACCCTTTTGTATTGTTGCTGTATTGTCTCCCGTTATATTGTAAAGCGCTGTGCAAACTGTTTGCGCTATATAAATCCTGTATAATAATAATATGATGCTTTGCTTGTTGAATGTGCACTTTATTGCACTATAATTGTTGTGCTTGTCACAATAGCTTGTTTGTATTTTTCTTAACATACATTGTTGACATGTGCATTCCTTAATGCACCTTATCAGAAAATAAAGCAGAAAAGCATCAGTATTTGTGCAACATGTATGGAAGACTAGGTGCACCCTATAAGCATTGAACATCAGTGTACAATATGCTAAATAGGTTGAGGGACTGTGTTTACTATGTGCATGTACCAGGGGCGGACTGACAACTCATGGGGCCCCCGGGCAATAGGGGATCATGGGGCCCCTGTGTCCTTGCCCAAACTCAAAAAAGCCTAAGAAAAAAGGTACCAGGGGCATCTTGTGGGGCCCCCTAATGACCCCGGGCCCTCGGGCAGTGCCCGAGTTTCCAAATGGTCAGTCCGCCCCTGGCATGTACATCTGTGCAACCATTCATGCCCAAAATGCAAGTATACCATATAGATTTACCCTGCTCTTATTCATTTTCTTTAGTAAATCTGGCCCAGTGAGGGACGTTTATCATTCAAGTTACCAACAGAATCTGGAGCATAATTAGTGCAAATCATGCTGCATTTAGCAAAAAATATCTGACAGTTTTGTGTGTATTTGCAAATATTGCGCCTGCAGTTTTGTTGGAATCTTTGATAAAATTTGTGTTTTCCAATCAAAACAATTAGGTCATGTTTTATTTTGGCATTGTGCTACTTTGGAGCAGCAGAGTGGGAATTAATTTGAAATGACATAGTAAATCCATCTAATAAACATTCTCATAGCCCTGCTGTTTGGGAGAATTGATAGACCTACCTTAGAGTCCTTCTCCCCTATGCAGCTGCAGAACACATTCTTACGCCAAGGTTGCAATAAAATAATAAAGATAGGACCGCAAAGCTGTAAATTGGTTAAGACCTGTCATTTAGGTACACAGACAGATAAAACATTAACAAAGGATATATTGATTTATTGAATGTACACAATGCTCAAATAGACACAGTGGTATGTCAGAAAGTGAAACCTTACTGCAGTCAACTATGATAGGATACTATATATGACTTAACCTCCCTGGCGGTATGATTATTTCAGATTTTTGGTGCTGAAAGCGGTACCATTTTTTTGCATGGAAATATGTATTTTTTTTATTGTAGGCTGTAATTTTTAGGAAAAACTCACTGAAATCTGTCCGAACAAGAGTCTAGTAAACATCCCGGGTATGATAAAATTTGAAACACAAAATCATAAATTATAATTTAATAAATAATCATAAAAATAATATAAAAATAATAAAAAATTTAATTCAATAATATAATCAAACCAAAAACACTGAAATGTGAAATAGAGCGCCAAGTTCGCACATCGCTGAGCTCAGTCGCAAAATCGTTTTCAGTTTCTGATGACGAATTTCCCCCACGAATCATTATCACTCAATTCTGCAAGTGGTTCTGATTTACTATCGCTGTTCTCTAGCTGATCTAAACCCGCTTTTGACCTAAAGGGACACTTTTTGGATGCCATGGACATTTCTCAGTTTCCAGGCAGAAAGAACAGACAAAATGCAGGCAGGGCGCAGGACAAAGCACTAGGGACAATATGTATGTGAAATAGGTTGAAACAGCAATGTTTTACTGTGTAAAATGAAAAAAAAAAAAATGACATTTTTTTAAATTATTAAATTTCCCGCCGCCTCCGGCGGCGGCGCCCGTACGTCCCGACGTCACAGGGACAGGACACAGAAGCCGGATGCCGGCATCGGCCGGAGGAGATGGCCGGGGACGCTGCAGGGGACACATCGTGGGAGCGCAGGGTAAGGTAAGTGAAGAACACATGCCGGAGCAGTGCCGCATGGTATTCCCGAGTGTAGCTCGGGGTTACCGCTTTTGGTACTGAAATGTTACCCCGAGCTACACTCGGGAATACCGCCAAGGAGGTTAAAGGGGGTTATTTACTAAAACTGGAAAGTGCAAAATCTGGTACAACTCTTTATAGAAACCAATCAGCTTACAGGTTTTATTGCCAAAGCTTAATTGAAAAAGCTGAAGTTAGAATCTGGCGCAGCTGTGCATGGTACCTAACCAGCTTCTGAGTGCACCAGTTTTAGTAAATCTCCCCCAAAGTGTATGTATAGCCATCACCTTTTTAGCTTTAGATCAGGGTGAATTGCGACTCTGTGTGTGAATGGACGTACAGAGCCGCAGCTCCTGGGGCATGCCTGCTTGAGGGCCCCCAGAGCAAGCAGCTTGCTCTGGGGGCACTGAGCAGGAGGGAGGGGCCAGGAGCACCAGCAGGGGACCCAAGTAGAGGAGGATCGGGGCTGCTCTGTGCAAAACCATTACACAGAGCAGTAAGTATGACATGTTTGTTATTTAAAAAAAAAAAAAGACTTTAACCACTTGACCTCCTGAGGATTTATCCTCCTTCCTGACCAGGCCATTTTTTGCATTACAACGCTGCGTTACTTTAACCAACGATGGATTGTCCTCACCACTTGTTCTGGTGACAACTGTAAAATTGTAAATCTACCCTCACTTTCTGTTTCAGTCACAATAATCACAAAAAAAGTGGGTGAAATTACGAAGCTAAGACACAGACGGCAATTAAAAGGCTTCTGATGAGCTTGTCATTAGTGGGTTGAACCTAGTAAACAAGGCAGGGATACAATGTTCTGGAAGAGTCCATTTTCCCTCATTCCTTCTGGGGAAAGGTATTCCTTAGGAAGTCCTTCCTCCTGTAGTGTTCCTAATTTTAGTTGCTGCTATTCTGTTGCGCTGTTGTTTACCTTTTCTAGACTATGTAGGTGTTCCCTAGGCTCAAGTTGGGTACACGGTCCGAGCTGAACTGGCCAACATTCAGCCCATGTGTACAGCTGTCCTTCCAACAGAATTTGGACTACAGACGGGCTTTTTTCAAAGGGACATGATGGAAAACCAGCATCCGATCGGTTCTTGCAGCCAATGTCTGCAAGCGCTGATTAGTGTGTCCTGGCCGGAGGGGAGTCCCCCTGTCAAAACACAAAGGCACAGTGGGAGAGATTGCTACACAAACAACGCTTAGTTAGTACAATGGTCTCTCATTTTTTTTTAAATTATTTTTGTTAAGCCCACTGGGTAGAATGAAAAAAAGAAGACTCAATGTGCATACCAGGCTTTAGTGGTTTGATTGTTTTTCACCTGTTACTGTGAAGGCGGCTCCAGTAAGCAGTATGGGAAAGTCTGCCCCTGAGTTATAAATATGTACCTGAGCCACCCAATCACTGAGGTTGCAGTTCAAAGATATGGCTTGTAAGATGATAAATAGTTTGGTCACCTTTCCAGAAGATTCTCTGTCTCCACCTGGGCTCTGCCTGGGCAGGATGTGTCCTTTCACTTGGGTCTTGCATCAGTGTGGCAGGGAGCCAAGGACTTAGCTTATCTACTGGAGTGGACCACTGGAGGAATTGTAGCTGGAAAGGGATCTTTTTGCTGAAGGGTGTCATAAGGATTAATTTCCCATAGATCAAGGTACCTTTGCACTCAAGAGGGGCAAGACATAGATTTATTATATAGAGGTCCAATACAACTTAAAGAGTGTGACTGCTCTTATGGGGTCATAGATCTGAAAATTTTGTCTCAAAGGGCCAGTAATTACTAAAAGGCTTTTCTCATTGCCTTTAAAGAACCCACTTCTGCTATTATTGTTACTCCTGAGTACCTTTTCTCCATTTGTGCTTGTTTTGTCTATCATGCACCCTTAAACCCTTTCTCCTAGAATTGAGTTCAACAATAATAGGTAAACAGACTACATTGACTGGCACCCAACTCAATTTTCACTCCACCATACAAAAAGGGCCATAACCTGAGACTGAAATGTTAGCCTGTCTCAGTGCTTGAGGGGTCATTCTGCACTTCCCCAAGAGGAGATATGCTAAAGATGTTTGATAGTGCAAATTGTGTTGCTGGAGCCTGAGCCTAGGTTGTATCAGCTATCTATTTAGGGCAGGGCAAGCAAGCTTAAGAGTCATCAGTGATACATAATGAGTTACACTTGAACCTCTTGGTTGTGGAGCTATGTCCACCAAAATTTCGTGTGATGCTTCTTCATGCTGTGACTTACTAAGCCACTGCTAACCAAAGAGCTGAACTCTTATGTGATTTTGGGTATTCCATCTTTTTTGTTTTCCCATCCTACCTACCAAGTTCAAATAAAGCGTTTAAAACTGCTTTCAATTTTCCACCTGCATTCATTCATAGATGCAAGAATATTTAAGTGAAATTCCCTTGGGACAATGTATTCCTGGGAAGGGGTTCCTTTACAAGCTATGCCCTTCTAGTTGTAGGCACCAAAGATTTCAGAAATACCGGGCACTAGATGGTAAAGCTTAGCAGAGGTTCAAGATCTGCACAGCAGGTGCTGCTACAGTGGAGGATGCAATGTCTGCAAGATAGGGGTTCATCGGTTTATTTCACATTGCCCCCTCACTCTTATAGGATATACAGGCACTTAATTATATTATAAATCTGTTCCTTTTCTATTGGAGCCCACAGTGACCACATAGATATACAGATACACATTGAAAGACGCTCTAGATAGCCTCTTTTAGACTTTGTTCACATGGGCGTCGCTCTCTATCGCCCCTCTAAAAAGTGATCCATGGTTAATAGTGGCTGCCAGGCATCAGGATTGCACCCTGAATGCTCTTTTTTAAGTTTCTATTGAAATACTGCAGCAACGCTGCATTTGTCAGTTGTACCACCTGTGGAGTGTGACATACTATATCATTTTTGCCGCACCACAAAGCATTGCAGGCACAGCAATATGTCTTACAACCATTGCACAGTTTAAGTGGGTGGTGGGGGAGACAGTAAAAATGTGGATAAACCACCTGCTTTTACAGCCACCAGTGTTAACGAGGCCTAACAATGCTGATGAAAATAAAGCACAATAACGAGCAGTCAGCTATACAGTAAGTATGAATGAGCTGTCAAAAATTTTGAAACATGTTGAAAATGTGTAATTAGCTGCTACATTCAGTGTGAATGTGGCCATTTGGAACAGCAACGCTAAATGTACTGTAGCTTTCAGCTATGTAAAAGTAAAATACAAGGTGTTAAACACCTACCCACCTGCTTCCCACTTTTGATTATTGTTCTGCAATATGCACCCAACAGTGTATATGGACCCTCATAATGTTGTCCAACACCATTGTCAAAAAAATTATTGTAACCGGATAAATTTAAATGAAACAAAAAAATCAGCGATTCCTTTTAAAACGTACTACCAAAATAACAAGTTTTGTAAGAGATTTAGCTATCCACAGAACAAGGTAATGATCATTTATTTATTAAAAGTGTTTTGTATATACACTCACCAGCCACTTTATTAGATACACCTTGTTAGTGCCAAGAAAATATCCCCCATACCACTACACCACCAGCCTGAACCGTTGATACAAGCCAGCATGGATCCATGCTTTCATGTGGTTTATGTTTGTGGCTTTCTGACCCTACCACCTGAATGTCTGCCCATTCTCCTCTGACCTCTGAAATCAACAAGGCATTTTCATCCACACAACTGCCACTCACTGGATATTTTCTCTTTTTATGACCATTCTCTGTAAACCCTACAGATGGTTGTACGTGAAAATCTCAGTAGATTAGCAGTTTTTGAAATATTCAGTCTAGCCCATCTGGCACCAGCAACCATGGCACAATCAAAGTAACTTAAATCCCCTTTCTTCCCCATTCTGATGCTCGGTTTGAACTTCAGAAAGTCGTCTTCACCACGTCTAGATGCCTAAATGCATTGAGTTGCTGCCATGTGATTGGCTGATTAGCAATTTGTGTTACCAAGCAATTGAACAGGTGAACCTAATAAAGTGGCTGGTGAGTGTATTTTCTATATTACACTAAGTACCTATGGATTTTACTGCATGGAATGGCATTTCAAGTAGAAATCCAATTCTTTCCTATATAGCCGGTTTACATTTATTTAAATATTCAAATTAAAATCCCTGCTCGGGTCAAAATCGTATAACAGCAGCTACTATGCAGTTGTGATACCAATTAACAAGTGCAGAACAAAAAATAGGCAGCACTAAATAACCAATAATCACATATCACACAGGTTATATATATAGTCCATATATAAAGTCTGTCTTAATTCAAATAATTGAATAAAATCAGTGCATAAAGATTGAATGTGTGATTCCTCCAATCGCATAAATATGCTTCAGTGTATTCCACCACCATATGTAATCAACAATAAAGGCCTCTTACCAAATTTGTTGGACCATAAAATTATAAATTGTCAAAATCGATTTTGGGTCATACGCCTTCCACCACTCTTTTCATAAGATTTGCGGTCAGCGCACTCCCATCCAAAGCAGGTCATGGTTGAAAGAAACATAAACACTAAAAAGGTCCTTTATTGGACGAAAGTGTAAATCCAACAGGATAAAAATTGCAAATTCGCTTGCAATCAAACAGATAAAAATTAGCAAGCTGATAGTTACAAAAAGGCCTGCTTCAACCGACTAGCGTGCATGATGTCGTCACATCTAAGCCACGCCCTACATGTTTTCTCGTAAACTACATCTTCTGGGGAAAAGGCTAGCTAGCAAGCGAATTTGCTATTTTTATCCTGTTGGATTTATACCTTAGTCCAATACAGGGTTTGCATTTACTGTATGTGCTTCAGTTTAATGTGTTTTAAAAGAACTTTAACATGTACTGTGACACATGGCCGGGGTGTGAATGGGCCCTAAATAGAAAATATTTTTTAAATTGATTTTGAGCAAATTTAAGTAAATGTCAAATGTATATAAATATTTAATATTGACACTCTGCAACCAACAGGTGGTGCGGTCAAGTTAGTTCTACAACTTTGTTCAGTCATTTTACATATTTGCTGCAAATGAGGTGTAAGTTGATGTGCATTATTGGAGGAAGGACACTTACCTTCCTTATCCATGCTCATACACTTTGTATGGAGTTTCAACCAGAAAAAAAAGCAACAATTGTTGATTTTTTTTATTCATTATAAAGCCTAGTGTGGTCTGCAGCGTAGTTTTAAACACTGTACTAAATATGTATCTCTAAATTATAGTATGTATGCAATTAATTAATATAAAATATAAATAATATAATGTAACACACAAGTACAGTTTATAAATGTCTAATCATCCAATAAATATTTTTTATATAAAGGAAATCTGTACTGAGTAAAATATATAAATTTCCATTGCTGATCTTCTATAGTGCTCAATCTACACATAGGCATAGTTGTTTTGCTCCTGTAAAGACACCTAGCTGGAAAACCTGCTGACTCCATCTAGGAGATGTGCAGGATTGGGAATGCACCAGGCTGGAGCAGGCACTCAGCTTCTATCTGGTGATACACAAGGCCTCCACCCTCGCCTGGTGCCACCAATTACTATGGCAGTGCCGAGGACAGACGCTACAGAAGAAAAACCTGTGCAAAGTGGTATCTAACTGCACCTCTTACTAGGGGACCACTATAAACCTTTCAGAGAATTCATATTGCACTTTGCTTGCTTGATAAGCATTTCAGCACACACCCAGATGGAATGGGATCTCCTAAGAAGATAATGAAGATGCGCACACATATGCTGAATGGATGAACAGATGTGTTAAATAACTAGAGTGCAAAATGAAATGGACACTTTGTTAGGAACTCATGTGTACTGAACAATTTGGCTCCATATTCAGCAAACAATTCAGCAATTCCTGTTAAAATGCATTGCCAGAATAACAAGTTTTGTGTGAGATATATCCACAGAGCAAAGTAATACATATTTATTTTTTAAAAGTGTTTTTGTATATATTTTCATAGTTAGGACCCATTGATTTTGCTGCATGAAAATGTATTTTAAGTAGAAATGTCATTCTTTCCAATGGGCAGCACAGTGGCTAAATGGTTAGCACTGGCAGTACTAGGGTTGCTGGTTTGAATCCCAACCACAGCACCACCTGCCTGGAGTTTGCATGGTCTCCCTGTGCCTGCATGGGTTTCCTCCAGGTACTCCAGTTTCCTCCCACACTCCAAAGACATGCTGGTAGGTGAATTGGCTCCTGTCTAAATTGGCCCTAGTATGTGTATGTATGAATGTGAGTTAGGGACCTTAGATTGTACGCCCCTTGAGGGTTGGGGACTGATGTGAATGTACAATATAGATGCAAAGTGCTGCGTAAATTGACAGCGCTATATAAGTACCTGAAATAAATAAATAAATGTAGGCACAGGTGCTGAGATGTGAATGGGCCCTAAATAGAAAAGTTTTTTAAATTGCATTTTGGTAAATTTAAGTAAATATTAAATGTTGTATATAAATATTTCATATTGATTATCTGCAGCTAACAGTGTGGTAATTTCTCAACCTTTGCTCAATTTACTGTAATTGAGTTGTAATTTGACATGCATTTTAGAGGAAGGACATTTTGCCTCCAACAGACAATTACATAGTTACATATGGGGAGATTTACTAAAACTGGTGAACACAGAATCTGGTACAGCTTTGCAGAGAAGCCAGTCAGCTTCCAGGTTTTACTGACAAAGCTTAACTAGTAGCCGACCGCAGATAGCCGAATGACGGCAGCACTGCGGCCGGCCAGTTCTGGGTGGACGTCATATGACGTCCTCCCAGAACGCGCTCTCCTGCGCGCCCCAGCGATCTCCGTGATCGCTGTGTCCTACGGACACAGCTGATCACGTGATGTGGTAAAAGTCCAATCACAGCGGCCTTTTACCACGTGATCAGCGGTGTCCAATGACACGCTGATCAGAGGGAAATGCAAGTGTCGGTTCTCGGCTGCACTTTCCTCACGCTGTCAGATTGTGAGGAAAGTACTGCCGAGAACCGGCAGTTGTCAGAGCGGGGATCGGCACCGATCATCAGGGCACTGATGATCAGTGCCCTGATGATCGGTGCCCAGCAGTGACACCCGCAAGTTCCGCCCACCTGTGCCCAGCAGTGCGCCCACTAGCTCCGCCCACCCGTGCCCAGCAGTGCACCCACCTGTGCCCAGCAGTGCCCCCACCTGTGCCCAGCAGTGCACCCACCTGTGCCACTCTGCAGTGCCACCTACCTGTGCCCAGAAGTGCCACCTACCTGTGCCCACCCACCTGTGCCCACCCACCTGTGCCCACCAGTGCCACCCACCTGTGCCCACCCACCAGTGCTGCCCACCAGTGCCACCCACCAGTGCAGCCCAGCAGTGCTGCCAGTCAGTGCCCAGGGGTTGTGCCAGTCAGTGCCGCCAGTCAGTGCCCATCAGTGATGCCAGTCAGTGCCGTCTATCAGTACCCATAATCAGTGTCACCTATCAGTGCCGCCTATCAGTGCTGCATATTAGTGCCGCCTATCCGTGACACCTCATTAGTGCTGTCTATCAGTGCCGCCTATCCGTGCCACCTCATTAGTACTGCCTATCAGTGCCCTTTAGTGCTGCCCATCAGTGCCGCCTATCAGTGCCCATCAGAGCTGCCTCATCAATGCACATCAGTGAAGGAGAAAAAATACCTGTTTGAAAAATTTTATAAAAGAAACAAAGAAACTTTTTTTTTTTTTTCAAATTTTTTGCACTTTTTTTTATTTATAGCGCAAAAAGTAAAGCGCCCAGTGGCGATTAAATACCACCAAAAGAAAGCTCTTTTTGTGAGAAAAAAATGATCAAAATTTCATATGGGTACAATGTTGCATGACCGCGCAATTGTCAATCAAAGTGCGGCAGCGCTGTAAGCTGAAAATTGGCCTGGTAAATAAGGGGGTATAAGTGCCTGGTAGGCAAGTGGTTAATTGAACAAGCTGAAGTTGGAAGCTGATTAGTTAATATGGAAATACAATAAACCAACCATCACTGCGCAAAAGGAAACAAAAAATTGTGAAAACAAAAAGGAACAGCACATAAAAGGGACAGGGTAGGGAGGCATCAATACTGATACCGGTATTGGTATTGGTGCCGATACCTAGTATTTTCACAAGTACTCGTGAAAATGCTACCAATACCAGAATACCAATACTTTATAGTTCTATTTGTGTCAATACAAAAAGAAAATTGTTCCGCAAAGAATAGCATGCGATTTGAACAGGAATGCGATTCATGTGCAAATCGCATGTGGTTTCCCCACTGCTCCTGTGTGAACCCAGACTTGTCATAGTCGGAGTTCACACAGGAGCGGTGCGAGAAACTGCACCGACCCCATCCTGAGCGGAGAGTGGGTGTGTGGGGATGTATACCATGGAGACAGATGCTCAGGATTCTCAGCTGTAGGAGAGGAGAGAAAGCCACGGGGATTTGAAATCCCTGTGGATTTCTCTCCTCTTCTTGCAGGGATGACAGTTCGGGCTATAGGGCTTTTAATTGTGATGGTGCTGACCAATCAAAAGATATCTAGCCCATACTGTCATCCTTGCAAGAAGAGGAGAGAAAGCCGCGGGGATTCCAAATCCCCAGACCTGTGAAGCATCTTTCTCTCCTCTCCTTGCAGGGATGACAGTACGGGCTAGATGGCTTCTGATTGGTCAGCACCGTCCATGTTACGGTGCTTTCTCTCTTCTCCTACAGCTGAGAATACTGAGCATCTGCTTCCATCTACCACCAAAGTATACTTTCCAACAATCCCTTCTCTCCCACTGTGTGCTGGAAACCTCCCTGCACTGCTCCTGTGTGACAAACCTGAGTTCACACAGGGGCAATGGGAAAATCTGCATGCGATTTGGACAGGAATCACATTCCTGTTCAAATCTCATGCTATTCTTTGTGGTGCAATTTGCATCCATGAATCTTGTATTGATGCAAATCACACCGCAAAGTATCAGTACTCTGTATCTGTGAGTACTTGACCAAAAGTATTGGTACTTGTACTCGCCGATTAAAAAAGGGTATCGGTGCATCCCTATTACAGGGCATACCAAATATACAGCATGTGAACAATCTAAAACACATGCTGCGCTAATATAGTGATTAAACAATATATTGAAATTAAATAACAAACAGTCCAACATATAATCAAAGTCCACGCAAGGCAATGTATCCACCACTGTGCAATCATTTTCAAACGATGGTGCTCTTCTGACCAAAAAACACCCAAGTGCTCCTAATTGGTTACTATGCACAGCTGCACCAGATTCTGTGTACACCAGTTTTAGTAAGTCTACCCCATAGTTACACAGTTATGCAGGCCATAGATGGGTCGAAAATCGGCCGATTTTTCAGCCGAAAATATAATCGGCCGATTTTCGGATCGTTAGTGGGCGATTTGGTCGGCCGTTTTTCGGTATTTTGGCAGATTTTTTTTTCGGTAAAGTTGGAAAAAACTTTGCCCATCAATGCCGATTTTCGCGGCAATGATGGGCAAATCGGCTGATTTTTTACCGATAAAAAATCTGCGCATGAGCAGTGACCTGCAAGAGGAAGACAAAAAGAAGAAGAGGAAGAAGAAGAGGATGAAGAAGAAGAGGAAGAAGAAGAGGATGAAGAAGATGAGGATGAAGAAGAAGATGAGGATGAGGATGAAGAAGAAGAAAAAGAAGAAGAAGAGGATGAGGATGAAGAAGAAGAAAAAGATGAGGATGATGAAGAAGAGGATGAGGATGAAGAAGAAGAAGAAGAAGAAGAAGAGGATGATGATGAAGAAGAGGATGAGGATGAAGAAGAAGAGGATGAGGATGAAGAAGAAAAAGAAGAAGAAGAGGATGATGAAGAAGAAGAGGATGAGGATGAAGAAGAAGAAGAGGATGAGGATGATGAAGAAGAATAAGAAGAAAAAGAAGATGAGGATGAAGAAGAAGAAGAGGATGAGGATGAAGAAGAAGAAGAAGAGGATGAGTATGAAGAAGAAGAAAAAGAAGAAGAAGAGGATGAAGAAGAAGAAGAAGAGGATGAGGATGAGGAAGAAGAAGAGGATGAGGATGATGAAGAAGAATAAGAAGAAAAAGAAGATGAGGGTGAAGAAGAAGGAGAAGAAGAAGAGGATGATGATGATGATGAAGAAAAAGAAGAAGAGGATGATGATGAAGAAGAAGAAGAAGAGGATGATGATGAAGCAGGAGAAGAAGAAGAAGGATGAAAAATTAGAGGAATTCCAGTACGGCAAAAAGTGTCCCTGCAGAGAGCTCTGCTATTTCTTTGACAGTTCCTTGACATTTACAGAGGTTGCAACATTGTATCTACAGTTGTGTCCAAAATTATTCAACCCCCACTGAAATTGAGTGTTTTGGCCAGTTTGACATTGCTTTTGATCATTCAGTCATCTTGCTTACATTTACATTAAAGAGGCACTTGTAGGTCAGACAAATATAACATAACAGTTATAATGAAATAACCACAAATGTCTTTTCTGTGCTCACAGCATTATCAGTTTTATTCAACCCCCAAGTGACATTCAATCTTAGTACTTAGTACAGCATCCTTTTACAGTTATAACAGCTTTTAAACGTGAAGCATAGCTTGACACAAGTGTCTTGCAGCGATCTACGGGTATCTTCGCCCATTCTTCATGGGCAAAGGCCTCCAGTTCAGTCACATTCTTAGGCTTGCGCACTGCAACTGCTTTCTTTAAGTCCCACCAGAGGTTCTCAATCGGATTTAAGTCTGGTGACTGCGATGGCCACTCCAAAATGTTCCAGCCTTTCCTCTGCAACCATGCTCTAGTGGACTTGGAGGTATGCTTGGGATCATTGTCCTGTTGAAAGGTCCAACGTCTCCCAAGCCTCAGGTGTGTGACGGACTGCATCACGTTTCCATCCAATATCTCCTGGTACTGAAGAGAATTCATGGTACCTTGCACACGCTGAAGCTTCCCTGTACCTGCAGAAGCAAAACAGCCCCAAAGCATGATTGACCCTCCACCATGCTTCACAGTAGGCAAGGTGTTCTTTTCATCATAGGCCTTGTTCTTCCTCCTCCAAACATAGCGTTGATCCATGGGCCCAAACAGTTCTAATTTTGTTTCATCAGTCCACAGAACACTATCCCACAACTTTTGTGGTTTGTCCACATGGCTTTTGGCATACTGCAGTCGACTCTTCTTATTCTTTGGAGACAGCAAGGGGGTACGCCTGGGAGTTCTGGCACGGAGGCCTTCATTACGCAGTGTGCGTCTTATTGTCTGGGCTGAAACTTCTGTACCCACATCTGACAAATCTTTTCTCAGTTCCTCAGCAGTCACACGGGGACTTCTCTCCACTCTACGCTTCAGGTAGCGCACAGCAGTCGAAGTCAGCATCTTCTTTCTGCCACGACCAGGTAGCGTTTCAACAGTGCCCTTTGCCTTGAATTTGCGAATGATGCTTCCTAAGGTGTCTCTTGGTATGTTTAACATCTTTGCAATCTTCTTATAGCCATTGCCCTTCCTGTGAAGAGAAATCACCTCTTCTCTTGTCTTCCTGGACCATTCTCTTGCCTTCACCATGTTTGTAACCACACCAGTAAATGTCTAGAAGGAGCTGAGTATCACAGTCATTTTAAAGCTGCCTAATTGGTGCTTATTATGCTTGATTGCTGCTCGGTGACATCCACAGGTGTTTTCAATACCTGATGGAAAGCACCTGTATGAACCTCTGTTCTTCAGAGTGGTAGTCTTTAAGGGGTTGAATAATTGTGGCAATGAAGAAACCACATAAGAACCATTTACTACTGTATTACATAAACAATTGATGTCATTTTAGTTGCATTTGGGTAGTTACAACGTCCTTGTAGGATTTGATTCTGAATACAATTCCAAATGTACACTATAGTCCCTAAACCCCTTTACAGCATTGGGGGTTGAATAATTTTGGACACAACTGTATTTGTTTCCGAATAAAAACATCTGTATCCTAAATGGAAACAAATAGATACAATGTTGCAACCTCTGTAAATGTCAAGGAACTGTCAAAGAAATAGCAGAGCTCTCTGCAGGGACACTTTTTGCCGGCTCTAGACGGGATGAAAATCGGCCGATTTTTTTTACCATTGATGGTAACGTCGGCCGCTTGAACGACCGATTTTTCGTTTTTTTAAAGAAAAATCTGCCGTTTTTCTCCCCATCTATGGCCTGCATTAGTCTGTTTGAAAAAAGAAACAAGTTCATCTAGCTCAACCCACAATGAACAGCAATTGTTGGACTTTCTTATTAGAAGGCCCAGTAGGGTCTGCAAATACTATATAGTGGAAACACCCTGTATCACATCTATCTTTAGATGAAAAAATTGTATACAAGTAATTAAAATGTAATATAAAATAACAGTTTAAAAATATGTAACCATCCAGTAAATGTTCTTTAAACAAAATCAACCAATAAAATAGTTGTTTTGTTCTTGTAATAACACCTAGCTAGGCAACCTGCTGACTCCAGCTAAGAGATGTGCAGGATCAGGAACGCACCAGGCTTTAGCAGGAGCTCAGCTTTTATCTAGTAATGCACGAAGTCCCCACCGTGGCCTGATGCCACCAATTAATATTGCAGTGCCAGGGACAGACTCTGCAGCAGAAAACCCTGTGCAAAGTGGTGTCTAACTGCACTACAGTTAAGCACTTTGCTTGTTTGACGGGCATTTTGACACACACCTCAATGGAATGGGGCTTGATCTGCTAACATGATAATGAAGATGTGCACACATATGCTGAATGGAAGAACAGATGTGTTCATGTTAATTACCCAGAGTGCAAAATGAAATGTACATTTTGCTTTGTGTATTGATCAATAAGCCTCAGTAGAGTCTGTAGCGTTAGGCATCTGGGATGCTTAGGCAGCCTACACATGACATTTTGCCAAAGATTATGTATACGTTTATAAAAAGTTACAATGTTGTTAAAAATCCAGAACTGTTGGAATAAAAATAGAGCTTTTACTTCCTTTGCAGTGTGTGAGCAGCAGATAGATACATAGTCCAGTGTCTGATACCCTGAAAAATATTGGGGTATCAGTATTTACTAAAACTGGTGCAAACAGAATCTGGTGTAGCTATGTATGATAGCCAATCAGCTGGTTCAAATAAAGCGGAGCTCCACCCAAAAGGGGAAGTTCCACTTTAAGGATTGCTCCCCTGCTCCCCATTAAGGATTGGCACCTTTGGAGAGCGGGTACCTGAATTTGACAGGTACCTGCTCCCACTTCCGGTCCTATCGCCTAGGCGATCGGAAGCAGAAGGTGTCCTCCCTCCCTGTAGTCTTTTGGGACACATGACAGGTCCCAGAAGACTACAGGACCATTCACGAAGCACAGTGCTACTTGGGCAGCAAGCTATCACAGCCGAATGCCCACACTGAAGATGCCGGCCTCCTGGAATACAGGACGGCCAGTGAAACAAGCTGGGGGGGACACACCACGGGGCCGAGGGACAGGTAAGTGACTGTTTTTTAAAAGTCAGCAGCTACATTTTTTTTTAGCTGCTGACTTTTATTTTTTGATAGGTTGAGTGGAACTCCGCTTTAAGCTTTGACAATAAAACCTGGAAACTGATTGGTTTCTAGCCAGAGCTGCACCAGAGTTTGCGTGCTCTAGCTTTAGTATATCTCCCCCATTGTGTCGGTCCCATACCCTCATTCACTTCTTGCTGACAAACCAAGCAGACAGCAGAGAGCAGAATAGGGGAAGTTGCGACTGTAAGATGAGGCTAATCTTATTTTTCATGCTCAGACCTGCTCTACTATGACATGTACAGTGAAAGCACAAAGATTGTCATAAAAAAAAACTATATGTAGCTTATGAAGAGTTGCATGGGGATCCCATAATAGTAGGTGGGTTTGTTCATGGGTATTTAGGTTTCTAATGTTGCAGTGACAAATTTCCATAATTGGATCCTGTAGGCACATAGTGTTTGTTGCCTTTTACTAAGAACATTTTCTGTTCCTGGTAAACCTGGCTTATAATATTGTGATCATGAGTAAATAACCTTAAGACCTCATGGACATCTAGAAGCTGTAAAGTTCTTTGCTGCACCTGGAAAGCTGCAAATAGTGTGTACAGCTGCCCGTTGTAGTGAAAGGCTGTACGTCGATGGCTCTGCATTTAGCGTTGACCAAAGCATGCATGTACACAGGGCTTCTGTTAGAAACCATGGGCCCCTCACAGCCAACCTGACAGGCTCCCAACAAAAGTTTACGATACTTCAGTTATGAATGAACACAGCGAGTGATCGGTACCGATCACTTATTGTGTTCATTCATGAAAGGAAGGGGGCTGGTAAATGTGACATATTTACTGGACCCTTTCTACACTTTCCATCCTGAAGGATTCTATTGTGTACCTGCAGCTGCCGGTGGGAAGGAGAGGAGAGAAACCATTAGCACTGCAGCTTGAGCAGCAGGGGAACATATATGGTGCACAGGCAGGGTGATGGTATGCCAGTGGGGGGGCTTCAATTACTGGAACCAATCCCCTGTACTGCTTTCTCTGCAGCAGCTGAAAGCCAGCGGGTGGGAGAGGAGAAGAAGACAGATGTCAGCTGCTGCAGAGAGAGCCATACAGGGAATTGGTTTCAGTAATTGCCACCCCCACGATGCCGATCAGCCTCCCTGCCCACATCCAATTCACCCAGCTACCTGGGCCCCCCTACTGGCCCGGGCCCTGTACAGGAGGTACACCCTTATCCACGGCCCTGCATGTACAGTGTATTTGCTCAAATTCTCTAATTTCACATTTGGGGAAACAGCACTATCTTGTATGGGAAAGGGCTAGGGATTTTACACTGGAGGACTTTGCAGCCTTTATACGTCCATGTGCATGAGGGAAATATTTCTACTGATGATGGCAAAAACATGTGTGCCTAATATTTACACAAAGAAAAGCCACCCCGTCATCTCTAGCAGCATGCCTATTGTGCCTAATAGTAAATCTGATCCTGATTGGTTTTATGTTATACAAGAAACTTATAAAAATAATTGTTACTTGACTGTTATGCTGACCCACTGACTTCAGTACTTTCTGGATTACTGAACAAGTATGCTGATTGTAAGGCAGAGTAGTCAGAAATCTTTCTCTACATATTTGTTCTGAGTAGGTCAAAGCACTGAAGCCAGTGGATCAGCATAACAGCCAGGCAACTAGTATTATCAAAAAGAGAGGAGAGCAATTACAACTTCTCTCAGGTATACTTTAAAGTTTTTCAAAATCAAAGTCTTTTGACTATTGTAACTCCCTCCTCATTGCCCTAATTCATCACAGGCTATCCCCTCTTCATCCCTTCATGAATGCTGCTGCCAGATTCCTCCACCTTACTAACCATTCCATATCTGCCATCCCTCTCTGCCAATCCCTCCACTGCCTTGCCGTTGCCCAACGGATAAAATTCAAAACATTAACAATAGCATATAAAACCATTTATAACTCTGCCCCCAATTACATCACCAATCTTGTCTCCAAATATCACCCAAACCGTCCTTTCCGTGTCTGCTCCTCCCTTGCTTGTCTCCGGGACTTCTCCAGACCCTCCCCAATCCTCTGGAACTCTCTACCCCAGACTATCGCCTACTCTGCCCACTTTTAGGTGATCTCTGAAAACATATCTCTTCAGGGAAGCCTATCCTGCCTTCTGCTAATAACAGAATCTTCTATTCCTCCTACCAGTCCATCCCCCACAGTTATTACCGTTTGTACCACCAGCCCCTCCCTCTTAGATTGTAAGCTCCAAGGAGCAGGGCCCTTCTAACCCTCTTGTATTGAACTGTATTGTTGCTGTATTGTCTCCCTTTATATTGTAAAGCGCTGAGCAAGCTGTTGGCATTATATAAATCCTGTATAATAATAATAATGTCATAATCTGATTTTATTAAGTTGACATTCTGGGCTGGAACTAGCTAAGCTTAAAACTACTTTCACCCCTTTCTAACACCTACACTAACTACCCTGTAGAATGAAGATGTTTATACTTACCTATTCTCAGGGTGCTCCAGTCTGGTCATGTGATGTTCCCAGCAGGCGGCTTCAGGGGAGAGCAGAGAGTGCCAAAAATGAATAGAAAGCCTGGGTGGTGACGTCACTCATAGACTTTCTATGGGGTATCCGTTGTCGGCTGTCTCTCCTCTCCCCTGAAGTTGGCCGCTGGGAGCCAATCATGTGACCATATTGGAGCACCCTGTAAATAGCCAAGTATATGCATCTTCCTTCTACAGGGTTGTTATATACTGTAGGTGTTAGAAGTGGTTGGGAGCAGTTTTAAGATTAGTTAGGTACGTATATCTCAGAATTACACTTTAAAGCAACTCCGTCATCACTCAAAATAAAACTGTTACCTGACAAAAAAAAACACTTCTGCTGCCAGCCCCACCAAATGCTGATCTGTTGCTGAGGAAGCGCCCTCAAACTCTGCTGGGAAACTGACTCTTCTGGTAGTGTCAAAGCTGCTCCAGGCAACACCCACAGGTTCTTCCTGATGAACTCCACGTCATTTCTGTGTCCCCTAGTGATGTTGAGGTTGGCAGTAGGGACACTGGAGATCAACACTCCCAGAAGTTCTGTTTTCCCAACAGACTTCGGGGGACAATTCTTGAGCAGCATGTGGTGGGGAGGGCAGCAGAAGAAGTATTTACACTCTTCTTTTCAGGTAACAGTTTTATCTTGAAATTGATATTGGTTGCAAGATACATTGTGTAAGAAATAAACATGTCACCAAGAAGCTGGATTTATACACTGCATTATGAAAATATGAGCAGTTTTGTGTGTTTTAACCCTTTCCCGCCCAGCCCCATCGTCCCTTTAAATGGATCTTTATGCTGGGGGATGGGATGGATTTCCCAGTCACAAGACCCCTGTCCAGGTCATTTAAACATTTAAAAATCTTTGCTTGTCATATCATATATTTTATAATAATAGCAAAACTGTGGGGGTTATTTACTTCACATTTAGCAAAGTGAATATTCAGTTAAGAAAGTCAATGTTTATTTAGCTTAGCAGAAAAAAAGGTGATGCTGTGTTTACTGTGAATACCGAAGCGGGAGCAAGGGGAACTAAAAGAACAGGATTTCTGCTTGCATAGGATAAGATAATCCATATTAACACACTTTACCATTAAGCAATAAACTAGGTGAACATTCTCTATTCCTTTCCTAAATCAACCCCTATATGCGCACTTTCATTTCTGCAGGACGAAAATGCATATTGATGCAGTAAAATTCATGTAGGCTGTATTTTTCACAATGCACTACCCTGCAGCACAGAAATATGAATGGGCCTCATTGATTTGTATGACAATTCTGTATTTGTTGCAGATTCCCTGCTGCAGATGACTATGTTATTCCACTGGGGACTATTTAGTTGTGAATTAACCCCAATTATCAAGCTGGTAAACAGTGTGTACTACCATGCTGTTGTAACTTTACAACCTCCATCAGTCTTTCTATAACTTTTACCCCCAAAAGGAATCCTTGCAATAATTTTCAGGCCTCAGGAAACCCCTACTAAGTATTATATCTACAACTCCCAGTATATCAGTGGGATCACCGAGAGAGGTGCCCTCTTACATTGGTGGTCAGTGCCAAAGGGTTCACCTACATTTGTGGTCAGTGGCAGAAGGGCCTTTTGCATTTGGTCACTGGGTCAGAGGGAGGTTTTCCTGGTTACATGAGGTGTCACTGGGAAAAATGCCCCTCACATTGGAGGTCAAGGGGAGAAATGCACCCCTTACAGATTACCTTAAAAGATCTAAGGTATCAGTGGTTGCTTTCTGTATGGTCAAGAGCAGAAGCTCCATGTTGTTGGCTCTGCCAAATGATGGCAACCATGAAACTACAGTAAGCAGACACCATCACATGGAAGATCGATGTGCCACTGCTCAAGGAACCTCTAGCAATCTCTGGAGGCACCCTAGTTGAGAAAACAGGCCTAATTTAAAGTGGAACTAAGGGCATCTATATTCACCTTTCATCCAACTGTCTCCGTCTCTTGCTGGCACCTGCATCTTCTTCTATGGGCTGTTTTTCAGCTATCTTCATTGTGGGATGACGTCCCTCCACGGCAGCACACAGGGATCAGGCTGGTTGCTGTAAGCTGAACTGCAGTTAGCACTTCTACTTGGCAGGACTAGGGTCATCAATTAGAATTCCAGCCATGGCACTACCTGCCTGGAGTTTACATGTTCTCCTGGTGCCTGTGTGGGTTTCTTCGGTTTCCTTTCACACTCCAAAGATCCTGGGAGGTTAATTGTGTCCTGTCTATATTGGCTCTAGTATGTATGAATGTGAGTTAGGGACCTTAGATTGTACGCTCCTTGAGGGTTAGGGACTGGTGTGAACGTACAATATATATGTAAAGCGCTGCGTAAATTGATGGCGCTATATAAGTACCTGTAAATAAATAAAATAAAAATAAATTACAGCAGGGTACATAAATTCCAGTAATGGTGCAAATGTGTGTAAAATGCATATATTTGAATGGACCCTAAGACCAGTTTTACACTGCTACATTGTGTAACCACAGGCATATTAATGTACATTACAATATGGAAGACCATCAATTTTGAATGGGCTCCCAATGCACCACAATAGACTTTTTTTAACACACATGCACCTATTTTTTCTTTCCATTGCACAACACACAAATGGTTCACATGTTTGAAGTGCATTTGGGCAGCAAAGTGGCTAAATGGTTAGCACTTCCACTTGGCAGCACTAGGGCTGTCGATTCAAATCCCAGCCATGGCACCACCTGCCTGGAGTTTGCATGTTCTCCCTGTGCCTGCGTGGGTTTCCTCCAAGTACTCTAGTTTCCTTCCACACTCCAAAGACATGCTGGTAGGTTAATTGGCTCCTGTCTAAATTGGCCCTAGTATGTGTATGTATGAATGTGAGTTACAGACCTTAGATTGTACACCCCTTGAGGGTTAGGGACTGATGTGAATGTACAATATATATGTGTAAAGTGCTGTGTAAATGGATGGCGCTATATAAGTACCTGAAATAAATAATTGTTGTGCATTAGAGATGTGCCCTGGGGTACCATTCCATATGAATGCCACTGCAATGCACACCCACATTACAATAAAGCACATTTTACCATGCATTACAACAACGTGAAGATAAAGATCATGCCTTCTAAATTTTAAAGGCTGTCTACCAGATTAGGGTACCATCCCAAATGAATGCCGTGACCAGATTCCAAACGAAAATCTTTATGGATCACTATCACAACTATTAGTCCCTCTCCTCATGCCAGGATGCTAGGTGTGATCCTGGACTCTGATCTCTCTTTTCATCCCCACTGCAAATTACTCTCCAAATCTTGGTGCCTTCTCCTTTGTAATATCTCCAAAATACTCCCCTTCCCAACCAATGACATCATCAACACTCACTCTTGTGTTATCTCTTGCCTTGACTATTGGAACCCCTTCATAGACCTACCTCTAGACATGCTATCCCCCCTTCTGTCCAGCATAAAGGAGTTCTGCATCAACAGCTGGCTTCCCGTCCTCCCTGGTTGCTTGGTTATATTGCAGGCTTTATAAGGGGGAAACATTGTCTAGCCTTATGCTTGGCAGATAAATAAAAGTTTTTTTGTTGTTGGTATTTGGTGTTTCTTATTGTCCTGAGCCGGCCAGCTAGACATTTCGTTATGTATTTTGCAACTGACCAATTCTAAGGTCCCATTCAGATATGGAGTTTTGGGATTTCAGGAACTCAGATCACACTGCAATAGTGGCAAAACTGGCGCATTTTGCATTTTTAAACATGCATTTTTGATGTGTTTTGCATTTTTTTGTCTATAGAAAAGTACTGAGTGTGACTTTGATGCGACTTTACACTCTCTGGCACTAAAAGTCACATCAAAGTAGTGCAGGATCCTTTTTAAAGTCCCTGCAACTTTTAAAAGAGATTCCTGCACTATATATGCAACTTTGATACAACTTTATGCTCTCTGGCACTCAAAGTCGCATCAAAGTAGTGCAAGAACCTTTTCAGAGTTGCAGAGACTTTGAAAAGGTTCCTGCACTACTTTGAAGTGACTTGAGTGCCAGAAAGTGTAAAGTCGCATTAAAGTTACACTCAGTACTTTCCCATTAGTCAACAAAAAGCAAAACGCATAAAAAACACAATACTTGCATTTGGGGTGCGGTTCCAATGAAGTCTATTGCACCAAAAACGCAATCTGCTGCGGAACAAAGTCCCCGACCCTTTAAAAAAAAAAAAAGCAGAGGCTGAAAACACATAGATGTGAATGTATCCTATAGGAAACCATGTTAAATGGAGTGTAGTGTGTTTTTGCAAAGCCCAAAATGCACTAAAAAATGCATAGGGGTTGACCAGGCCTAAGAGTGTAAGCGCTCTATGTGTGGTTCCCTTTAGCTCCCAAAATTTGCTTTTTTAAAATGATATAATATACCAGTCCAGAAAAAAAACTTTTTACAGATGATGGCCAGCAAAACAGTACTTTCCAAGATAAACTGAAGGCCTGTTGTACATCATACATAGTTTATTACAGGTACTTACATAGTGCTGTCAATTTACTCAACACTTTACTCATATTTATATATTGTACATTCACATCAGTCCCTAACCTTCAAGGAGTGTACTAAGGCCCATAGCTCACATCAAGGGCCCCTAACTCCCATTCATACATACACATACTAGGGCCAATTTGCCTACCAGCATGTCTTTGGAGTATGGGAGGAAGCCCATGCAGGCAAACTCCAGGCAGGTGGTGCCATGGTTGGGATTTGAACCCATGACCCTACTGCTGTGAGGTGGAATTGCTAACCATTTATCCACCGTGCTGCCCTGTGTTTCTGGACATAATATTAGGTGTTTGTGCTACTTGTATTTGCATGTATGTGCAGTAATGGCACTAAATAATGACAAGGAAGGCAGATTTACATTTTTTTTTTTTTACTCAAGAATACACAGTGCTTGATTACACACCTGTGTGTACAGGCACATTGTAAACAATGAGCTAAATTTTAGATCAGTAAAAAAACCCCGCAGTACTGAGCTTTTTCAAGCTGCAATGTGCAAGAGGCCTAAATATTTTATTATTATATATGCTATATTATTTTATTTATTCTAGGGTCGTTGGTTCGCATCCCAACCACGGCATCACCTGCGTGGAGTTTGCATGTTCTCCCTGGGCCTGCGTGGGTTTCCTCCGGGTGCTCCGGTTTCCTCCCGCACTCCAAAGACATGCTGGTAGGTTAATTGGATCCTGTCTGAATTGACCCTAGTATTATTGTAATTATTTTACAGGATTTATATAGCGCCAACAGTTTGCTCAGCGCTTTACAATATAATGGGAGACAATACAGCAACAATACAGGAGGGATAGGAGGGCCCTGCCCCTCGGAGCTTACAATCTAGGAGTATGTGTATGTACGAATGTAAGTTAGGGACCATAGATTGTACGCCCCTTGAGGGTTAGGGACTGATGTGAATGTACAATATATATGTAAAGCTCTGCGTAAATTGATGGCGCTATACAAGTACCTGTAATAAATATTTATCATTTTTATATTATTTTTATATAGAAGGGGTTTTGCCCCCTTATTTTCCACCCTGCTCCTTCAAATTTTCTCGTCACTGTTTGAAAACAAAGGCCGATTTGACTCTACTAATGATTAGAGAAACGCACGTTCTTCCACCTAGAAACGTCGAATGCAATCCTGCTAGTGTACAGCCAGCACAAGCTATAGCTGTGAATGGAAATGAACATGCTTATGTCACAAGGGCTGCTGTGGGGTTTTAGGGAAAACAAACGTGAGGTAATTTATTGAACATGACAGAAGGTTCAGGCGCCCTGGGAGGAAAGCACTGCCTCCTGGGTAGTAGGTAGCCTGTCCTGTGAGGGAAGCTGCCTGCCAGTGTCGTGCACACATTGCCTGTTCTCAGGCACCCAGCCCCTTCGATGCACAGAGCTTATGCACTGGAATGTAGTTAGATAAACACTGCATAGTAAAATACCTCCCTTTTTATACTGCCCACAGACCTGCCAGCCAATCACAGGCTCGCGTCGGTTTCAAGGCTCCCCCATCACACTGCCCTGCTCTAGGAAAACAAAGCTTAATTTCCACGAAATCTTTTATTTTCCCGCCTCTGAAGATCACAGCTTTTAATTGCCGGCCAAGCTAAAGCCCCGGGGTGCAGCTCTAATGAGGATCCGGGCGCAGAAGAGGCCGATCTAGGGAGGTTGTTTATCTATAGTATTGGGGGGACCTTGAAACAGCCGATGTCCCATTTCCTCTGTTGTTTTGCTTCTCTTTAGTCTGGATTCTCCATGTTGAACCAATTCTGAGATTTGGGGCTGGGAGCGCCGATCTACGTGTATGTCTGTGCTTCTCTTCCCAGCGACCACCGCCGTCTCCCCGCACCGTGAAGGGAAAGGATCGGGGATCTGGGAGAAGAGAGGGATCGGCTACAGATCGGATCTGGAGAGGCGAGATCAGCACTGGATCCGTGCAAGTGTTAGATGGAAAGCAGCTGTATCATCGCCCAAGTGCACAGAGAAGAGGCGCTTGTGCACCCCAAGCAAGGTAAGAGCACGGGGGAAGCAAATGGCTTGTTTTCATCCCTCTGCTGCCTGCTCCGACCATGCCAATCCTGGATCTACTCTTCCCAAATACACCCCTCGATCTGCTCATCAACCCTTGCCACCCCCCTGACATGATTCACAATGCACTCTGCATGTGCCTCCCATCCCATCACCTGTCAATGCTTCACATTGTGATATTTATTTTATCAACAATGTCCTCATCGATCATCCCTCTGCTGCCTGCTCCGACCCTTCCAATGCTGGATCTACTCTTCCCAAATACACCCCTCGATCTGCTGGTCAACCCATGCCACCCCCTGACATGATTTATAATGCACTATGCATGTGCCTCCCATCCCATCACCTGTCAAGTCTTTACATTCAAATAATTTAATCAATAATGTCACCATTGATCATTCCTCTGCCTGCTCTGACCCCTCCATCCTGGACCCTTTCTGCTCACATTCACGCTCCAATCTGCCGGTCAACCTATGCCACCCCCCTGGCATGCTTTATAATGCACTGTGTATGTGCCTCCCATCCCATCACCTGTCAATGCTTCCTATTCATTTTATCAACAATTTTCTCATCGAACATTCCTCTGCTGCCTGCTCCAGCCATTCCATTCTGGGTTCACTTTTCACAAATTCACCCCGTGATCTGCTGATCAACTCGTACCATCCCCCTGATGTGCTTTATAATGCACTCTTCATGTGTCTCCCACCCATCAACTGTCAATGCTTCACATTCATTTGATCAACAATGTCCTCATCAATTATTCCTTTGCTGCCTGCTCTGACCATTCTATTCCAGATCCAATTTCCCAAATTCACCCCCCTGACATGTTGCATAATGCACTGTCCATGTGCCTCTTCTCCCATCACCTGTCAATTCTTCACATTCAAATATTTTATTCTATGAGCAATACCCTCATCGTTCATTCTTCTGCTGCCTGCTCTAACCATTGCACCCTGGATCCACTGTTCCCAAATTCACCCTCCTGATCCACTGATTAACCCATGCCATCCTCCTGATATGATTCATAATGCATCGTACTTGTGCCACCTCTGCCACCACTTGTCAATTCTTCACATTCAAATATTTATTTTATCAATGTCCTCATCGTTCATTCCTCTGCTGCCTACTTTGACTATTCCATACTAGATCTACTCTTAAATTCACCCCCCAATCTGTGGATTTACTCATGCCACCCTCCTGACATGTTTTATAATACACTGTCTATGTGCCTCCTCTCCCATCACCTGTCAATGTTTCACATTCAGATGTTTATTTTATGTGAACAACAATGTCCTCATCGTTCAACCAGAGTAGGAAAACATCTCCCCCCCCCTCCTCTTCCTCCTTGTTATGTAGGGGTGTGTTCACTACACATTTTAAATAATGCTCTCCACACAAGCTGCCTCCTAATGAGGGATTTCATGGGAAACATCAGCCTGCCAATGTTTTTATGGCTGTCCTGTCACTCTTTTTATTGTGATGCCTAGAATAGCCTGTCTTGTATACATTATTTATGGCGCGCAGGTTATGGTTGGACTAGGACAGTGACAAGCGGGCAGTTTGCTGTCGCTGCTTTCAGGGTGGCGACTTGTGGGCAGCAACCTGTTTTGTTTGGGTGCTTTTCGAAAGATTGTGTCTATATAGCAACCAGTTATTGTAACATGTTGATATGATTCTGAATGTAGGTCATATGGTATAGTAAAACAGTTACCCGGGTGCATATGACACCTCAAGACAAAGTGCCGCTGACCTGATAAGGAGTAATTTGGAAAGGGGATGAGTGCTTGGTGCCACTGTTTTTACATCACCTGTATTTGAGTTGCATATGAAAGCATTATCCATTTTTGCCCTTTGTGGGGATTTATAAAAGAAGAAACTACAGTGACCATTGACACCTCTGGAGGAGCTCACAATCTAATGCATCCTTTCTCAACCTTTTTACTCCAGAGGAACCCTTGAAATAATTTTCAGGTCCAAAAGCAACCTCTGCACGAAAACAATTAACAGGGGTCAGTGAGAAAAATGCCCCTTTACCATGGTGACCAGAATGCCTCCCCCTTATCATGGTTGTCAGAATGCTTCCCTACAGACTCCTAAAAAGATCATTTGGTGTCATACTGTTGGACCCAGAACCATGTAGGCACCATGAGATGGGAGTTCAATCAGCCAATGCTAAAGGAACCCCCCAAAATTCTGGAGAAACCTTAAAGTTCCACAGAACCCTGGTTGAGACTGGCTGATCTTTACTACTAATGTCACATTGGCTTACCTGTTGTGGTCTTATGGGAATATTCAGACAGCCTGTGGTTCTTGGGTAACCTGAAAAGCATGAATTTCATGCTATAAGTATCTTTTTTTTGTGGACCAAAAACTCTGAGGAGCAACTCATATCCAAGCTTCTAAATCATTTCTTCTTCCGTCCTCACCAGCTATGTTACAGAAGCTAATGTTCTCTATTATTCCTCAACCAATACAAAGAAGAATTTCTCAGAATCAGACAAGTTCCTCTAGTTTGTTTTACTTTGTTCCTGCATATGCTCTGTTAGATGTTTTGATAACGTGACTGATGTCTAATGACAGAAGAGCAATTATGATTTTATTTCCTGATCTACTATGTGTAGACACCCAGAGCTTCCAGTCTGATTGAATTTTCTAGTGATCGGGTTAAGGACAGATCCTTTCTGTTGGGATCCTGCATATTATTGTCCCTTTCTGAGTCCGCCTAATTGTGTGCATACATCATGTATGCACAAAATGGATTCTCAGCTAAAGTTTGTTTATCGTTTCGCTTGTCGTTTTCCTCTCTACAGCACAACCCTGCATCAGATATTAGTAGTCTTTTTTAGCAGAGTTAAATGAAATCTGATTTGTGTGTTCATGTCTATTTGCCTGTAATTTGAAGCTCTTTTGATAATAGGTT
Organism: Staurois parvus; assembly: GCF_062004578.1. Classification (NCBI taxonomy): domain Eukaryota; kingdom Metazoa; phylum Chordata; class Amphibia; order Anura; family Ranidae; genus Staurois; species Staurois parvus. The sequence continues at coordinate 3,481,726 of NW_028317819.1, read as the reverse complement.
AATATGTAAATAAGTAACATATTTGTGTCGAAATGTCAATGTTATTTAATGATCCCTTTGATGTGCTCTTATCTGCTGCTACTGTTTTTGTTCTTTAATGGCCACAACCATTTGTGCTACTATTACTGGGCACTCCCACTCTGCACCTACTGCTTTATGTTTGCTATTATATTTGCTGTCGTTTCTAGATTTATCCCAGATATCCCTGTGAGTGTTCTCAGACCTACATTTCCTTCACGTAGACCAGATTCTCTATTGCCAATAGTTCTTGGTCTGTAAACCATGTTTCCCTGAGAGCAGCTTCTAACATCACATCTTATTTATACAACACCCGTCCCTATATTTGCTGTTATTCCTAGATATACCCCAGATATTCCTGTGATGGTTCCCAGATCTCTGTGAAGACCACATTCTCCATAGTCAATGGTTCTTTTATTGAGCTGTAAACCATGTTTCTCTAAGAGGAACTTCAAATATAACATCATATTTATGACACCCATCCCTATATATGCTGGTATTCCTAGATGTATCCCAGATATTCCTGTGACTGTCCCTAGATCTATGTAGATTGGGTTCTCCATAGCCAATAGTTCTTTAATGGTCTGCAAACCATGTTTCTCTGAGAGGAACATCAAATATCACATCATATTTATATGACACCCATCCCTATATTTGCTGTCATTACTAGATATATCCATGATATCTCTTTGTAGACCAGAATCTCTATGGCCAATAATTATTTAATGGTCTGTAGACTATGTTTCTCTAAGAGAGCTTCAAATGTAAGATCTTATTTATGACACCCACCCTTACTTTTGCTCTCATTTCTAGATATATCCAGGATATCCCTGTGAATGTACCCATATCTCTGTATAGATTCTTTATGGGCAATAGTTCTTTAATGGTCTGTAAACCATGTTTCTCTGAGAGAACCTCAAATGGCATGCCATATTTATATGACACCCATCCTTGTGTAGCAGAATTATGTACTAATGCATGTGTGGGACAAGCTTAACCAGTGTCGCCAAAATCACTCCCTTTTTTTAGAAACCTATTAAATTTTTGTTCAGAAGTGTAAAAGCCCTAATTCCAAGGTTCATTTCTGAAGATATTGCAATTGATCTATTTTTATATATGTTGGGAAACCAACTTGCTACTTGAAAAAACATTGATGGAAATTGGATAGGGCCATTTTACCAGTAGCATAGTGGGGCTCTGTACTGAGAAAAAAATACACATTATGTTATTCTGTACCTTATTTGCAAAACTGAATTTACATACAAAATGGAACAAAGTAATATATTAGACTAGTCTTTCTCATCCAAGGCTTCTCCAGGGGTTGTTAAGGGGCTCCTTGATGAAGGAGCAGTGAAAGACCGATCTCCTGCTTACGGTGATATACATCTCATTCCTTATTCTTCTATTTAGAACTCTATGCAGCCTACTGATCATGCTAATGTTCTGAGCTCCAGAGATAATAATTTTTAGTGGATGTTCCCTGAGATCTTAAAACTATTTTAAGGGTTGCTCCGTAGTATACAAATGTTGAGAAAGGGTGACTTGCTGCTTTTGGAGAGGAGTTAGGATCATGGGTATACCTCTGTGTGGGAATTTAGGGATAAATGTCATCAATGTATTCACACTTCATGACTTTATATGAAAGGGAGTGACATATGGCTACTGTTCTTGGGTTGTACTTAGGGGGAGCCACAGGGAAGTTGTAAGGGTGGGCTTGTTTTTGGTATACTGAGTCGATATGATGAAACGTATGAAATATGTTGTATGAATAATCTGTAACGTTCAGTGTGTTATTAAAAAACTGGACTCTATTATATGAATTCTGTTCTACTATATTATTATTATACATGATTTATATAGCGCCAACAGTTTGTGCAGCGCTTTACAAAATGAAGGTAGACATAAAAGTTGCAATACAATTTGGTACAAGAGGAAACAGAGGGCCCTGCTCGTTAGAGCTTACAATCTAAGAGATGGTCAATATATGTTGACTCAGAGCTTACACATTGAATATAAATAGATGTTAGCTCTGTGGAGCTCTTGTGTGAGTCTCTCCTTGGACAAAACCTCTATCGGTAATCCACGTAGTGCCTCCAGGTCTAAAGAAGTAATATCTATAATGTAAAAATGCATAGACTGGTGAACTTGCCAAGCTTTATGACGTATCTCGTCCCTTTTTCTGACCCCAAAATAGAATGACTTTTTAATGGGGTAGCCGGATACACAGTACTTCAAAGGAACAGCAGCGTGGTGGTCTGAACTAACCCTGAAAACTTATAGCCGTGAACATGATGACTCTGGTAACTTAAAAGGGGAACTGTAGATTTATGTTTTTTAACCAACTAAAATATCTGTTTAGTGTTTACCTGGTTTTCTTCTTTTATAAGTTGATTGTTAATGTAAATCCTTGTTTCTGTTTAAGGCTCAATTCACAAAACTTTTTAACAGAAGTATATGAATTTTAGCCACGTAGCTTCAATTTTTCAAAACTTTTTTTTTTTAAATAAGTTGATTGCCACAGATTTTCTGTTGCTTTCAGTCATTGGTAGCCAGAGACCATGTTGTCTAAGCTGTCTGGGCTGGGAACAGGTTAAATGGCTTTATTTAAAGCACCTCCTCGCTTTGCAAAGGTTAAAGCAGTTGTAAACTATTTTTGAAATATAATAATAATCATGGTATACATATCTGCTCTGTGCAATGTTATTGCACAGAACGGCCCCAAGCCTCGTCTTCCAGAGTGTCCTGCTGGCACACCTCTTTTTGGTGCGCCAGTTGGGGTGCACCTGTGGACTCCCTCCTGAGCGGGGCTGTGTGCATCCATTGAAGCACACAGCATGGCAGGGAAAGCATTAAAGTAAAAAATACCTGCCTTTACAACCACTTTAAATGCTCATTAGATCTAGGGGTAGAGAAAGAAGTTGCAATACTTATTTCTTGCACCAGCAGCCTTCCTCGTGGAACCATTCTCTTCTATTTGCTACTGCAGGCTTCCTCCTCTCTATGCAATCAGTCCCCAATCTTGCTGATGATCACACTCTGAAGTCATCATCTACAATGCAGGGCCAGGAGTCCTGCATTGTACATGAGGACAGCAAGTGCCCAATTGCAACTTGGAGTGTCGGAGAGAAGAGCACCAGGGGAGCAATGAACAAGGGAAGTATTGCATCCTTTTCCTCTACCTCTAGACTTACCAAGCATTTAACGCTTGCAGTGTTCTTTTTTCATGAAAATCAGCTTTAATTTGTTGTAAAAAAGAGGTACATTTTCATGTAGATAACAATGTGATATAGCAATACTGACGTGTCTAATTGATTTGTAATGAATGATCCCCTCTCGAACCTCTGAGCTTCATGTGCCATAGAGTTGGCAGACACCACTGAAGTAGACTACAATGAACCAAGGAAAAATGGGGCTTTCCATATGCCATTCACTGAGGCTGTCACATAGAATCTACTTTTATTGGGCTGTTAAATTATGATATGTGAAGTATAAAGTAGTCTTCATTCATGGTGGTTTTCTTCCCAGATCATTCCAGTGAATGGAAGTCATGGTGCAGCTGTGGGGTTGGAGGCTGCCGTCTGCTACTGTAGGAGTTCATGTTCTGTATGACGATCTCTGCCATAGAATTTACAGTTCACAGGCTTACCATTGTAGCACATAGCTTGTGTTTCCATGTTATTGAAGTGCTTTTCAGCCTTTTATATTGCAAATGGTAAAATGGTTAGGTTTGAGATATTCAAAGAAGTGTGCATGCTTTGCAATGGAGTGTTTCAGTAAGTCATATAAATGACATATTCCCTGCCTCCAGAATAGAATGAAGCACATTTGTCATCATTACAATGCTAGCGCTGGCCATACACTAGTAGAAATTTGTTTGGAAATGTTTGTTTTCAGAAAGTTTGGATCTCTAATGGTTAGTGGGGTCAAATTGACATTCATTTTCAACTGAAGGGATGAGAAAATGTGAAGGTGCAGGATTTCCTCAAATGAGATTCTAATTGTTAATGTGGTTTTAGTTTGTGAAAATGAATTCATATTGTAATGAAACCTGTTTAATATGTCTGGGATTTCATTCTTAAGGACTTTCAAAATGAATTAATTAACTCAATGGCAGAATGAAATGCTCTGATGAATAATTTTTCATAATTTCTGCACAAACTTTTAAAATAAATTCTACTGCTGTATGGTCATTTTAAAACCTAATTTTAGTTTTCTTGTCACATTCATTTGTTTAGAGTAAGCTGGTCCAAACAAACTATTATGTTTACTAACAGATGCGCCCGCTTTGAGCACTGTATTAAAGTGTTACTAAACCCAGGACCCTGCATTCACTATATCTGGCCTCCCGCAGTACACAGAACATGGAAATGCAATTATTTAAGTAACTATAAACTGCTAAATATCTTTTACTCATCGGTATATAGCAGTCTTGTGACTTCAGCAGAGCACTGGTTAAAGCTTGTAGGAGGAATTTTCTTTCTGCTGTAGGAGGGGGCAAAACCCCTGACCCTCTGCCTGGGCAGTGCTGCTTGGCCCTGTGCTGATTACATGCACTCCTAACAAAAAAACCTCTCTAGCAATACACACCAAACTGAGAATGTGCATAATGCCTATCGTTCAGTCTGGCTTATCAGGAGATAATTGGTCGCCTAAGTGGAGGAACAGAGCAATCAGGAACAAACAGCCTTTTTACACAATGCAGAGGATTAACCCCTTAGGTTCCACAGTGAGTATAACAAGCATGCTTTACTATATAGAGAGGCTGATTTTACTGTTGTGGGTTTAGTAACACTTCAAAGTATATAGCATCAGCTTGGTCCAAATGAACTATTTAGGCCCTATGCACACAGGGCTTAAAAAAACCCCCAATTTTATGGGCGTTTGGCTTTTTTTTTTAAATTCAGTCTATTCAAGAACATTTATGGTAAACTACTGTATGTGTCCCTGAACACGTAGGCATTTACAGGCATATTAGAAGAGGAATGTTTACAGGCTGAAAAAGAAAACATTAAAAGCACCTTCAAAAGAGGAGCTTTTGAGCAGAAAATGTGCTTGACTTGCTTTGTGTAAATTTGTGCATTTGAGTGCTAATGCTTTTTTTTGTTCAAAAAAATGTTAATATTGGGCAATGTAATCCAACAACGCTCAAATGCTTGACTCACCTAAATGTGTTTGTAATACGTGTCTCTAGGCGTGTTTTAAGCAGCTTTTTTCCTGCCAGGCGCTTTGGCATTCAGAGGAGAAAGCCAATTGACCAGTATGCATGAGGTCCTAAAGTCACAGGAAAACTGGAGTTAGGCTTTAAGTGACAAGAAAACTCAGGATGGCGGTTTCTACTTTTACATTTATCTAATTGCCTTTTAATCCTCTTGGTAATTCAAGCAAAACTCTAGCCCAGTCTTTCTCAGTCATTGTATCTCAGAGGAACCCTTGAAAGAATTTTCAGGTCTTGGGGAACCCTTGCTAAAACCAATTCATTGTTGGTCTGTGAGTAACAAAATGTCCTTTACATTGGTGGTCAATGGGAAGAATGTCCTTCTTACAGTGGTGGTCACAATGCAACCTCTACAGTCAGCTTAAGGGTTGGTTCACACTATAGAAACGGAGTCTTGATGTGTTTCTTCATGCTCATTTTTGATGCGTTCCATGAGAGTGTCTTGTGGTGCCGCTCCAAGCTGGATAGTAAGAGGAGACTCACCCCACTGGAAAGGAAAGGGAGCAGGTGTCCCAGAGCAATTTCCAGTATAGCTGATAGGAGATAAAGGTGGACACCACTCAACTGACCCCAGGAGTCAGACGCATGGATGGTTTGGTTTGGCCTCCGCCACCGCTCCGGTCATGCCCTGTGATGCGTTTCGCCCCAGCCACCGGAGACTTGATCACAGGCAGCACTAATAGATATTGTATCTTCCTGGGTCATTTTCTGCCTATAAGAGAAAAGGAGAGAAGTGCCTCTAAGTGCAATAAGTCTTTTTATTCAAGTCTAAATGTAGAAACACTCACATGTGTGAAGTAATAATAAGCTTAAAAACCGTGGTTAACAATAGGTAACGGTGGGGTGGTAACCCGGGTGAAGAGCCGTCATCTTACTGCGATGTGGGGAGGTCAGCTCTCGGCTGGAACAAGCAGGCTGCTTGAAAAAGGAGCGCACTTCCGCCTTCCACGGCCAGTGCGTGCTCCGAAACGCGTCGCAGTGCACCCTGGGATCTGACGTCATCACGGCCACGCCGCCGCTACGTTCCAGCATGCATTCCATCCGGTTCTGAGGGAGGACGTGCACACCGGCCGGCCTCACCGCTGTTCCCCTCCAGCCACCACGCTGTTCCAGCCGAGAGCTGACCTCCCCACATCGCAGTAAGATGACGGCTCTTCACCCGGTATACCACCCCACCGTTACCTATTGTTAACCACGGTTTTTAAGCTTATGATTACTTCACACATGTGAGTGTTTCTACATTTAGACTTGAATAAAAAGACTTATTGCACTTAGAGGCGCTTCTCTCCTTTTCTCATCTACAGAGGTTGCTACAGCTTATTTGGAAGCCTTGCCCTCAGTGCTACACGGAATCCTACGCTCTTCATACAGTAGCCACTAATACCACCATCACCCCATACTACCATTTCCCAGGACTTTGCAGTGTTTGCGCTGTTACAACCCTTCCTCATTTTTTCTGAATCATTTTCTGCCTATAGTCTGCTCCTTGAATATTGAACGAGCATCCGCACACTAGTACATCTTCTGTGCACTCACCTCCTTTTTTTTACACCATTCTTATGTATTTATTTTATACATTACAGGTACTTGTATAGCGCCTACAATGAACATCTCAAAGTATCCTGAGATATTGACAGCATTGCACATGCAAAAGCTCCTACTACCTCTTTCTGGCTTGTGCAGTCAATAATAGAGTGTTAAAGTGTTAATATAAATGTAATAATAATAAATATACTTAGATTATTCAGAACTGTATTAAAGGGGGATTAAATAGATAGATAGATATAGATAGAGAGATATAGATAGATAGAGATAGATATATATATATATCTCGCTGCATAAATTGACGGCACTATATAAGTACCTAAAATAAATAAATAAAATTTATCTGGAGTGCCATATCCTTGAGGGATAAAGGTTTTCACGCTCTACCTGCTGTATTGGCTACAGTGCCTTATGCTCACTGGGTGTTTTTTTACAGCTGTTGTTTTGGGCGGCAGGCATTTTTTTTTTCTTTTTTTTTTTTACAGCCAGTAAACTCCCCAGCATGTTATCCTGTGTGTCCATGCACACATAGGCTTTTATTATCATTTTTTGGCAGGGGCATTTTCAGGCTGGAAAAAAACCCAGAAATACTGCGTTTTTGAATAGGAGGTTTTCAGCTGTAAAAAAGCTCTAATGCTGAAAATCGCAGCTATCTGGTGTTTTTGAGCCTCAAACCTTTGTGGGAGTATAGTTTTTGCTAAAAAAAACTGTTGAAAATGCTAAAATTGCTACAAAAAGCCGTTTTTTTTTTTACGTGGCATTCTACAGCTAACGCTACTGCCGTTTTTATAACGTCCAGTGTGCTTGAGGCCTAAATCATTACTTGTGGTCTCCGAGTGAATTTTAACACTTTTAGATTATCTTCTACAAAGTAAAAAAATTGGTCAGATTCAGGCCTGCAGGTAACAATAACTTCTGCTTTCTAATATAATCTTGGTTCTTTTACAGTTTGCATGCTTCGATTACATAGACATTGCAAAGTGTTCATTTTGCCTTTTCTGTATGATGTGGCGTACGCGCCCCTTCAATCTCTTTTCTGTATGATTTGATAACTGCCTTTTGTATTGGTATAACACACTTTTTAAAATTGTACAGTGTATGACCAGCACTACTTAGATGGACAATTATCATTTTGGAAATCTGTCTGTATAGTAAAGGAAATAGCTGGACCGTAGCAGGAATCCAAGTACAGTGATGAATACTAACCCAGAATTTACCCACTGGGTAATGAGATGTCATTCATTTAGTCCATACAACAGTTTGTATAAGTACATAGTAATTAATATAATGTCTTCAGAACTTAAAGGAAACACACTTTACATGTTTTTTTCTTGATAATAGCTTGTAAATGCAGTATACGTTTTTCCTGTGCCCTATTTGTTATTCTTTTATGCTGGTGCGTAGCAGGTTAATCTCATAACCACGCTAGTCTCATGGTGGCGTTAAAGACTTTTGATGCTGTGTATAAGGCTCACTGGCATCTCTGTTCTCGCTACACCAAACTGTTTCTAGAAAGCAGCTTTGTGCCCACCAGTGTAAATATTCATTTGGTTTATTTTTTTACCGGTTTATTTTGTGTTTTTATTTTTTGTAGCACAAGTGAACTTTTTTTTTTTTGTGGTTTTGGTCATTGATATGCTCATGCTGGCATCCTGTGTGTGCTGTACATTAGTGTTCATTACAGACCTAATTGTTGGTTTTGGTATTATTAGATCAAGTCAGCTATAACAAATTCTCTACTGCTTGTTGTTAACACCTTGTCCTGTTTTGCTGTTTATTATATCTTGTTTGCGGAAGCTGCTTCATCTTTCCTTATGATTACATTCTGGAACTCTTTTAAAGACTAGATTTTCACATGACGAAGACTAGATTCAGATGTTTCTTAAAAAAGATTGATGAGCAGAAAGAGGGCAGTTATGAGCAAGCTTTACAAATGAGGCTCACCATTTAAATATCTTAATCCGGGTCAATTATCGAGTTAATTCCTTCCTACGTACCTGTTAATTACAGGTGCTTCTGTTCACTGCCACATGTCACATTAATCTTAGAGGATTGTGAAGGCTGCTACTTTGGCTGGTCATTACTGTGGAGGATATACAGTCATATGTGATCATTTTAAAGTATTTATCAAATAATTGAGACTGTATTGATGGAGCTTTTTCTTAGAATATGTTTTAATGCAGCTACTACTTTAAATGACAGTTCAAGTCTCTAAAATAAGAACTTCCTGTGTTACCGATAGCAGCTAGTTTTTGTTCGTTTTGTAGCGTAACACATTGAACACAGTGAAATAAACATTGCCCAGTAAACTATTTGTTAAAATTTAATACTCCAGCACTTTCAGTTTACAACTTGCAGTGCTGCTTGCTCCTTCTCTCTCAGTGCTGCTTCCCTGAATTTCTGGTATTTGCAAAAAAGAGTTAACAATGGACAATGCAGTCTCCATCCAGGCTATTTCTAGGATGAGTGAGGAACAGAGGCATGCCTTGCCATTCTGGGCTATGTAGCTGTATTTCTACTGATGCACACAGTGTAAGAAGACATAACTCTAGTCCCTGCATTCAAGGGTGACTCCATAGGATGCTGCAAAAGAATGGAGCCACCTTGAAACAGGAAATCGGTCGGGGAATTGGTCATGGCACCAGCTTAAACTGGAACATAGGCTAGGGTTAAAATATATAAAGAAGCTGCATACTCTGTAAATGATTAGATCAAAAGTGCTGAAAGTGCTTAAAGTGAGGGTCTGATGTCCCTTTTAAGAGCCCCTAGGTAATTCAAATATTGGCCCATAGCTGGCGTACCATGCAAAAATTCGAGCCATCAGTGGCCCTTCAAGCACCTCCCAGCTTGATAAGTTAGTTTAAAAATTGACTCAGCTGGGTGGAAAATTCACTGTTGTCAGAGCCGTTGTATCATTGGAGATTCATCCATCTACACTATTAGCATTGATGTGGGAATCGATTGATTGGTCTTTCGGTCCGCAGGCTGAATGAGAAAAAATCAAGCAGTGTGTGATGGCCTTTAGAATAATTGCGCACAGGACTGGGCCCCTGATGCTGGGAAATTTCTGACTAATTAGATCTAGAGGTAGATTGTTCCTTCTGTATAACCAGTCTGTCTGGTTTTTCCCAAATGATCAGTGATGCCGGCCATAACTGGCAGCACTGATCATTGTATTCTGACAATAGCACAGTGGGAGTGATTTCCCCATCCACCTCAAATATGTGACTGGGGGAATTAGAACATTTGTTTTCGTTCAACATTTGATACATTTGGTTTCCTCCTTTCATAAAGTTAAATTCCAGAATAACATACGATTACTCCCATGCAGCGGGGTTGTGCCTGCACTACTAGGAGTACCTAGATCGGTCCTTGCAGCCTCTTGTCCCCTATGCAGCGGCAGACTAAGATCTTCTGATGTCACCTAGACCGATGCAGGCCCAAGGACAGTTTACTGCTGCGGTGAAGAGATGTGGAGGACTTGGTAGATAAAATTGATTTTACTCTGCCCATGCGTAAATAAGCAGTTAATCCTTGCAGTGTGGACGAAGCCCCACTGCAACGAAGAATATTTAGGTTTCCTGAAGTTGGGCTTTAAAGGGATATAAACATTTTGGTATTAATTTTTTTATTATGTTATTCAATGTGAAAAAAAAATTAACACAATGTTTTTAGTTTTTTATAGCTTCTTTCTCTTCCATTGACTCTACAGCCTGACCACACAGTGGATCTGCAATTGCTCATAGCTTGAAGTTCTCCTTGATGACTAGCCTCTTCTATTTAACATACTGAGTCAACGTTATCATATGATGATTTCCTCACATACATAAATATCCCATAGGAGGTCAAGTAAAGTAGGTGTTCTATCCACATCAAATCCACATTTCTGGCAAACTTGTTTTATCTCCACCTCAAATGACACATCTAAATCATTAACCTAGAACAAACATACAGCCAGAAGCTAAAAGTCAGAGAAAAGACAGAATTCCCAATCTTTAAACTAAACCATCAGTGCATCAGTCAGAGAACTAGCTTTTTTTAGAAGAGAGGACAGTAGTGGCAGCCTCCTTTATTAGGGTGATATAAAGTGAATGTGCCAGTTATAGTGAATTTATTGTTACATGTAAATATAGATAAAATAACCACCTTGTTCCTCATGTGATAATTCCTTAACAGAAAACTTATATTTCTGGTCATTGCAAACTGACAAATAACACCCAGGGATGAACTGTGAACTTTCCAGGTAAAGGCAGGCAAAGGGCCACATCCGGCACCAGGGCCGCAGTTTGGAGACCACTGCTATAGAGCAGGGGTCTCCAAACTTTCTAAACAAAGGGCCGGTTTACTGTCCTTCAGACTATAGGAGGGCTGGAGGGCCCAGTGGGCATAGAACATGTCCCAGTGTCAGTAGGAGTATAAAAAAAAATGACATAGTGCTTGTAGTCAGTGGAAGGGGGGAATAGGGTCAAGTCATTGGTATTAGTTGGAGGAACAGTGCCCCATCTTTTGTATTAGTTGGAGGAACAGTGCCCCATCATTGGTATCAGTGGGAGGAATATTCCCTCATCATTGATATTAGTGGGAGGAATAGTGCCCCCATCCTTGGTGTCAGTGGGAGGAATAGTGCCCCCATCATTGGTATCAGTGGGAGGAATAGTGTCCCATCATTGGTATTAGTTGGAAGAACAGTGCCCCATCATTGGTGGCAGGGGGAGGAATAGTGCCCCATCATTGGTGTCAGCGGGAAGAACAGTGCCCCATTATTGGTGTCAGCGGGAGGAACAGTGCCCCATTATTGGTGTCAGCGGGAGGAACAGTGCCCCATTATTGGTGTCAGCGGGAGGAACAGTGCCCCATTATTGGTGTCAGCGGGAGGAACAGTGCCCCATTATTGGTGTCAGCGGGAGGAACAGTGCCCCATCACTGGTGTCGGGGGGAGGAATTGTGCCCCATAGTTGGTACTAGTGAAAGAAATGGTGCCTCCTTGTTGGTGTCAGTGGGAGGAATAGTACCCTGAGGTCCAGATAGAGGCAAGCAAAGGGCTGCAGTTTGGAGACCACTGCTATAGAGCAACGAAAACTGTCCTGTTTAGGCTTCAATTTTTTCTGAGCGCTTCTCTATTACTCCTTGTGAGGTGTTGAAATCCTCTCACAAACTTGGCATGTGCCTGGCTCCCACCTGTCCCTCATTTGGAACCAAAGGGCCTTGTCCCTCTTTCACCGTCAAACCTCTTTTAGCAGTCTTTAGTTCCAGGGTTATGAGCTGTATAAATTAATCTATTAGGACCTCACACACACACAGGATGTAAAAATACCACTTTTACAGGCCTTTCACTTTTTTTCAGCCTAAAAAAAGCCCCGCTATGTTAGCCTTTGTGGCCATGTTTACAGGTGTATTAAAGGAAGGGAGAGGCTGCACCCGTGTCATTAAAGGGGACCTCCGGTTGAATATTCCTGATGACATCCATCCATCCCGGGTCGATTCCATTCCTATCTTGAGAGAGACCCATTTGCAGACCTCCATTTAACTATACATTGCGCAATACCTTTGCGCGTCCGGTGAGTGCGCACTTTATCCGTACTTTGCCTCTCACCTATTTCTTGAAGTGATGAATTGGGATATCTGAAGTCATGCTGAGCTCTATATACCCATTATGAACTTTTATCGTATACATGTGTTTTGTGTTATTTATTGAGGACTATTCACATTTCATATTTTAGCGCTGCACTTATTTTACTTTAGAAGAGGAGTGCTGCTTGTTCAGGAGAGGAGCGCTTGGACAGAAAAAAAAACACTGAACTTGCCTAAACGCGTGTAGATGTGCCTAAACACTAGGCGCATTTAGTGCTTGAGTGTTCGTTCCAATGGCCAGAATAAATTGATATGTTGGCCAATGTAATGAATGAACACCCAAACGCTTGGCGTGTCTAAGCAAGTGTGCAAAACATTCGGTGCATTTTTGTCAGCTGCTTTTTTCCTGCTAGTGTTATAGGTGTTCAGAGGACCTGGGCATGAGACCTTAAAGTAATAGTAATCACTCTTCTCGCTCTGTATTCCGAAGCATACAATACGGTTGATTTTCTAAGGCCTGGTTCACACTATTTTGGTTTTGTGGCCTGCGTTTGTGCAAGCATGGCAGCCCATTCATTTGAAATGGGCCGCTGTGCCTGCGTTTTCCGTACATTAAAAAAGATGCACGCAGTGGCTGGGAAATCGCAAACATCCTGGAGTTTGAGATGCGTGGGGGCGCCATTAAAATAAATGGCAACCCCACGCGTTGGTAAATCGTAGCGTGTTGTGACTTTGGGTGGTTGCGGGTGTGGGAATCATTGGGATTCTTGCAGTCACCCGCGATAGAGTGAACCAGGCCTAAAACTAGAAAGTACAATATCTATTGCAGCTTGTACTATGTGTTTTGTGGCATATCTCATTGTATGTAGCGTTTCTTTGTGAGCAGATATGAGACTTAATATTTCAGTAACATGAAGATTAACATTGCAGCACACAGCAGATTTGATTTTGAGCAGAATGCACCCTTTCAGGCATTGATGGCTATAAATGAAACAGGACTGGCACAATACAGTGAAGCTTTATTGTGCGGATGGGTGCAAGCATAGTACTAGAAGAGCACTCCCTATGCTGTGTCCCAATAGGACAGGTTAACAGGTCTGTCACATTCTCTACATGTATTTTTCTTTCTTTTTTTTTTTTTAGTTACACCCATAGACATTGCACAGCTATTGGGTGTTAGCAGAGGTTCATTACTATGTATTTCCCAGGAAGCATCACCTGAAATCTCCCTGCTTGGCACTTAAAAGGTGCCAACAGCTATCAGTTGGTTGCCAGCTATGCTTGCACAATCTTGCCACCAACAATTTTACTTGCAAAAGATCATTGTAAAAGCATCAGTGTTTTGCCCTATAGTGAAGGGAACCCAAGAGTACCAGCTTATTGTGGTGGAGGAAAAAAAAAAGACCCAACTAACTTGAGACACTGGGTAGGGCATCCTTCCTGACCAGCCCTGTCTGGCACTGCCATCATAGACATGATATGAGATTGTTGTGGTATCCCATGTTAGGGCTGATTCAAGTTAATCTATCAAGGTTTTGAATTTGTTTTTGAGATATTTGTGAGATATAAAAAAATAAAATAAAATGTAATTGGTTGTCAGGTAAATCTGACATATTGCACCTGAATATTGTGTAATATTCTATCTGGCTAGGAGGTACAGCTCCTTTTGGTTTGAAAAGCCCGTTGTTTAAAAAGCATAATAGCCCAAGCTGAAATTCAGCACACAAATGAATAAAGGCTGGAACACAGACCAAGTATTGGCCAGTTTCAACAGAAAGCGGACGATATTCGGCCAGTGTGTACGGTAGCCTATCTAATGTCCAGATTCTCTTGAAGGGGCATCCTGGAGAACCAGCATCCGATCAGCACTATGACTTTGGCGCCAATGGTTGTGAGCACTGATCAGTGTGTTCTCGTGGGGGAGGCAGTCCTGCTGTCAGAACACAGTACCTTAGTGGGGAAGATTGCTGCACTAACATTGCTTAGTTAGTACGGCTACCTCCTGGTTTTTTTTTTTTCTTCATTTTTGTTCAGGCCGCTGGGTTGACCAAAGAAAAAAACTTTCTGTGTGTATCTATCATAAGTCAGAAGAATTAAGCTGGCCATCCATGGCTTGACAGATTCGTGTGAACTGGACAAAATGTGAGCCGTAGTTGTGTCAACACCAGCTGCCTCAACTAACTTCGACTGAAAAATCTAAGGATCTGGGTGGAGAAAAGTCAACCAAACTGTGACTGTTAAAGCTGAGCTCAACCAAAAAGGGGAAGTTCTGCTTTAAGGACTGCTCCCCCGCTCCCCATTAAGGATTGGCCCTTTTGGGGAGCAGGTACCCGAATTTGACAGTTACCCGCTCCCACTTCCGGTCCGATCTACAGGACCATTCACGAAGCGCAGCGCTACTCGCGCATGCGCAGTGGGTACCTGGCTGTAAAGCCGCAAGCTGTCACAGTCGGTTGCTCACACTGAAGATGCCGGCCTCCTGGAATACAGGACAGCCAGTGAAAGGAGCTGCGGGGGACACACCACGGGACCGACGGACAGGTAAGTGGCTGTTTTTAAAAATCGGTAGCTACAGTTTTTGTAGCTGCTGACCTTTATTTTTTGACAGGTTGAGTGGAACTCCGCTTTAAGGTATTCTGACAGCTGCAGGTGCCAACTGTCAGAATACAATGGCTGTCAGCGGGAGATTCACTATGAGAGATTTTCACTTTACATGTATGAACAGCTTTACTCATCCCTTTTATCAGACGTCTTTACCCAAGGTTTTCATTTGAAGGCTAGCTTGAGGACAGCCTGTTGTATTGTGAGGTGTGTGTGTATAATGTGTTTTTTATATATATATAATTTCTTAGATTGTAAGCTCCAAGGAGCAGGGCCCTCCTAACCCTCTTTTATTGAACTGTATTGTTGCTGTATTGTCTCCTGTTATATTGTAAAGCACTGAGCAAACTGTTGGCGCTATATAAATCCTGTAAAATAATAATAATATATATATATTTCAGTTACCACAACTTAAAAAAGTAAACAAAATTGACCCCCAGCCAGTTTAGTACCCTTTAATACCATGTTGTTGTTGTTATTATACAGGATTTATATAGCGCCAACAGTTTGCGCAGCGCTTTACAATATAAGGGAGACAGTACAATTACAATACATTTCAGTACAGAAGGAATATGAGAGCCCTGATCGTGGAGCTTACAATCTAAAACGATGTGCACAGAAACGTCCCTCAGCCAGAAGCTCGGAAATGTTGGTAGACCATTTTAGTGACCTTTTAATAGCCTTGCTATTATTGTTGTGATCATCCTAACAAAAGCGTCCCTCCCGGCCTGGTCATCCTTTGTGTTCCTTTTATGACAACGGAAATTGTGTTTGTTTATTCCCTCCCGGTTTCCCTTTGAAGATGACACTGATGTTATTTTTGGTTTGACTGAGAGGGTATATATAGAGCATCCTGACAGTGGCTCCATAGCATGGCATATCTGCGCCGTCCATAGCCGGCTGTAGTATTTACTCTCAGTAGTAGAGTGGGATAATCGGTAACCAAGGCTAGAAATAAACAACCTAGCATGGCCGTGTTTAGGCCAGTGTGGAATTTGGCATCTTTTTGCTAGCTTTACAAATGAAAGGTCTAGAAATACTCTGCAGATGGTCAAACCGTTCACAGTAAGGATCAACTACATGGGCGATTTAACTAGCTGTTGGCAGTCGTGTCATTTGCAGTCCATTGGTCTCTCTACACTGAAAATGAGGTGGCTGTCCACAAGAGTTTAAATTGCTTGTGTGAACAGTAAAAGGTGATTATACTTATGCATTATTTAATCCTATGTTGTCTTCCTAATGGAAAAGGTGTAGACAGATTAGATCTTGCGGAGAAACGCGTCTGCTGCCGCCACCGTAACTGCTATGGTGCTGCCAGATCAGTATGTAAACAAACTTGCTGCTGTTTTACATTTTTTAGGACACTGGAACATTTTTTAGCTGGCGGCAGAAAACCGCTAAGCCTGGGTTCACATATATGTGGTGCGGTATATCGCATGTGATTCACACAGAAACTGCGATTTGTGTGCGGTTGGAGCCATACATGTTGTATGGCTCCAATCGCACCACACCCACACCAAAAACGTGCAGGACCCTTTTTTGGTCCGCACTAGAATCGGATCGCATGAGTATTCGCATCCACGCAATCCGATTCTGCACATTGCACCGCGTTTTGCGGACCGGTATCAGGGTGTTGTTAACTCAACATACACACCCGCAGCGGTTCGTATGAACGGGGTGTGATTCTGATGCTGTGCGGAATTCGCACAGAAAACGCTGCCAATTCCGCTCTGCATCAGTGTGAACCAGGGCTAAATGTGGTACTGCGTTTACCCGAGCTTAGACTTTTATTCCAGAGTACAGGCCATTGAAATGAATAAGCGCTCAAGCACTAAATGCGGTTAGCGTTTAGGCGCGTTTGCATGCATTTTGCATTTTTTGCCCAAAACGTTTCTCTCCTGAACCTGATCATTCTGCGTTCAGGAGAGGGATGTTTCACTGGCCCTAAACGCTGCTGCTGTTAAACTCTGATAAAAGTGTATGTGTGCATGAATACATAGACTTTTATTGAGTTGAGTTCAGGATCTTTGGCAAAAAAAAACACCAAATGCTCATGAGCAGCAGTGTGCATGAAGTCTAAGAGCTGGTTTCAGGCTCTTTAACAGAAATTACAGCCACCCCATTACTTCTACGTGTAGGCCAGGGGTAGGCAACCTGAGAACCGCAGGGCTACGAGTTCCATCATGCCTCTGCAAGTCATAGCTGTAACTGTCAGTTTTGTAATCTTTGCAATGCCTCATGGGAAATGTAGTTCCACAACAGCTAAAGAACCACAGGTTGCTTATCCCTGGTGTAGGCAAACGTGTGCCCCCCACATGTGTCCAAGACTTGCCTCGCTTCTGTGGAAGCCCTGGAACATCCATTGCACCGTTCAAGATGGCGCACTTGTAGGTTCAGAGCCATTGCGGCCAGATCGAGTGTGTTCTATGCTGGATATGTTTAGACAGAGTACGAAGGAGGCGTTAAGGGAATCCTAATGTCTATATAAAGAGGCTCTGTCAAAAGTAAGGTACTATCATATAAGGGGCCCTTTCTGATAGTGATACATTTAAGTGAAAAAGTGTTAAAAATAGATTAAAAAATTCATTCTTTTACTCTTATAATTTTAAATAGCTTCAACTCCAACCACCCCGTCCACACACACATATGAACACAAATGCACACAGTTTAAAGTCTTGACATATTTGGTGTCTATTTACTCAAGCCAGGCTCATCTTTATGTTTTATAGAACTTTTGGAATTTTCATTTTGTTTGTGTGCATTAAAATCGGTTTGAGAGTGTGTGAAAATATAGTCGCGCTTATATTTTGTGACATAAAACATTGCAAGTGCCATTACTTATTAATAGGAGTCCTCTGCTTTAAAAAAAAAATAATGTTTTGGGCTTTTAAGCGTTTTGTCATGTGCAAAATATAAATGTCAGCATGTGTATGTAAAATTGCATAAATGGCTCCAGCAGCAAAAAGCAGCATTGCTTCTTGCCGGGCTGTTATGCCGATAATTGACTCAGAACAAGCGTGTATATCAGGAGTTCTGAATTTTTTCTAATTTTAAGTTAGTGACATAAAACAGAGTTCCACTCACACTATAAAAAAAATAAAAGTCAGCAGCTACAAAAACTGTAGGTGCTGATTTTTAAAAAACAGCCACTCACCTGTCCCACAATCCCGTGGTGTCCTCCCCGCAGCCCATTTCACTGGCCGTCTGGTGTTCCAGGCGCTGGCATCTTCAGTGTGGGCACCTGGCTGTGACAGCTTGCGTCTTCACAGCCGGGTGCCCACTGCGCAAGCTCGTGTAGTCTTTCACGTGTCTTTCACGTGTCTCAGAAGACTACGGGGAAGGAGGGTAGGAGAACAACTTCTGTTTCCAATCACCTAGACAATTGCAGCGGAAGTGGGAGCGGGTACCTGTCAATTTCAGGTACCTGCTCCCCAAAGGTGCCAATCCTTTAAGGGGGAGCGGGGGACCAGTCTTCAAAACAGAACTTCCCCTTTTGGGTGGAGCTCTGCTTTAAGCTGCCAACAGACAGATCAAAATTTTGATCCATGTATGGGCAGGCTGGTTGTACTGAAGTTGATCTATTGATAGACTTCAGTACAACCAGCCTGTTGGGTTTTTTCATTCGATTACTGCTGACGGCTATAGTCACAAGCAGTGATTATTGTATTCTGATGGCTGGGGAACTTCTTCCTTCTGTCAGAATTCAATAGCAGCCACTATATTTTTTCACAGGTTTCCTTTAAACTGGCCTGTGCAGATAAAGCCCAGCTTGAGGAGGAAAAAAAAAGTTTTCCAATACTGAGGAGGGCAAAGGAGAAAGGATGATCTTATCCTCTGATCCTCCCAGTACAAGACCGGTCCCTGAGGCTACTGTCTAGAGGTCTTGTGCGGACTGTTTCTGACACCATCGAGCCCAGAGCAGGCTACATAACCCAGGAACGGTCCATCACTGGAACGGTCCTGAAGGATCAGGTGAGTATAAGCTTTCTCCTCACCCATGGATAAAACGAGCAGTTGACCAGTGAAGTGTAGCCACAGCCCCACTGCATGGGAAAACTTTTTTTTTTTTTTTGCTCGGAGCAGGACTTTAATTCCTTCGAGTATGTGTACACCGTTTGGACAGTTCTCGCTTCATTAGTGTCCTACCATTGTATTTGGGCATGACTACCTTGACCATTTTCATGATGATGATCTCTCTTGTGGATACTTTATTACATTAAACACCTCCTGAATAGAAGGTTAGGTCCCAGGGTATGTTGGAAGTTTAGTCTTGTTTGAACTAGATACCAGTACATGTTGCTACATTTTTCAGCACTGCCAAATGCATGGGAACAGGTAATTCAACAAGAGGAATCTCATTATTTTCTATGGTGCCTGTTTACGCCAAAGCAATGCGAATAGGAAAAGGTGCAGGTGCTGGCTTTGGTGTGACATTGTGTGTTTTTGGCCTGATAGACTTCAGTGAGAGTGCATGAAAAACCTTAGTAGGTGAGGAAGCTCTATTAGAGGCGTAACGCGTATAGGAGTGGTACCTGTAGATGATGCCAACACGCTGCACATTTGGAGGAGGGAGGTGACCTGGAGTGTTTGCATGTGCATACTGGTTTCTACCTTTTTTTTCTCTGTGAGTATCCCTTTGGTTTGAATAAATAATATATACAGTGAGCACTATTAGTCGCTTTTTGTCTTTTTTATGCCATTTTGTTTGCAGTGGAGGAGCTATGGCTGAAGGAAGATTGGATAGATGTACTTATTATGGAAAAGCTCTTTTGACCTCTGAGGAAGCCAGGTGGTCCGCTGTGGCCAGAAAGCCATTACAAGTCAATGACAGAACCTGTGGCTATCTGCCGCTGTAGGCATGTATTCACATATGTCCGTACATTGATCTGCTATATTTGGTTAGGGACAGGATTGGCTGTGGCAGCAATCCGTCTGCACCAAGGGGCGATCATCTGTCCTAACCCCCATGAAAGCTGTTAGATGTGTAGATATATGCGGAGAGACGCCGTTTCTTTCAGCCTGTCATTGACTTGTATAGGCTTCCAGGCTGCCACCGTATACTTGCCAAGGCCAATTTGACTGTATAAACGAGGCCTTACATATAATAACTAATAATAATAGCAGAATAAAATCTGCTAGTAATAGCACCAGTAGTGGTAAAATACCACAACTTACAGAGCGGACTAAATCAAGTATGTTATGCACCTTTGTGAATTAATATGTAAGCTATGCATCAACAATATGGCCTAACATAAAAGAAACTGCTTTAGAAATTGAGTTGGTGTCCTAATGAATGTTCCCTTCCTTTATGTGCAGCAAGGACCGAGTACGGCGCCCGCTTAGTCTGGTGTCAATGCAGTGTCCCCTGCTGGTGGATCGTGCACACTCGGCCTGCTTTCCCTGCTCTCTTAGATACAAAAGGGTATGTTGTAAAGTTTGGCAGAGGGCTGCGGGAACAAGACCCAGTTATGTCTGGCAGGAATACTTTGCTTTCTAGTAATCTCTAGATGGGAATAGAAATTTATTATAAGAAGGGTAGTAGTGGATATCGACCTAAAAAATTTGTTAAACTGTAATCTGCAGCCATAAACCAAGCTAAAAAGTCTAATATATTTTATTAGAAGCACAAATTATTTATTACAGGTATTTATATAGTGATGACAATTTATATGTTGCTTTAAATATTGTACATTCACCTCAGTCTCTGCCTTCAAGGGTATACAATCTAAGGTCCTATATCGCATGTATGGACACACCTACTAGGACAAATTTAGACAGGAGCTAATTGACCTACCAGCATGTCAATGGAGTGTGGGAAGGAACCAGAGTACCCTCGCAAGCACAGTGAGAACATGCAAACTCCATGCAGACATTTGTTATTTCTAATTTTTAGATTTGGTGTTTACATGATTAAACCCAAAAAGGCCACTGCTAGTCTCTTAAAAAAAAAAAGTCCAAAAGCACTTTTTGTGCAATAGAAGAGGTATTGTATTTACCTCTGTGGTGGCCAGTGTCTCTTACCTAAATAAGAACACATGTCACCAACACACCATGTCAATGGTCAATAACCCAAAAGTTTATAAAAAAAAAACCAAACTTCCCAGCAAGTGCAGGTGAAACGGTCTGAAGCCATGCAGGACCTCTTCATCAAGTATGTGATCAAGAGGGCATGCGTGGAATGTTCGTGTTCAAAAAATGTTTTGACTATTGACCATGGATCCATGTTCTTCTTTGGGCATATACTATTAAACCTGTTGCCTGTTAAAGCACCCACATACTTCAGGTCCTCTCCAGGAACGTGTCTGATAGGACACACTGCAGTTAATATATTCCTATCTTCCCTCCATTACAGTGGTGCAGCCTTCAGCATTTGACTCTTTGGCAGTGATTTTTGATAGAACAGGAAAGGATTAGGACCCCATCAAGTTTTTATTGATGCCCTGATGGGGGGATAAAACCTCCTGTATTTGTCCTGGTGACCATGGAAATCTTTTTCTAGTGTCAACTGGGTCCTGCCTCTCCAATGAGACACAAATGGCAAAAAAAATTGTTTTCTACCATTCTTCCGAAAGTTACCAAATTAAACAACCAGCCCTGACAGGGTGTGGTCATCACCATCTCTTTTTAACATAAAATTGAATAATTTCTACCCCAGATTTGACAACAATTCACCTTAAAGTAGAAGTTCGGTCAAATACTAACTGTGCTCCCACCCCGGTTCTAAGCCTGTTCTAACTACCCTGTGAAAGGAAAGGTGTTTATTCTTACCTATTCTGAGGTTGCTTCAGTCTGGTCAGATGATCTCTTCAGTGGCCGGCTTCAGTGAAGAGGAGAGACCACCAACAACAGCTGCAGAGCCTATGCAGGGACGTCACCCATAGGCGTACTATAGGGCATCCGTTGTCAGCTGTCCCTCCTCTACACTGAAGCCAATGCTGGGAGCCGATCATGTGACCGGACTGGATTGCCCTCAGAATAGGCAAGGATAGACCTCTTTCCTTTACAGGGTAGTTAGAATTGGGGTGGATGGAGGTTTACGTATAGTTAGGATTTGACTGGACTTACAGTTTGTCATGAAAATCAAAGCATCAATATCTATGCAGACTTTCTGGCAGCAAGGATTGAATTTTATAACTAGAACTATTACTATGTAACTAGAGGTGGTTCCACACATTTCATGCATCCCACCACATGTATTTGAACAACCAACATCTGTCTTGACACATTCTACGGTGAATGGATGAAGGGTGTCTGTTCTACCTGTATAGATATAAATGCTGAGTTAGGTTGCTGACACTTAGAAATAAAGAATTGGCTTGGATGAGTTAATAAAAACGTCCTCAGCATTACAGAACAGGGGTGGTTGTCCCAATTTGATGTAGATGGCCTCTTTCTCATGCCTCTTGTGAATCAATTGTCCTTTCTGCACCAAACGTGCACCACACAGTCCTCGAAAGATTGTCGCTTTCCCTTAAAGTGATTATAAAGGTGTTTTTGTTCTTTTTGATTTTTTTTCTTTTTAATAACAAACATGTTGTGCTTACCTGCTCTGTGCAATGATTCGTACAGAGCGGCCCAAACTTCTGGGATTACACGCTGGCACTCTTGACTCCTCCTATTCTCTGTATGCCCCTGTAGCAAGCTGCTTGCTATGGGGGCCCCTATGTGGGCGCCCCCATAATCTCCCCACTCCCGCCACAGCAGCAGGAGCCAATGCTGGATTGATACAGGACTCTGATTATAACCACTTAGGCCACTGCATCTTGGCCCTCCTATGTTGGGCAATTCGGGTTGAGAGGTTGCTTGGTCTCCCCAAAGTACAGGTCTTTCCATTCCTCTCTACACTGCACTTCATACTGTATATCAAGTTACTTTGCTTGTGTTTTGGGTCTTTAGGTAGTTCAAGCTTCTGTCTCGGTGTATTGGTGGTTTTGAAAGATATGGAGCAGCACAGTGGCTAAATGGTTAGCACTTCCGCCTGGCAGTACTAGGGTTGTTGGTTCGAATCCCAGCCACGGCACCTCCTGCCTAGAGTTTGCATGTTCTCCCTGTGCCTGTGTGGGTTTCCTCCGGGTACTCCAGTTTCCTCCCACACTCCAAAGACATACTGGTAGGTTAATTTGATCCTGTCTAAATTGCCCTAATATATGTATGTATGAATGTAAGTTAGGGACCTTAGATTGTATACCACTTGAGGGTTGGGGACTGATGTGAATGTACAATATATATATATGTGTGTAAAGCGCTGCGTAAATTGACGGCGCTATATAAGTACCTGAAATAAATATGTTTGTTAAAGAATTTTCTAAGTTGGCTCTCAGTGCTGCCCCTGCTTCTCCCAGTCTGAGTGCTGCTGTATAAGGGATTGCATTACACAAATTTCAGGTACTCTTCTTTTAAAGAAAAAAAATACATTTAGTGAATTGATGAATAACTAAGGAGCTTCATTTGATCTGTGTTTTATGTATCTGGCCCGAGTGCAGATCTAATTTATCAGTGCTTTCCATCAGTTGCTGTAATCATTTCTCAATGTTGTGTACACTTTGTAGAAAGATTTTCTTCTTTACCCCATCTGTAAAAAGCCGCTAATGGCAATGTTTTCGTACAACCCAAACGTACTGTTGCCTTCGTGTTTAATCTCGCAGGAAATATTTTTGGTTTCACCTGTGATTGCTCCCTGGCTTCTATATAGCTGGAGTGGGGGGCCTCACTTCTCTGGCCTCTGCTCTAGCTTCAGAGATGCCTCCCTGCTCTTTGACACCAGAGCTGAAAGACAGATTGAAGAGCCATCTGCCTCCTTAATGCTACATAAAAGCTCTGTCAGCTCCCTTTCCATCTTAGTCAATAAATTATGTATACTTTGTGTAAGCACTGACAACAGACTCGGAACTGTATCTTTTTTTCCTTTCTTATTATTAAATAATTTAAGGTTTTTGATGAAAGGAAAGCTGTTTTCTGTAGTAAAACAACATCTTGGTATAGCGAAGATCGATCGGTTAAAGGCTTGGTCCACAATTTGTGGCCGTGTTTTCTTGTTACCCCCATATTTACGGTTTAGAATGAAACACGGTTACATTTCCTAGCTGCCCACCCTCAAACTGCCCTGCCACTTACCCGATTAGCAGGATTCTTTTCCCCACAGCATTCTATCATCTTTTGAATTTGCCATGGCTGTGTGTGGCTCCACCTGCAATGTTGCGTCATCCATTCACAGAGTTCTGTCGACTGAAGACCTAATGTCCAATCTGCCACCACAGTAGAGAGACTCGTAGATCTCAATGGAGAACACATGTGGTGGCATCATGGCATTACTACTTCCAGCCACATACATGGACCTGGGGTAGGGAAGACTCTGAAGGAGCCTGTGCTCCGCACTGAGGATGCTCTGATGGCTGGTGCAGTGTTCTGAAGGCTAGTAATAGTGTCCCATCATTGGTATCAGTGGGAGGAATAGTGCCCCATCATTGGTATCAGTGGGAGGAATAGTGCCCCATCATTGGTGTCAGTGGGAGGAATAGTGTCCCATCATTGGTATCAGTGGGAGGAATAGTGCCCCATCATTGATATCAGTGGGAGGAATAGTGTCCCATCATTGGTGTCAGTGGGAGGAATAGTGCCCCATCATTGGTGTCAGTGGGAGGAATAGTGCCCCATCATTGGTATCAGTGGGAGGTATACTGTCCCATCATTGCTATCAGTGGGAGGAATAGTGTCCCATCATTGGTATCAGTGGGAGGAATAGTGTCCCATCATTGGTGTCAGTTAGAGGAATAGCGCCCCAAGGGCCAGATACAGTAAAGCAAAGGGCCACATCTGGCCCTGAGCCACAGTTTGGAGACCACTGGTGCAAATAAAAATATTGTGGATATTACGTAACTAGGGGCTTATTAAAAAAAAATCTTTCTATTTAACACTTATTGCAAAATTAGCAATAGCAAGGTAAAGCATGCGCCTCTTAGTACTCTCTAAACTCAAGCTGATATACAAGTATTCTTCAGGTATGCAGATGCGTATTGGGATTTATAAGATGAGTGTGTTCTCTTGCATAACAAAGTGGCCATGCATTTAAAACTGTAATGTCAGACTGATTTTCTTGTACGAAAAAAGTTGATATAATCATCTGAGCCAACTCCTGTTACCAGCATAAAAATATAAGATGAATTAGTCAGTTTGCTAGTTATTAGATGTCATGAAAGTGTGCCATCAGTGATTTTAGCAATCATCTAATACAGCCGTTCTCATCCAGGGTTTCGTGGAACCCCATGTTTCCTCCAGGGTTTGCTAGGGTTCCTTGAACTGTGGGTAAATGACCTTCTATCTGATGGCGCCCACATAGTTTTGGGTCCACTTGGCAGAGCCAGCTGCACGAAACTGCATAAAGCAAAAAATATATATTTTTGCTGTCTTAGTGGTAGCATTCGGATCAACACTGTAAGAGGGGAATTCTCATTTGTTCACAAATATAAGGAGCATTTTTACCACTGATTTCTGATAAATTTATTTTACCAGGGGTTTCCTAGAACTTGAAAATTATCCGAACAGTTCCCCTGGAGTAAAAATAAGTTGAGAAAGGCTGATGTTATATATTGCAGTAACCAGTTCTTAAGCTGGCCATACACAGAGTGAATTTTGACCAGTTTCTGATAAAATGGCTGAAATTTGAGCTGTGGGGTCTTGTCGGCACCATCCTGCCCGATTTATCCTTCAGTCTGAAAATCAGAGGAGCCAGGCAGAAACTGCCGAATGCATCTAATCCAGTGCAGTCCCTGTTCAGGTATTCTGGCAGCTGCAGGTGTCAGTTGTCAGAATACAACAGCCAGCAGGAGAGATTTGTCTGTTTACGTTGTTTAGTGTGGATGGGGGGGGAGTAAGAAATTTCTCTAAGATGTGGTGGCTGCATATATATATATATATATATATATATATATATATATATACACAGTGGGGATCGAAAGTTTGGGCACCCCAGCTAAAAATTTGTATTAATGTGCATAAAGAAGCCAAGGAAAGATGGAAAAATCTCCAAAGGGCATCAAATTACAGATTAGACATTCTTATAATATGTCAACAAAAGTTAGATTTTATTTCCATCATTTACACTTTCAAAATAACAGAAAACAAAAAAATGGCGTCTGCAAAAGTTTGGGCACCCTGCAGAATTTATAGCATGCACTGCCCCCTTTGCAAAGCTGAGACCTACCAGTGTCATGGATTGTTCTCAATCATCGTCTGGGAAGACCAGGTTATGTCAATCTCAAAGGTTTTAAATGCCCAGACTCATCTGACCTTGCCCCAACAATCGGCACCATGGGTTCTTTTAAGCAGTTGTCTAGAAAACTGAAACTGAAAATAGTTGACGCTCACAAAGCTGGAGAAGGCTATAAGAAGATAGCAAAGCGTTTTCAGATGTCAATATCCTCTGTTCGGAATGTAATTAAGAAATGGCAGTCATCAGGAACAGTGGAAGTTAAAGCAAGATCTGGAAGACCAAGAAAAATATTAGACAGAACAGCTCGCAGGATTGTGAGAAAAACAATTCAAAACCCACGTTTGACTGCACAATCCCTCCAGAAAGATCTGGCAGACACTGGAGTTGTGGTACACTATTCCACTATAAAGAGATACTTGTACAAATATGGTCTTCATGGAAGAGTCATCAGAAGAAAACCTCTTCTACGTCCACACCACAAAAATCATCATTTGAACTTTGCAAATGAACATATAGACAAGCCTGATGCATTTTGGAAACAAGTTCTGTGGACTGATGAGGTTAAAATTGAACTTTTTGGCCAGAATGGGCAAAGGTACGTTTGGAGAAGAAGGGGCACAGAATTTAATGAAAAGAACCTCTGTCCAACTGTTAAGCATGGGGTTGGATCAATCATGCTTTGGGGTTGTGTTGCAGCCAGTGGCACAGGGAACATCTCACGAGTAGAAGGAAAAATGGATTCAATAAAATTTCAGCAAATTTTGGATGGTAACTTGATGCCATCTGTGAAAAAGCTGAAGTTAAAGAGAGGATGGCTTTTACAAATGGATAATGATCCTAAACACACCTCAAAATCCACGGGGGATTACATCAAGAGGCGTAAACTGAAGGTTTTGCCATGGCCTTCACAATCTCCTGACCTCAACATAATTGAAAATCTATGGATAGACCTTAAAAGAGCAGTGCGTGACAGACAGCCCAGAAATCTCAAAGAACTGGAAGACTTTTGTAAGGAAGAATGGGCAAAGATACCTCAAACAAGAATTGAAAGACTCTTGGCTGGCTACAAAAAGCATTTACAAGCTGTGATACTTGCGAAAGGGGGCAGTACAAGATATTAACTCTGCAGGGTGCCCAAACTTTTGCAGACGCCATTTTTTTGTTTTCTGTTATTTTGAAAGTGTAAATGATGGAAATAAAATCTAACTTTTGTTGATATATTATAAGAATGTCTAATCTGTAATTTGATGCCTTTTGGAGATTTTTCCATCTTTCCTTGGCTTCTTTATGCTCATTAATACAAATTTTTAGCTGGGGTGCCCAAACTTTCGATCCCCACTGTATATGTATATATATATATATATATATATATATATATATATATATATATATATATATATATATATATATATATATATATAAATTTTTTTTTTTTTTTTTTTTTTACCTGCTAGTCTTGTGAATCACACACTTCCCTGGATGGCTGTATCTATGGAGGACTCCATGGTGGTCACCCAGGCTTGACATTAATTATGCCTGTCTTCATTCATCTCCATTTTCACACTGTCTGACAGCACCTTGATTCTTCAGGAACACCCTTTTTTTTGTTCTACACTTTACAGAAAACCTCTTATTTGCAAAGGTTCAAAAATAATTCTGTATATATAAAGCCAATCATTCTAGGCTTAGTGTTTGCTGCAATATATGTAAGGAACCTAGTACATGAAGTGTACTTGGGCAATCCTAGTATCTGCCATGCTGTATTCTGCTATCCTATTTACAGCAGTGTTGAGGAGGACATTCATCATTTTAAATGCAACATTCCCTGCATACCTTCCACTCAAAGATGATTACATCTCAGTGCAGTTGTAATAATGGTGCAATTATGCTTGTTGTATCCTGAGAAAACATGCAAGCTCTTTGGGTCAGTTCACTGAGTAGTAATGATCATTATTTGCAGAGCAATCATAGATTTCTGCAGTGACTCTGAAAGTGACCATTAGTTAGACTAGATATCCAGATATTGCAGAATGGATTTTAGAACTCAATGTCTTGAAAAAGACCCCCTTCTTTTTCTAGGGTGGTCTATAGAAAAGTCATTTTTGTTGTTCAAACGGGTTGAATGGAAAAAAAAAAGACTCAATTTCCCCATCCACACAGTTAAAGTGGATGGGGGAATACTTCTTGTTGATGGAGATTTCCCCACCATCAGAATACACTGATCAGCATAGTGGGCTACAGCCGGGGGCATGGATCGAGTGGGGAAAATCAGATAGGATGGTTGTGCAAAAGTTGATTGGTTCTGTGCAACTTACCTGCCCACACATGGATTGAAATTTGGCTTGTCCCTGTTGTATCAGCTGAATTTTGATCTCTGTGTGGCGGGCTCCTTCACAGTAGCCGTCATAATAAAACTGTGCAGGCTGATGTCTGTGTGAGGTCCAGCAAGAGACCACAATTTGCATTTTTTTTTTTACTTGGTGACACTTCATTCCTGTCTTTACAGAGCAGTGCATTGACATGCGGTGCCATCCAGTATGCTGCGTAAATATGCAACGTCTGCACGTTCCTGCACCATACATCACACATTTAAGAAACCAGAAACAATTGGCTTCTGTGTGCCTTGTTGGTGGTCTGTGCTTTTTCTTGAGCAGGAAAAGGCAGGTCACTACATATAATGTGAACTTACCCTAAATGTTTATATACTTACATAGTTAGTCTGGCTGAAAAAAGACAAAAGTCCATCCAGTTCAACCAAAAAAAAACAAAGTTATAATCTTATACCCACAGTTGATCCAAGGGAAGGGGAAAAACCCAGCAAAGCACGATCCAATTTGCTCCTGCAGGGAAAACATTCCTTCCTGATCCCCCGAAAGGCAATCAGATACTCCCTGGATCAACTTTACCTATAAATGTTAGTATCCAGTTATATTCTGTGTATCTAAGCAATAATCCAGGCCTTTTTTAAAGCAACCCACTGAGCTGGCCAGAACCAACTCTTGAGGGAGTCTATTCCACATTTTCACAGCTCTCACTGTGAAGAAACCTTTCCGTATTTGGAGATTAAATCTCTTTTCCTCCAGATGTAAAGAGTGCCCCCTTATCCTCTGTGATGACCTCAGGGTGAATAACTACACCGAGTTCACTATAATGAACTTTATGAAAATGTTAAAGTAGTTGTGAACCCTTACATATATCCAGTGAAGTGACTGGTCTCAAGTGATGCAGAGATGAAACAAATCCTCCCACATAAGTTATACCTGTCTATTTGAAGTCTTCTCTTCTCTACATCCGTTCAGGTGCGGAATTTATGAAGCTTGTCTGAGAATTCAGACTAAAGGGAGCAGAGTGCTGAAACTAGACACTGCAGAGCTCAGTGAGGAGAGTTCTGAGAACTGATTGGATGGAAGGGAAACATCCTCTCCACATAGAAACAGAGCTGAGGCTGTCAACCAGCTGGAGGTCCCTAACCTGTTACCTTTTTTTCTCTTGGTGTCAGGAGAACTTGTCAGAAAGGATTCATGTTGATAGCAGAGGAATGAAGCAACAGACAGTGGTCTGGATTGAGATAAGTGTACACAATAGAGGGAAATGCTTTGTTCATATTTCATGTCTGAGGTTTACAACCAGTTTAACGTAGAGCGGTAGTGCAGTAACAATAGGCTGTTGAGCTGTGTTTTACTGCCCGCCTTAAAATTACAAGGCAGCTGGATGAAGTTGTTCACATGCTGCGGTAAAAATTATACCTCCTGTCACATTTTGGCTAGCAGTACAGCTGCTGAACATGACCCAATCAAGTGAGTGGGGCTGCACCACAACTACAAGGAATACACTAGCCTTGCGGTTGTGGTGTGGTATTCCCATTGAAAAAAACTGTTCAAGCATTCAGGAGGCAGCAAGACGCTTATGTACTACTCTCTGAAAAGCAATCCACCATGGATTGCTTTTCATCACAAGTGTAAACAATCCCTTAGCGTGAATGACATGAGTAATGGAGACAGAGCTTGGGGCTTGGTCTAAATATATCTGTCCGGGGTGTTGAGAAATACCAGAAGCCATCCATTCCTAACTGACATCTCTTTTGGGCAGACCGACTCTTCAAACTCCTTAGTTAAAGGTTTCTTAAATGAAATCATTTAAAAAGCAAAAATAAGATGTGTGGTTTTTTTTTTTTTTTTTTTTCCTGCAATGTAGTAAGAGCACTTGTTTTCTGTGCACAGATGCTCTATTAGGTTGGCCTCCATATGGAGAGGGGCTGCTCCGTTTAGCAAGTCTTTCTGCCAAGGTGTTAAACAGATGTGCATGGTGGAGCTGACCTGCTGTTGCCGAGCTCGGCGGATCAGTAATTGAGATTGAATAGGACGTTCTGTCTCCCAGCTGCTCTCTATACACAGGGCTGTATTGACAAGAACAAGTGTGTGTAGAGAACATTCCATACCTGCTTGAAGAGTCTTGTCCGCCTGCAGGGATACGACTCTCCATGAACAATATTCAGGCTCCTCTTCTTTACTGTTCTGCTTAATAATTGTCATGTTGGTTTACAGAATGTAAAAGACTATTATGTGTAAGGACACGGTGCTCCTGTAGGGCTCTAGTGTAAAATTGCACCAATGCACCCTCACCCTACAGGGATAGAATAAAAATAGGGAACGTTCGTAGCATTAGGCATTGTAGATCACAATGGAGCGAGTTTGATGTAAAAAAACAAAACAAAAAAACCCACTGAAGTCAAACTCTGGAAACTACACAAAAAACACCCTTGCTTATAAAGTGTTACTAAACCCACAATCGTAAAATCAGTCTGTATATTCAGTAAGGCATGCTTGTTATACTCGCTGTGGAACCTAAGGGGTTAATCCTCCATATTGTGTAAAAAGGCTGTTCTGATCATGCTCTGATCCTCCCCTTCTACTGTCCCAAATCCATCTGCAGATAGAACAGAGCCTCGAGGGCAAGCTGTACATACTCAATTTGGTGTGTATTCATAGAGAGATTTGTTTTTTTCTTTTCTTGGGAGAATGCATGTGATCAGCACAGGGCCAATCAGCACTGTCCAGATGGAGGTTCAGGGGTTATGCAGCCTCATAGGAGAGAATGAAAACTGCTCCTACAAGCTTTAACCAGTTCTCTGCTGGACAGTGATAGAAGTAACAAGACTACAATATACTACTGATGAGAAAAGGTATTTAGCTGTTTATATTTACTAAAATAATTGCACTTCCATGTTGTGTGCACTCTGGGAGAACAGATATAGTGAATGCAGGGTCCTGGGTTTAGTAACACTTTAAGTCTAGGGATAGGCTGTGTAATACTTGCCTTAATTAATTGCTCTGGCAGCCTTTAGACACTCACCTCTTCTGTCCAATGTGCCAGGCTGTGGGTGGACCCTTTCTGTCCTACCGTACAATGCAGGACTCTTGGTCCTGCATCATAGCTGATGACGTTAGCGTGAGTCTGCCTTAGAAAAGAAGCTTCGGAGGACCAGTGGCGAGCCTGCTATGACAAGTTTTAAGATATGGGCAGCACAGTGGCTAAATGGTTAACACTTCCGCCTGGCAGTACTAGGGATGTTGGTTCGAATCCTAACCACAGCACCACCTGCCTGGAGTTTCCCTGTGCCTGAGTGGGTTTCCTCCGGGTGCTCCGGTTTCTTTCCACACTTCAATGACATTCTGGTAGGTTGATTGGCTGTCTAAATTGACCGTAGTATGTGTATTTATGAATGTGAGTTAGGGACCTTAGATTGTACGCCTCTTGAGGGTTAGGGACTTATGTGAATGTACAATATATGTATGTAAAGAGCTAGGTAAATTGATTGCGCTATATATACCTGAAATAAATAAATTAAGATATGTATTACACTTTATTCCTCTAACCCTAGACTTAAAGTGGTTGTAAACCCTTACATATACCCAGTGTAGTGACTGGGCTCAGGTAATACACAGTCCATTCAAAGTGCAGAATTTTCACAGGATCTCTCTGCTCTGAAAAGTAAGGGGCCGTGAGCTGAAGTGACACTCAGTGAGGAGAACTCTGAGAGCTGATTGGAGGGAACGGACACCCCACTCCACCCCCTTCACACAAGAACAAAGCTGAGGCTGTCATTCACAGGCTGTGCCCTCCCCAGTCACCATTTTTCTCTTGCTGTCAGGAAAACTCATCATACCTATAGCAGAGGAACAAGGCAGCAGACAGAAATGACACTTAGAATACAAAGCATACCCTTCTATAGAGTATACCTGTCTCAATCCAGAATACTATGTCTGAGGTTTACAACCACTTTAAAGAGCAATTCCGCTTTGTAGTGGGGGGGGGTGAGATACTGCAAGGGTGTATTTTTGTGACTGTGCAGGCAGGGGCAGCATGGAGATGCAGACAACATCAGAGGAGGCAAGTATGTATTTGCAGAAGGGGTAGCTATGCCAGTGTTTGTTTTTCAACCTTTTTTGGTCAAGGCACCCTTTTAAAATTCTGCACAATCTCATGGCACCCCATTTCAAAATGTGAAAAACTAAACTAATAGTTTTACATAATGCTACAGCATCCACAGATGTGGGACACCCAATGTAAGAGATTTATTCTTCCAAACCAAATACACCTTTACTCACTGGTAGTGACCAGTATTTCAGATTTTCTCTCCCTTACTCAGCTAATGTGATTACAGGGGAGGGGAAAATAAGAATGCTGTGCAGGCGCACGACGTCCTCTTTATCAACCGATCACATCATTGGATGTTGGGACGCCAGAGGCTGGAAGGTTGTAATGGCGCACAATGAAAATCTGTGGCTTTGTGTACTAAAAGGCAGGCTCGATACACCTGCTGACTTATAGACAATTTTGGGCAATTTTTATGCATTTTGCCAAGGCACCCTGGTTGAAAAAAGGCTGGGTTATGGTATGTATGTTTAATGGACTTAGAAAGGGGGGCTGGGAGATTTTTGTAAAAACTTGCCCTTTTGTTTAGCACTGGCACCACAAGCTACACATACTTGTCTTCCCCCGTCACTCAATTTTTTTTAGTGGTCATGAAAAGCTGAATGTTAATGGCCTGGCTGGCATGCTGATGCTTTTGGCTTCAGTAAACAGAGTTGATGACCCAGGACACACATAAGGATCAGAAATCCTGACTTTTCCTTTAATTTCATTTGGTACATGCTTCTTCCTCAATCAGCAAACTACTGCACTGTGGCCACTAGATGGGAACTGACAATGCTAGGTAAGAAACATATTGGGCAAATAACTGCATTTATTCATGGCAGCTGTGCGAACATTTGAGACATTTGCACATCAATTTTTTATGCATAGACCCCAGTAAGACTGATTCTTACTATTCTTGCAGCATTACAGACCTATAAAACAATTTTTTTTGTATGTGAAATAGAATCTTGGGATGCTTTTATGCAGAAACTACATAAACATAAAGCAATCTTAAGCTCCTTTCATACTTTGCAAACGTCAGTAATTGGACATGGACAAATAGAGTAAATCTCCATAACAGGAACAAAGACAGCATAAATCCAGAAAGAGGTTACAACCATTACTTTCTCTTCTCTATTCAGAACTAGAAAAAACATTTTTGCCTGGATTTCCACTTTGATGCCTGGTCCATTACTTAGCCCAGCCTGTTATAGGACAATGAAGGAGCAGCAGGATGCTGATCTGGTCAGCCCCTGTACTATCTTCTGATGTAAGCATGTTCATATAGTTGGACAGCAATATGAAAGAAGCCTGACCGGCTGAATGTGCTACCCTTCGTTCTCCCAGAGTTCTGCTGTGCGGAGGTTACAAGTGGCCAATATCAGGAGAGGTTGAACGGTTGTGTAGAAAATCGCATTTAATGACTTTTTAATGAATACATAACTGGATTACATTTTGGTTTATATCTTCCTGGAGTTTGGATTTAAATTCCCAAGATTGTATAATCATGATGTACATACTGACTGAAATACTTTGACTAGGTGTGCACTGAGGAAAGTGCCAGAAGCAGAATAAATTCTAAAATAAATTTATTCTGAATCATGTAATGTGAAAATCTTTTTATGATAGAAGATTCTGAATCAAATGAATATGAATTTTATATGTTCTGCTTCTGGCATTTTTATCCTTGGACACCCAATCCCTAGAGCCAACTTTAAGCCACCGCTCCTGGGAGAAATGGCTAAGGGTAACCGATTCCTCTGCTATACTGGAGACCTGATTGGAAATACCTACTGTTATAAAAGATCCAGCACCTCACACTTTCTTTTTACTCTCCCTAAATACAGGATGTCTTAAAGTCTCCATACATAGGAAAAATGAACAAATCCATATTATTTTATTATATATATATATATATATATATATATATATAAAATAAAGTTACATTTATGCTACATGTATGCCGACTTTTGGTGACACCCTGTACTTTTGAGTAATATAAAAAAATACAAAAGTAAAAGTCAGAATCTTGGGCTGCATGTCTGTCCTAGGTCATTCACGCGGTTTTGTTCTGAAAATTTCAGTTGTCTGGCTGCCATGGCATTTTTAAAGCAGTCAGTCTATGATATACAAAAGGTTCACTTCCCTGTCATGTACCCCCCCCCAGTGAAAAAAAAGTTTGAAAATAAAGCTTTAACGAAAATAAAATCTCCCCACCGCAGTCCCGGTTTCCAGGAAGAGTGGGTGACCACATTGTGCCTTACTGCTGCCTCCTGGGATAGCTGATCAGTAGAAATCCTGTGAAAATGCGTCCAGTGTATTACAGTAATGCATTCTTGTGTGGACAGAAGGAAGCAGTGAGGGGTGATGTCATCTGCACCTCCTAGAATCTGGGCCCAAGGTGAGTCTTTACCTTGGGCCCAGAAGGTAAAAGGTCCACGTTAATGGCTTCCTAAGGGAACAAGTATACAGGTCTTGAGTTCTTATGTCTGACAACCTGAACTTCTGAGCTCTGTCACTACAGATATCCTTGAAGCCACTGGATGAGCACGAAGGTCATGGAGCTGTATTTTCTGACGTAAAGACCAGCAATGCCAGCGTACACTTTTCCCTTATGACAGGTTTCCATTAAATTGATCAACTGTACCATAAAAATTCTTATTTATTTATATACATACAAGTTGTAGACCACAGTCTGCTTGCTTACGTCATAAGGAGTTCACCTATTTTTTCAGTAGCTTCTCAGGAGCCGAAAAACCCAAGGCACTCTACTATGCAAATATCTGCATCGAGAAGGAACATCCCATGCCTATCTATTAGGTCCTTAGGCTGCCCTTCATGTTTTGGGACCAGAGCAGCATGCCAGTGCTTAAAGTGTAGGTTTACATAGTAAACCCAACTCTGGACACAGTCTGGCTCCTTTTGCCCTGCTCAGACAGTACAACTCCTGAATTTGAAGACCTTCTGGGTAAAAAAAAAAAAAAGTATTATGGTCTTTTTTCGATTAGTAATTGTGGCATCAAGTCCAATTTTTACTGAATGGGAGGCAACCTTGGGTGTAAAGGAAAACAGTTGAGTTTTGTCCTTTCACTAGCTTTGCTTTCTGCTTTACCAAAGATTATGATGACTATCCAGGTATGGTAGGTAGGGTGTAAAGAGCGAATTTTACTTTTTGAACAAAGACTTCACAATAAAGGCAATTTTGTAGATAAAGAGCTACTAGGGAGTGAAAATTTATGAAAACAGTGAACATTTGGTACTTCTAGGGAAGCTAAAAAATACAAAAAGGCCCAGTACATCTGTCCTGTGCTGAGCATTGTTTGATGAGTAGTACAGCCTCCACTGCTGCATAACGGAGCACACAAGTCCATACTAGAATAGCTTTTGGAGGCACAGGGGCACAACTGTGTGCAGTCCTCGTGCAAAATTGTGATATACAAGGCAACCTCCATTCTGCTCTTCATTGGATAGTTATACCAAGTGTCATGCTATATGGGTCTCATGTTTTTTAAACATAGAGTCTTAACTATTTGCAGATGTTATACTGTAGAAGGGATAATGTATGTCGTATACATGAGATTGTACAGAGTATGAAAAACTAGTCCTACAGAAGGAAGCCTTTATTTGTAAAAATGGAACCCAGTTCTCAAGAACATACAGCACAGGAGCTTCCAGAAAAAGAAGCTCTATAAGAACTAAAATTAGGCATTTCCTGCGATGACGATATATATATATATATACACTGTATTTGTAGAAAATTATTCAATAATACTGGAATCTAGTAATGCTTAAAATATAGTTTTACTAATTAAAGTGGTTCAGCTGCTATTCTGCTGGAATTTATTTATTTATCTATTACAGGTACCTAATAACGCTGTCACTTTACATAGCGTTTTACATATAGATTTTTACACTATATTGCTGAAAGTGTTGGAACATTCCTCCAAATCATTGGATTCAGGTGTTCCAATCACCTCCATGGCCTCAGGTATATAAAATCAAGCACCTAGGCATGCAGACTACTTCTACTAACATTTTGTGAAAGAATGGGTCACTCTCGGGAGCTCCGTGAATTCACCTTTGCAATAAGTGCATCCATGAAATGTCCTGGCTACTAAATATTCCACAGTCAACTGTTACTGGTATTATACCAAAGTGGATGCAACTGGGAAAAACAGCAACTCAGCCATGAAGTGGTAGGTCACGTAAAATGAAAGAGCGGGGTCAGCGAATTCTGAAGCGCAAAGTGCGCAGAAGTCGACAACTATCTGCAGAGTCATTAACTAAAGACCTCCAAACTTTGTGTGGCCTTCAGATTTGCACAACAACAGTGAATAGAGATCCTCATGGAATGGGTTTCCATGGCCGAGCAGCTACATTCAAACCTTACATCACCAAGTGCAATGCAATACGTCGGATGCAGTGGTGTAAAGCACGCCACCACTGGACTCTGGAACAGTGGAGATGTGTTCTCTGGAATGAAGAATCGCGCTTCTCTGGTATTCTGATGGAGGTGTCTGGGTTTGGCGGTTGCCAGGAGAACGGTACTTGCCTGATTGCATTGTGCCAAGTGTAAAATTTGGTGGAGGGAAGATTATGGTATGGGGTTGTCTTTCAGGGGTTGGGCTTGGCCCCTTAGTTCCAGTGAAGGGAACTCTTAAGGCGTAGCATACCGAGACATTTTGGATAATTTCATTCTCCCAACTTTGTGAGAACAATTTGGGGATGTCCCCTTCGTGTTCCAAAATGACTGCACACCAGTGTACAAAGCAAGGTCCATAAAGACATGGATGAGCGAGTTTGGGGTGAAAGAACTTGACTGGATTGTACTGAGTCCTGACCTCAACCTGACAGAACATCTTGGGGATGAATTAGAGTGGAGACTGCGATCCAGGCCTTCTCATCTGACATCCATGCCTGACTTCACAAATGTGTTTCTAGAAGAATGGTCAAGAATTCCCATAGACATACTCCTAAATCTTGTGGACAGCCTTCACAGAAGAGTTGAAGCTGTTATAGCTGCAAAGAGTTGACCAACTCAATATTGAACCCCACGGACTAAGATTGGGATGCCATTAAAGTTCTTGTGCGTGTAAAGGCAGGCATTCCAATCCTTTTGGCAATATAGTGTGTCGCTAACACTGAAGGAGCTTACAATATAAGGTCCCTACCTTGCATTCATACATACACAAACTAAGGCCAATTTAGACAGGTGCCAATTAACATACCAGTATGTCTTTTGTTATATGTAATCTTTAAAAATCTTATGAAAAAGTAAAAAAAAACAAGCCACGCTTGGCTATAATGCTAATCCAGCGGCTTCAGAACTTTGTAAATGACCCAAAATCTATGACCATCAGAAGTTTTGATTTAGCCCTGACTTCAGTTGCTTTCCAAGTCAGGGACTCCGCATTGCAAGCAGAAAAAAACCCAAGGGCCTATAATTTTAGAGTTAAACAATGGCTGCCCTTCCTTTTCTTCAATCATCACAGATTTTCTTTCAGTGCTTTCTTCTATGTTAAGAGGACTTAACTTAAAAAGGGAACAACACATGACGCCTATCACAACCAATGTTCCCATCCAACCCTGGAGGCTTCCATTGCCTGACTTTTGATGGTATTGTAAGACCTGGGGTACATCACTGTGCATGATACTGTACAGGTACACTCTGCCTCAGATCTAGCAATACTTTCTGCAATGGGAAAATGGCATTTTCCACTCATTGAATTAGAGGATATTTATGTTTTTTAATTCTGCCAGCATATGAAACTGGCCAGGAGCAATAGGTGTAGAAGTTGGGAACCCAATATGGCTCATATAAGGGATCCTGGTGACCATTACAATAGTGACGGTTTCGACACCTTCACTTCTAATATTTTGAGATTTATATTTTATACATGGTAGCATCCATTCCTCACTTGAAAGGTTTTCATAGTTGACTCTGTAAAAAGCAGGAGTAGAGGACGTGAACGCTACATCTGTCCAGGTTGGTTGTATTGGGTGGTAGATGATGCAGTCACGGGTGCCTAGTATAACCAAACGTGTGAAGCAGATGTTAAATGCCACAACAGAACATGCTGGTAGTAGGTTAGGATTGTCCTAAAGAGGAACATAAACAAGTGTATACCCAGCCAGATGCAGTCTTTGTGTAGTAGGGTAATTTACTACTGCACCTATTTTCACATAAAACTACCTATTGATAAGACAACAAAGGACATGATAAGAACAGACAGTTCATCAACTCCTCCCTTGTGGTCAAGTCCTACATGAGACTTAAGGATCTCATTGTGACCTCTTCAAGGCAGTTGTGCTGTGTTTTCATTTTCTTTTTTTTTTTTTTTTTTATAACATAACAGAATTTTGACGCTTTTTTTGACAAGTGCTGGTTCGGCACCTTTTCAGTATGACCCATTGCCATTTTGATCTTTAACCAACTTCCACAGTTAGTAATGAAGGCAAAGCTTATGTCCACTTGATGCATGCACTCCTTTATTTTGATTACATTTTCTTGGCGTGCAATGTGAAAAAAGTATAGCATATTGCTTTCTGGCATTTCTTCAGAATGGTGGTGGGGCTTTCTGTATTCCTTGTTGGGGACATTTTTCCCTCCTATTCTGTCTCAGGTGGCACCACACAGCAGTAAAAACCTGACCGTTGTTTCAGGGCCCATTCACACTGTTTAGTTGGGGCAATGTATGCTGTAACGATCGTGTTAACATGCGTTACCTCAACGCATTGAAGTGCACTCCGGTTCAATAAACCAGTAGAGCCCAAAGCACCATAGTGCACCACAACACAAGATCATGAGTTGTGTTAACACGTTACAGCCTGCCTTAATTTGTGTACATTAACACAATGGAATGCTTAAGTCTGAATGGGCCCTCGCCTATTCCCTCATCTGTCCAGAATCCAGAAATGTTGCTATATTTTACTGTACAAATAGAACATGTTTATTATTTATTTCAGGTACTTATATAGCGCCGTTACGCAGTGCTTTACACATATATATTGTACATTCACATCAGTCCCTAACCCTCAAGGGGTGTACAATCTAAGGTCCCTAACTCACATTCATACATACACATACTAGGGCCAATTTAGACAGGATCCAATTAACCTACCAGCATGTGTTTGGACTGTGGGAGGAAACTGGAGTACCTGGAGGAAACCCACGCAGGCACAGGGAGAACATGCAAAACTCTAGGAAGGTGGTGCCGTGGCTGGGATTTGAACCAACGACCCTAGTACTGCCAGGTGGAAGTGCTAACCGTTTAGCCACTGTGCT
This sequence comes from Staurois parvus, assembly GCF_062004578.1. Lineage (NCBI taxonomy): Eukaryota > Metazoa > Chordata > Amphibia > Anura > Ranidae > Staurois > Staurois parvus. Next base: position 3,441,865 of record NW_028317819.1, on the reverse strand, counting down.
GCCCAAACCCTTGTGTACAGCATGTCAAATGCAGCCACCACTTCTAAGGACTATTAATTAGGTTGGGGTAAAAATGTAAAGTGAAGGCAGCTTGGAAGAACCTTTATTAATCATTTTCTATCCTCTTGCTGACTGCGTAATGCATTTATGTGACATGAGGGGGCGGGCCTTAACGCCCAGCTACTGTGTATATGCTTCCATGGGGCTGTAAGGCCCGCTGTGATAGCCAATCACCTGGAAGGTGTTAACGCCCTAAAACGCTGTGTTTTTTTTCTACAGTCAAAAGAATTTCATATTCAGAAAGCCACATAAACCATCCAGTGAGAAGCCATGAGTACCTTGTTAAGTTTTGCTGTGGCTTTAAGTAAAAACTATAACGTGTCAGAGTAGGCAGCAGCAGGTTGCCTTGCAATCAGTAAATAATTTCCTGAAAGCAGAAACGGTAGCGGCCCACCACAAGGCCTATACATGTTATTGTCATCCTCCTGGCTGGGACCTCATGGTGTCACTCTCACAGAACGATAGCTGTCCAGAGGCACACCCCAGCCTACATGACTGCATGCAGACGCAGCCAGTGCTGGTAATAGCAACACCAGGGTCAGGAGGATCATAGGCTGCACTATGGAGGTGATAATACTTTGTGTTTCTCTTCAATAAAAGCTGCAGTTAAATGTTTAGGAAAGAATTCAAATAAAACACAATAATTATCTGTCATTCATCAATCTAAAAAGTGCATTTATAACAGATTTGTCAGTTTGTTAAATTTCAGGGTAACGTAAAATCACAAGTAAACCGCAGCTTTGCAGAGCTGCTGTAAAATATTACATTTCCTTTTTTTTTTTTCAATTTTGTTGTTGCTGGTAAAGTGGAGTCAATGCAAAATATGGAATCCAACATTTATGTTGTTTTTAAGCATTTATTTGAGCTTTTTGAATCGCGTATACTGTAAGATCTGCCATAAGCTCTGTATATTGGGTCTGTGAATGCAGGTTATTGGTGTGAGGTCCATATCATCAGGATTGTATTGGAGGATCACTCTTGTTCAGGAAATGTAAAATCTTAGCTCTTAGAGTACCTCCCAGTGGTGTACTGTGGAATTAAATATTTTTTAAGCTGCTTAGTAAGTCCATTGCCTCCTTCTTTAAAATAACCCTGTTGTTGGAGAAATATATACACTCACCGGCCACTTTATTAGCTACACCTGTTCAGTTGCTTGGTAAAACAAATTGCTAATCAGCCAATCTCATGGCAGCAAATCCATTTAAACATATAGACAAGGTGAAGACAACTTGCAGAAGTTCAAACTGAGCATCAGAATGGGGAAGAAAGGGGCTTTAAGTAACTTTGAACGTGGCACAATTGTTGGTGCCAGACGGGCTGGTCTGAGTATTTCAAAAACAGAGAATTGGTTTTACAGAGAATGGTCTGAAAAAGAGAAAATATCCAGTGAGTGGCAGTTGTGTGGACAAAAATGTCTTGTTGATGACAGAGGTCAGAGGAGGATGGGCAGACTGGTTCGAAATGATAGAAAGGCAACAGTAACTCATATAGCCACTCGTTACACCCAAGGTATGCAGAATACTGTCTCTGAACGCACAACATATCGAACCTGGGCTGCAGCAGCAGAAGACCGCATCGGGTGGCACTCCTGTCAGCTAAGAACCAGAAATGGAGGCTACAATTCACACAGGCACACCAAAATTGCACAACAGAAGATTGGAAAAACATTGCCTGGTCTGATGAGTCTCGGTTTCAGCTGCGACATTCAGATGGTAGGGTCAGAATTTGGCATAAACAACATGAAAGCATGGATCCATCCTGCCTTGTATCAACAATTCATGGATGTGCAGCCGTCAAATCTGCAGAAACTGCATGATACTATCATGTCAATATGGACCAAAATCTCTGAGGAATGTTTCCAACACCTTGTTGAATCTATGCCATGAAGAATTAAGGCAGTTCTGAAGGCAAAAGGGGGTCCAACCCGGAACTAGCAAGGTGTACCTAATAAAGTGGCCGGTGAGTGTAGACTTCCATTGCTAACCACTTTCCTAGACTGAGCACCTAGCTGCCATGCTCATTTTTTAATTGTATTGCTTTCTATGCCAGAGATTCTGAACTAGTATGTAAAAGAAGTCAGAATTTCTGCTGTTTGGGTCAGTCCTAGTATCAGCACACCATACAGGCTCCTAACATTTTTCAGGTCAGCAGTGGCAGCCTGCTTATTTTTTATTACTAGTTTCTTCTAAAGGGGGCTTGTCAAGGTACCCAGTCCATGGCTGGCATCTGTAAGCAGTGCTAATGGATACACAGTGATGTGCCTGCCCTGGAAATGGCCCTGCGTCCAGGTAATAGTAGCCGATGTCACCATTCTTGTGTCACTTTGCTTTGTGAAGCTTGTGAAAGTCCTACATAAGAGCTGTTTCCACTGTTGGCCATAAAGCCTTTCTTTCAGCTCCCTCTTCTGATTCTGGTATGAGTGCTTACACCTTCCATCCCTGGGTCCACTAAGAGTGGCGAGTGGGGGCCTCTCAGATTCAACAAGGGGATTGTGGCTGGGCAGGACTAAGACTTGAAGTCCAGGAAGGCAAACCCAAAGTGAAACCAATTTCAGAAGGGTGCACAGATCATTTTCTGGTTGAAAAGGCACCACCTTGTGTTGCTAGTTTTTAGGCAGTTTAAATTGCTTTCCAGTTCATGTTAATTGATGCATTTCATTTGTTATGTGAGGGTGTTTGACTTTTTTTGTTCAGTCAGTATAACCTCTTCTATGTTTACATTGCTTTCCATCAAGTATTTAAAGTGTATTTTTAGTAATTTAAAGCTGACCTCCAGGCAGATATAAAAAATTAAATAAATTAAATAATTTTGTGTATTTCTGTAAAATGTATTTGGAGTAGTCATGGCATATATTTCTCAATCTGTATTAATAGCATCCTAATGTAATTCCCTTGCACAACATCATTCAGACTATGAGGGGGCAGGGGCAGTACTGGGAGCCAGTCCGGCTCTGCTGCAGGAGGAGAGTACATAATTACTTATCAGTGTGCTGCTACTCCTATGTCCAATCAGCAGGCTGCATAGAGGATGATGACACCACTAGATTTCTTAAAGGATACGTTCACCTTTGGTAACATGTTACATGTTCCTCCCAACTCCGCTGCATCTAGTGATGGCTAGTGGGGCAACTCATCCCCATTTCTGCTATTTCAGTTTTTGTAGGTAATTGTGAACTTTTCCCTTTTTCTTCAATATTTTCTATATCCAGTTCTTTTTCCATATTTACAGTTTCTTCAATTTGACACATATTGGATACACCCAGGGGCAATCTAGAGCATTCTCCTATATTGTTTTCCATCTCCCGTCTTCCACTTGTTCCATATTGTCTCTCTGAGGTTTGACCCTCTGGACTTTCTCTTGTGTGGGCATATATTTTTTAATTGTGCTTGTACTTATTTGAGATGTTTTAGTTCCTCCCCCTGATTTGCTCTTCATATTGTTCATATAATATTTCTATCTTTTAAGGTCAGAGAACAGGAAATTACTTCCACAGAATAGAATAGAGTTATAGTCCACTGTGGATCTTCCTATCATTTTTATTTGGCAAACACTGATTGTAGCTCTTAGCTCCTCCAGATTGTTCCCCCACCACTTTCCTCCCTTGGGGCTCTTTATGCCTCTTTTCTTTTCTTCTATCACTTCTGGGCCCACTAGGTGATCCCACATAAAGTTCCTTTTGACAATATAAATCTATTTTAATTTAGACACACCACTTCCCTCAGCATCTCGTACATCGCCTCCATTCTACCTTCATCAGCTTTGCTGCTGCGTCCTTACTGTTACCCTGTGTACCAAACACCACCGGGGTACTCAGTCCCCCTCGCCAGGGCATTCCAGGGTGGTCTAACACGATCTGAATTGAGGGGATTACCAACGGTGGGATCCATGGTGACCTGCTCACTCCAGTTCTTAGTATGTTGGCTCCCCTCCTCTCATACCCGCCGGTGTCTCCCAGTGCTCTGTCACAGTGACCACGTGACCTCACCACTCCACTGGAGTCCATCTCCCCTCCGGTCAGCGACCGGCTCGGACCCCTCCGCCCACACCACAACAGCAGGCGAACAGGACACAGGAGCGGGACACCCCTCGGGCAGGGTAAGGTTGGGGCATTTCAGATGTGTCCGCTACTCCTAGGCATTACTTCCGGCGGTTCTCAGGAGCTCTCACGCCATGCACCTTGTCGGCACCATGGTCAGGCTCCTCAGTTCACTGTCTTATCCTCTCAATCTGTATCTGCCTGCCCACACGGGCATATTTGCTGCAAGGCAAACAAGGCTTTTGCCTTGGGCGGCATTTTTCAGGTAGGGGGGTAGCGCAGCCCCCCCTGAAGAGGGGACACATGTGGCAGGCAGATGGGGATCAGGTGAGGCACTGCCAGAGCTCCACCTTGGGATTTGAGAGAGGCTGCGGGCTTCTGGAGGGTGTAGGTTGGGGCTGACTTGCATTCCTGCACAAGAGTGACACTGGGGATGGCTGGCTGCTTTTATTCCACACATCTCTCTGTCTGTGGCTCTGGGGTGAACTCTCTCCTCTTATTTATTTATTTATTTATCCGGGGGCACCTGATTTTTTTGTGTTGCCTAGGTACAAAAACAAAACGCACAACTGCCTACGGGCACACAAATACATTGACACAGATCTGCAGGAGTCCTGCATGGCACCTGCAGTCTGCTGATTCCAGGGTCCTAGTAGAAAAAATAAGCGCACCTTTCTTTTACCTGCAGAAAAGATGTGTGGTTTATTATTTTTGTTAAAGTGAACTTCTCCTTTTAACTCTGCAGTAAGCCCTATTGGCTCTCCTGCCTGCCAGAAAAGTGACCAGGATTGTAAATGATTTGTACAGATAAGATTGCTCATATTGGTGTATTTTAACTTTATGTAGCTGTTCTGGGTGTCAACTTTATGGTGGAAGCAGCTATTGCCTTTGCTGAACCATCACTTTATTGAAAATTGGTGTAAATTGTTATGATACAGTTGATTTTTTTGGAAAAGGGTGTCTGAAATACTGCTGTAGCACCTCTTTATGCCTGCGCCCATGGTTAATAGGTGACAGCTAGACTTGTATAACAGTTATTGATTTCGGAAAGCTTTCTAAAAGGTGCTCAGTTTGGAAGGAGCTGATAAACCAATGGCTTTCTGGCACTAGGTGGTGTTGCAATCTGGAATTTATATCATTCATACTATTAAATGTACTGTAAATTCACTGACTGAGCAATATATTCATGGTTTTATTTTTATGTTTTTTCTCTTTTAAGGACTAGTGTCCAGATCTTCACCAAAGAAGCCTAGAAGTCGGAGTATCTTCAAAGCTCTCTTCTGTTGCCTTAGTGCACAGAATGTCAGCCGACCAGGGGGCCCATGTGAGGCTCCCATCCAAAAGGAGGAGGCCCAGTCAACTCCAAAGGTATTCCTAATATTGACTCTCCTTCTAGTACAAGGAAATATTTTGAAGAGAATTTGTCCCCACTTTCTTCATTTGATTTTCTTTCAAGTGGGTGCTGGGAGGTACCAGGGGAAACATTATTATCTTTCAGATTAAAATGCCAATTTCTCCAAAAGTGGAGGGGGCAGTTTACTAATAACTTGAGCCACAATTGCAAATAATTCCCACTCTTCCTGATCTTCCTTGTAATTCTCTACACACACCAGCCACAAATGTAAAGGGTCAGGGAGAGGCTCATCTGAGCACTTTATTCAGCCTATCAGTATATTGGCCTTACCCAATTAGGGCTCATCCACACGGGCACAGAGGCCTGAAAGTGCGCAGAATTGAATGTGATTAACTGCTCAGGAGTGCCAGATGATCCATATGGCCTGACAAATCACTGATAGATGCAGCAGCTGTATTGATATTCTTTGACATCCATACAGAAATGGACGCACAACCCTGGGCACAGCCTGTCTGGCCACGCATCTGTCTCTTCATGGATGTAAATGGATGTGTGGGAAGATCAGTACAGCTGCTGTGCTGTCAGCCTATTGTTGACTTTTAACAAGGTGCTCCCTGTGGCTGTATTGAACTCTTGTGTCACCCAGGTGCATAAACAAGGCCTATCTGCAATCTCTATGTGTGAATGAGCCCCAAGTGGTCATTTCACACAGAGAAGAGGCATACTGGGAGGCTAGATAAAGAGACTGGTTAGTTTTAAACATCTTTTGATTTTGTTGCATATTGCTTTCCTTATTCATTTTATTCCTGTATATTTTGCCAGTTAGTTGTGTGGTTCTGCTCACCTGTTTTGGGGTCGATGCATCTGGCCAGCAATGTATAATTACATTCTGTTTGCCAGTTACCCCTGCTTAATTAAATTTCTGTGATGTACTATATATGTATGTACACATATTTTATATGTATGTATAATATTCTAACTAAATTGCTCAGCCGTTATATACTCCTTTTTTTTTTTTTTCAGGCGGATCTGTTACAATGTCTTCAGTACCAGTTCTACCAGGTATTTGTCGTTTTATATGTCATGCTCATGATTGCATACTCATGCTCCTAACAGACAAAAACCCAAAACACACAATGCTTAGATTTACCTTTGCTTTGTAAAGTAAGAAGCTTTAAAACACATTCATGTAAAAAGCCAGTTGATGCTGTGCTTAGTCAGGTTACAGAAAAAAAGTTTAAATCGTCTGTTTGGCTCAGTTACATATTTGACTTACTGTGGCCAAAGTTTTGGGAAGTAAATTTAGCCATATAATAGGCCTATTGGTCTGCTCTTAGGCCTTTTTTTTACATTTGTGGTGTTTGAGCTGCAGTTTTACTGCCCCAACCACCCACCTTAACTTGAAATGGCAGCCGAAGGGTCGGTACACATTCCACAGTATTATTTTATCACATGTTCTTCAAGTGATTTTGGCTGTGCCCCAACTGTTTTGCAACTGTGTGTAATGTCTATGGTTTCGGCATGGTGCCCTTGGCTTCCAAGGGTCAAAACAGGTGATGAGGGGGCGACATATGTCCTCTCAGCTCCTGTCAAATGCCCTCTGAAAAGCAAGCCACTGCAAATTGCCTTTTAGAGGGGGGAGCAATGAGAGCTGCAAGTGTAATCAAGCCCTTAGGAAACTTCAAGAGTCAGAATGTTAGTTTTAAAGGCTATGTTCACGTTTAGGAGCATGTTGCACCCATATTTAAGGTGTAATATATAACATGCTCCTATGCAACCAACTACTGCCAGTGCAACCCACTTTGTTACAGTGGACGGGGGTCTTCTCCCTGCACCCGCTGTCATAATTTGAAAACAGCACGGCCTTGCAGGGCTCCACCCAGATGGCTGCGTCATTCATTCTCAGTTTCCTGTTAATTAGACTACAAGTGCCATCCGCTATTGCGGCTGACAGCTTGAAGTGCTCAATGAATTGCGGGGATACTGGTGAGCACTCTTAGTTCATTGACTCTTCCTGCTGTTCAGAAAAAGCCTGACAGTATGGGAGGTACAGGCAGACAGAGTCTGTAGGATTCTGGCATTGCACCCACAACCTGCTGATTGTGGGTTTAAGGCTTTAAAGGCTGCAATGTAAAAGAAATAATAAATGCAAATTGTAATACCTGCAAAAAAAATTTCCATTATTTATTTATTTTTACAAAAGGTGAACTTATCCTTTTAAGTATCTATAGGTCTGATATATTAACTCCATTTTGCAGTGTATATACAATTTACCTATTCAATTTCCTTTAGAATTACCTTCAACTATGTAGTGCAAGGGCCTGCCTGATTGCATACAAATTGAAAGTGTTGAGGTTTGCCCATCTATTATATTGTTTTGGTAAAGGAAAATTGTATAATGTATGGCCAGCCTTAGACAGGCCCTCTTAGGACAGTTGATGGTTCACAAGACTTGTAATAATCCCATTTATTCTGTGTTGTCCTCTAAACCACAGTAAGGCACTTTGCTTTGTTAAATATTAGTGTTCTGTAATCATACATTTTCACTTTATAACATTGACACTCATAAAACACTAAAAATGGCTTATGTTTAGAGTATATTCCGCTTTTAATTTCTTATCCCTCCAATCCTGTCCCCCAGTGTTTTTTTGTTTTTTTTTTCTTCTCATTTTTCATGTTCTGTGCATAGTTTGTAAATCTCAAGAAACTAATTTGTGAAATGCACCTTCACCAATAAGCTTCTTCCACCTGCACTTTTAATGCTTCAGCCAGCGGGACCGAAGAGGTGGCTCAGCCAGCTGAGACTGCTGCCTGGAAGCATCTGTGTGACCTGCAGGTCGCAGGATCTAATCCCGGCTAGCTCTGCTCACTCTTTCATCTTTTCCAGGTAGATAACATGAAGAGCAATGATCATTGAAGTGCTGTCTTTTCTGTATTTGTAAATACCATTTTTTTTTCCTTAAGGAAGAATTAGGAATGTCTAATAGATTTTCCCCCTGTGTGACATAGAGTGAGCATACTTTTTATAAAGAAATCCCTTCCTACTGAACCCCTTCAGATTTCTGAAGATGTCTTTAGATTTATTAGTACTAAAATACCTCTTCACCGAAACATGCACAAAATGGGTCATATTGTCAAATTACTATGCTTAAAAAAATGAATTCACTAATGAGATTTTATTTAATGTTCTCCAGAATCTGGTACAGCCCTATAGTGATATTGGGAAAAAATACAGAAATTGATGAGTCTGTTGCCATAGTTGCCTGAATTGTGTGCATTTTTTAAAAAGATGAAGGCAACACTCCTGTCAGCCCAGTTTGATGCATGTTTCATGCAAGTGGGACAAGGTTCCCAAGCAGTATTAGGTCCTAGTACAGCTAGTGCCAGTGTTGTCCATCTTCCCTTACTTGTGATTTACCTTAGTCTGGTGTCTGATTGTGTCAGTTTGTTTTGTGTGTTTTGGCCTTGTGTTTTTTTCCAGTGAAATTTTTATAACTGAAATTGAATGCTTATATCTTGTGTCTTTTATTTCAGATTCCAGGTACCTCCTTGCTCCCTGAGGTAGCGCCCAGGGATAAGGGGAAGATATGTATGGTGATTGATTTGGATGAAACACTAGTTCATAGTTCTTTTAAGGTAAGGAGTGTTCTGGATTAAAATGGCAACATGTGAAAATAGAATGTCATACACTTGTAACAGCAGCTGATTGTTATGAGTTACTGCATCCTTTTCTTGTTTGCACCAGTTCAGTAACACAATCTAATCTGGCACAAATCTGACATTACAATAAAAACAAACAGGAGGGCCCAAACGCCTAGTGCATTACCAACGATTTTTTGTTCATAAAACATAGATGCCAACTGGATACTCACAGAAGTGAAGAATAAAATAGCATAAAAACCACAAAATGCAACAGCGTTGGGAATCGTGTATAACCATAACCCTACTGGACTGGCAAGCTGACATGTTTTGGAAGTGTACCTCCTTCTTCAGAGCAATGCCAACAAACATGTCTTAAACCCAGATAGAGAAATAGATAGATTTTTTTTTAAACCATATATTAAGTCCCACTGCCCTCGTTATGGGAGATGGAGCCACAGGTCATGTCAAAGGTTATCAAACAAACCTGATGACCTTTGACATTACCAGTGGCTCCATCTCCCATAACGAGGGCAGTGGGACTTAATTTATGGTTTAAAAAATAAAAAAAAATAAATTAGCACATGTTTGTTAACATTGCTCTACAGAAGGAGGTACACCTCCTCGCAGAATCTTATACAGCACAGAATCTTATACAGAACTAATTAAAGTAAAGGAGGTAGCCTAAGAAATCACGATGAGATTGGTCGGAATAACAAAGTTATGGAGAAATGGATACAGATAGAGAAAGATAAGACAAGGATGGAGGGATGGGTGGGGGGTGGGAGATGGAGGGGTTCTAGAATGTATTTATTCATTTAGGGGAGAAAAGAAAAAAGTATATTTTGGAAGATGGAATGTTTTAATGTTGTTTGTATAAGTATGAAATAAAAAGTTATAAAAAAAAAAAAAGGAGGCACACCTCCGAAACGCGTCAGTTTGTAAGTCCAGCATGGTTATACACAATTCCGTAAGCTGTGATTCTGGTTTTTATGCGATTTTATTCTTCACTTCTGTGAGTATCCATTTGGCATCTGTTTTTTGAACAATAAATCGGTAATGCACTAGGTGTTTGCACCCTCCTGTTTTGTTCTTTTTGTAGCCTATACAAGATTTCCCCATCTGAGGAGGGCTGCATCAACTACACATTTCTGGCAGTTTCCACATCACAAATCACTTGTAGTTCTCTCCTTTGGTAGATCTCTGAGTACAAATCTGATATTAGTGGCATAATGCTAATTCCAAGCTGGCTACTAGAGATGAGTTTAGGTATATTCCTGCAGCTCATGGGGAATAACCCTGGCACCCAGCTCAAAAAAAAAAAAAAAAGTGAGTATTTGGCCCTGACCTCCTACTGTGTGAAGCTAGTCACTTTCCCAGAATACCTTCCAGCTCAGCTGCAGACCTCAGACCACAACACCAAATGGTAGATAATAGGCCAGCTTTCTTTTCTGCTGTGCACTCACATCTCAATTTATTAAAATGTAACTCAAGGCAAAAGTTTTTTTTGCATTTTTGGATTGGAGATGGGATTAGAACACCTTTTTGGTTTTCATTTTTGTATGTACCTATGTTTGGGAAATTCACCTTATCTATTTGTCATACTTACAGTTATTGGCAAATGAATAAAAAAAAATCCCAAATTTTGGGTTGTCCTCAGGAAAAAAAATCTTCCAATACGGACACTGGTTCTGGTGACCCTGATGACAACCAGAGATTCCCTCACTTTGCAGGGATTTCCTCTTGCTTCTTGTTTTTCACTCTGTGACAGGAAGTGAAGGGGAATCTTCCTAATTGGACACAGATGGTAAAATAAAGCTGACAGGGGTTATAACCCTTCCTTATGCTATCCAAAATGGAAAAAAGGTTTGCCTTTCATTTGGCCTTAATACCCTGATGGTGATGTCACACTACAACTGTGAGTTGATTTAAACTGGCAGTTTAGGTAATAAATTTGTGTTGCTGCATTCAGTTATTGAAATGTTTTTACTGATATAGTAAAGTTTGTGTTATGTTTGTGTTATGTTTTCGAAGTATGGTAGTATAACTTGCAAATAATTTGTTGTAAATTAATTTTTTTTATAGAATGCATGATCATACTGCATTCTGTACTGCACAACAGTCCTGGGCAAGCATCTATCTTCTGTAGCTCAAGCAGTAGTCCAGTCAATGCATTTTGTGCTTTGTGGTCCTTGTTGTAGAAATGATTAGCTGAATGTTATTACTGGGTATAAATAGTCTAGGTTAAAATGCTCCCAATTCTTAATTTACTTTGAATGTGGTTATTCTTGTTCTGTTTATTGTTTTTAGCCCATCAGCAATGCAGATTTCATAGTACCAGTGGAGATTGAGGGGACCACTCATCAGGTGAGAGGACACTGTTTTCTTTAGAAAAAAAAATGCTTTTGTTTCAATAATAGATCAGAGTGGAAAGACATGGCTGCTACCTGGTTCAAGTAATCCAGGATAGGCTGTTTCCTCACCGCGCGGCCTACTCTTGATTACTTGTTTCAGGAGGCAGCTCATATTTCATCTGAGCTCCATCTCCCCGCTGGTTGGAATCATTTAGACATCGCTCCAAAGAGAAGAATGGAATACCTGAAGGTGTGTCGCAAGATGCCATGATGTAATGTATATATTTGTTTTTTTCTGCATTTTAAAAGGATTTCACCTGGACAGAAACATGGGAGCAGCTAATGCTGACATGTGTTTGAGCTTGTGTAAATGTGAGTTGTTGTCAAAATCTGCCATTTAAATACAGCACTGCTCAATCGCAAAATTCACTCGGATTTGATCTAGTTTACCAAACCTATTGTAACAGAGTCTGCTGTGTCCAAAGAAACACAATGTAATATAAAGCAGGTCAAATGTACCTTGAGAATTGTCATTTACACTACACCAGTGAAGCAACTGGGAATGCTGACGCACGTCTGATGTGCACCTCCAATGCCTGCCTGCATAGGCTCTTTGAAAGTGCACGTTCTGGGGCTGTCATTGTTATCCTTGCTTTCCTATGTAGTGATTTACTGACCCGAAGCAAGCATGTGATTAATAGGTGTCCTAATGCCTAATGTGCTCATACGTGTTTTCTTGTTTTGGGTCAGTGACTCACTCAAATAGTTAAAGTCGTTCAAAAGTCTGGAGGTTTTTTTTACCTTCATGAATACTATGCATCAAGGTAAAAAACCTTCAGTGTGCAGCTTCCCCCTCATCCCCCCTAATACTTACCTGAGCCTGATTTCGATCCAGTGCTGTGCACGAGAGCATCGGCTCTCCCAGGTCTCTTCACCTCATTGGTTCAGTCAATCATAGCCAGTGAGTAGGGATTGGGGGTGGGGCCGAAGCATGTTTTGTGTGTCTTATGGACATACAGGGTTGGGTCAGGAGCGAACATGCCTGACTGCCCCAGAGCAATTGGCTTGCTCTGGGGGCAATCAGCAAGGGGGAGGAGCCAGGTGCGCCGGCGGGGGACCCAAGAAGAGGAGGATCAGGGCTGCTCTGTGGAAAACCACTACATAGAGCAGCTAAGTATAGATATGTTTGTTATGTGTTAAAAATAAAATTTGTACCTTTTTTACAGTCACTTTAAGTCAGGATCAGGGAGGCAGCTCTAGCACATGATTCACTTTAAAAAGCAAGTAATCAATGGTAGCACTCACATTTCTGTCCTCAAACGTTCCTTTTAAAACTGGATTTCCATGTTTTTACTATCTCTTTTTTTCCAACTTTATCCTGCAGTGGACAGTGTTTTTAACATGGTTTCCAGTTGCCCTACACACACCAGAGCAGTCAACAAAAGTAGAAAATGCAGCATTTTTTTTGTATAGAACACATCCGGAACTCATAAAAAGCTCACCATAAAACACATGTCCTTAATGTAGATGAAGAAAAAAGAGGGAAAAAATGCCCTGGAATGCATCAAAAAAGCCTCAAAAACACGCATGCAGAAATGCATCCAGAACACAGATATTTTGGTGTGAACCAGACCTTATAGTTTGTGATGTGTGTTCTCTCAACTGTTTATCATGATATTGTTTTGAAGCTACCTAAGATACCCCTCTGCATCTTTTACTTACTATAGGTATATGTTCTGAAAAGGCCTTATGTTGATGAGTTTCTGGAAAGAATGGGTCAGCTCTATGAGTGTGTGCTATTCACTGCTAGTCTTGCCAAGGTAAGAAAGAAGCAAGCTTTGTCCTTCTGTGTTCCAGTTCTTTTCTTTACCTCTGTCCATTTTGTTGGCCATTCTTGTATATAAATATATAAATTCACTTGTATGAAATAGTCCTATTGATCAGTAATCCTGCTATGTACTTGGGTAGATTGTGTCAAAATACTATAGAGAAAATGTAAATCATGAATTTGGTAAAAATGGAAGGAGCACTGTCACCTACAGCACAACGGAATAGAGCTAATTTCAGGCTAAATCGAAAGTTGAAATATGTATATGGGGAATAGTTTTACTTGCTAAAGTATTTGTGTGAAGTTAAGACATTTTGTCCATCCAGTCCTGATATTTACGCATCCATGCCAGTCAGGAGATCTAGTTTGGTGGCCTGGCTTTTTCTCCTGCTGAAAATAAATATAGTTATGTCACCTCTATGCACCCAACCTGTAATTGAATAATAAAGGTCAGCAGCAGACTGACAAGCTCATCTCTCTCTTTACTCTCTCCTCCTGTTAGCATGTTCCTTTTGAGCAAATGAATATTGTTGATCAGCCTGTTGCTACTCCACTATCAGTCTGTTGCTACTCCACTATCAGTCTGAATTGTACTGTACTGGGGTATTGCAAGAGGCTGATACCAAGTCAAATTGAAGTGCTTACATTAGCTGCATTAAAAATGCATTTTACATACATATTTTATTTTTTATTTCAGAAAAAACTGCATAAATTGATGTATTTGTTAGATCTGCTTGGAATTCAGGTTTAAAAGAGAAGTGCGTGGTTTAAAAAAAAAGCAAGCAATCATACTCGCCTAGGTGAATGCAGCATCGGTCCTATGCTGCATCTGTCACCCTCTGACTCTGGCTGAGAGGTTGAGCCAGCTGCCAGTTCGTTATGTAGGTGGATCCCGACATTAAAGTTGTCATCCATCCACAGCCTGGACCGGCTGAATGACGTCAGCTGACAACAGACTGTTGGCTGAATCTGGGTCACAGGAGTGCACTCCTGTGACTTACAGACGTAGAGCCCTACTTTGGCCCTACTTCTCTTTTGAGCAAGCCTTACATTCCTCCAAAAATGGTCTAATTTGCATGTTGTACTTTTTTGTCTGCCCTTGTCAGATGCTTAAAAATGAACTCAGGGCAAAAGCAGTATTGGGATATTATCTAGGTAACAGTAATGTACCTCTAATGATGTGTGTCCCACTTGTGGGTCCTGCTTTGTTCCTGAAACTGTTAGAATCATGCACCCCCTGACAGTAATGAAGGAGCTGAACTTCTGTTCCTGAAACGTACAATCAAGGCTGGTGCACAACGATCACAGCGAGTCAGTTGAAGCCTCCTCCATTCATAAAACATCTTGCTTTCTTTTCTGTGATTGGACAAGGGGCACATGAAGATCATGCTGGTATGAATGCTGGATCACATTAAGTATGTGCGGTGACGGTTAATGTTGGCAAAGGCTACTTAAGCTACATGTGGCCAAGTTGGTCTTGAATTCCTAAAAACTCTGTGACAACTGCTAGGTGGATAATTGTCTGGTTTTGTAAATGCAAAGTAATGGGACCTCACCTGTGTAAAGGAGGGCTGAAATGTGCCTTGTATAAACCATCTAGGTATTAACTACTCCCTTTATTTTGTCTACACTGTATAAGATCGGGTAAACAACCGATAATGGTCAGGTGTTGGCCAGATGATCTATGGTAGTCGTGGGCTACTACACACTATTGCCTACTGCAGATTCCTTGTATCGGCCTATTATACCATTGGTGTAATAAGCAGGAGGTAATGTCTAAATATCTAACTCTCCTCCTTAGTATGCTGATCCAGTGACAGACCTTTTGGACAAAGAAGGGGTCTTCCGTTCCCGGCTCTTCAGAGAAGCTTGCGTCTTCCACCAGGGTTGCTATGTTAAAGACTTGAGTCGACTAGGAAGAGACCTGAAGAAAACCATTATCTTAGACAATTCTCCAGCATCTTACATCTTTCATCCAGAAAATGCAGTAAGTGCCAATACTAGTGTATGCTGACTCTCTTACGTTTCCATAAAAAAACTCATTTTCCATTTAATTGCACCCTGGAGCAAGTACATGCACTTTTTTCACTTCATTAATAATGCAGTTAATATCTTGTTGATTGTCCCAGTTATCTGTCAACTGAGCTACCTAATCAAAAACAATGAGGAAGAGAGGCTTTCTGTTGCGAAAACTGTAGAGATGAGTATTAAAGGGGATCTTGCACCTGTTTTAATAGATTTGTTTAGAAATAAGCAAGATGTACTAAAAGTGGATACAATTTTTATGTTTTCCTTTGCATCAGCATTTGAACTAGGCAGCCGAAAAGGACACAATCATTTATGTTTAACCACTTTTATTACGTATTTGCATACAATTTAAACTTGCAGTACAAATACAAATCCTGCCTGAATGAATGCATCCAAACTCGTACAACCCAGATAATGTAAAACAAGAAATCAAGTTAAACAATGGTTATGAGACATAGATAGCAGGTATAGTATCAAAACCATCAGGTCAGCAAAGCCTGTGGGCTATATTGAAAAAGCGGCAGATGTAAAAGAAAAGGTATACTCTAGGTGGGATGCCTAACAGCCACATCAAGTTCAACTGTGGGTACGATAGCCAAGTTAGCAGGTAACACAGTAAGGCCAGCTATCAGGTGAAGTATACAGTACAAATAGTAGAAGTAACAGCAAGAATGAAGAAATTAAGGGAAGAGAGAGGGAAACAAAAGGGACCATGGGAGGAATTTGGAGGTGACAGGGTCTTTAGCCTGTAGTAGAGGTAAAGGAGTCAAAGTCAGAGGAGTATCTGAAATGAAACCATACATCCACGTTAGTTTGTATGAATTCGATTTGTCCTCATCCCATGTGATCATACGCTCCACATAGTCAACCTTGTCCATTTCACAAGCCCATTCAGGCATCGATGGGCCCTCGGCCTGTCGCCAGTGCCTGGCTATCACAGAACTGCTGTGATAGACACACAGGGCTGCTGTGATAAAGTGCCTAGCTAAGTTTCTTATAATTTGTCTGTAGGCACCTGACAACACGGACAATACAGTAATTTGAGGTTCATTTGGGATTTTATCTCCAACACGTTTTCTGAACAAATGTAATATTTTATCCCAGAATGGGAGAATATTTGGACAGGTGCCCCAAAAATGGGTCATGGTGCCAGGCTCCTGCAAACATCACCAGCAAGTATCATGAACACGACATAAGCATTCAGACTATCATTTAGAGATGTCACCATAATCTCCAGGATAGAGTTATTAAAGCAGAGCTCCACCCAAAAGGGGAAGTTCTGCTTTAAGTCTTTGTCCCCCGATCCCCATTAAGGATTAGCACCTTTGGGGAGCGGGTACCTGAACCTGACAGGTACTCGCTCCCACTTCTGCTGATCAGAAGTGGAAGTAGTCTAACCCCCCCATCCCCATAGTCTTCTGGGACACGTGACAGATCCCAGGAGACTATGGGGCCATTCACAAAGGCAGAACTTTTTGCGCATGTGCAGTGGGCACCCGTCTGTGACGTCGCAAGCTGTCGCAAGCTGCCACAGCCGGGTGCCCACACTAAAGATGCCAGTGCCGGGGAGAGAAGACGGCCAGAGAAACCAGCCATGGTGAGGACACCTCTGGACCGAGGGACAGGTAAGTATCTGTATTTTAAAAATCAGCAGCGACAGTTTTTGTAGCTGCTGACTTTTATTCTTTTTTTTTTTTTTTTTTTTTCAGCTGGAACTCCACTTTAAGTAGCATATATTTCTCGAGATCTTTTAACTGAATGCAAGAGTTGGCCAGCTGGATTTTTAACAGATACAGTTGTGCTCAAAAGTTTGCATACCCTGGCAGAAATTGTGAAATTTTGGCATTGATATTGAAAATATGACTGATCATGCCAACAAATTGAAGGATGATGATCATATGAAGCCATTTATTATCCAAAAGTTGTTTTGCCTCCTTTTTAAATCATAATGATAACAGAAATCACCCAAATGGCCATGATCAAACGTTTATATACCCTGGAATGTTTGGCCTTGGTACAGACACACAAGGTGACACACACGGGTTAAAATACCAATTAGAGGTTAATGTCCCACACTGTGGATTTTTAAATTGCAATTAGTGTCAGTGTATAAATAGTCAATGAGTTTGTTAGCTCTTACATGGAAGCACTGACTAGGCTAGATACTAAGCCATGGGGATCGGAAAAGAACTGTCAAAAGTCCTGCGTAACAAGCTAATGGAACTTTATAAAGACGGAAAAGGACATATAAAGATGTCCAAAGCCTTGAATATGCCAATCAGTACTGTTAACCTATTAAGAAGTGGAAAGTTTGGGTATCTCTTGATACCAAGCCAAGGTCAGGTAGACCAAGAAAGATTGCAGCCATAACTGACAGAAGAATCGTCTGGGATTCAAAGAAAAACCAACAGGCAACTTCAAAAGATATACAGGCTGCTCTGGAAAAAGATGGTGTGGTTGTTTTAAAGGAGTAGAAAATGGTTATACTTGAACAAAAATTAGCTGTTTGGCCGAGGTGCCAGAAAGAAGCTTTTGCTGCACCAATGACACAAAAAAGCCTGGTTACAATATGCCTGACAACACCTTGACATGCCTAACCAGGCCTTTTTGTGTCATTGATTCAGTAAAGGCTTCTTTCTGGCACCTCCACCATGCAGCTCATTTTTGTTCAAGTGTCATCATATTGTGCTCCTTCAAAACAACCACACTGTCTTTTTCCAGAGCAGCCTGTATTTCTTTTGAGGTTGCCTGTGGGTTTTTCTTTGAATCCCGGACAGTTCTCCTGTCAGTTATGGCTGCAATCTTTCTTGGTCTACCTGACCTTGGCTTGGTATCAAGAGATACCCAAACTTTCCACTTCTTAATAAGTGATTTAACAGTACTGATTGGCATATTTAAGGCTTGGGACATCTTTCTATGTCCTTTTCCATCTTTATAAAGTTCCATTACCTTGTTATGCAGGACTTTTGACAGTTCTTTTCTGATCCCCATGGCTCAATAACTAGCCTAGTCAGTGCTTCCATGTAAGAGCTAAAAAACTCATTGACTATTTATACACTGACACTAATTGCAACTTAAAAAGTCACAGATGTGGGACATTAACCTCTAATTGGCATTTTAACCCGTGTGTGTCACCTTGTGTGTCTGTACCAAGGCCAAACATTCCAGGGTACGTAAACTTTTGATCATGGCCATTTGGGTGATTTCTGTTATCATTATGATTTAAAAAGGAGCCAAACAACTATTTGATAATAAATGGTTTCATATGATCATCATCCTTCAATAAAAGAGCATTTTTTGGCATGATCAGTCATATTTTCAATATCAATGCCAAAATTTCACAATTTCTGCCAGGGTATGTAAACTTTTGAGCACAAATGTATGTCTACAGACATGTGGCCAAATCTGTACCAAACCTAAAGTGAGGAAAAGGCTACTCATAGTTGTAGATCCAAACAGTACTTTATACATGTGAGTTGAGTGATGTTTTAACCCTTTTTCTGGAGGCACAATGGCACATGCAAATCTTGTCCTTCCATGACTTAAAGGACAAGTGTCAAAATTTCCATTCCTCCTTTCACAAGTTGGTAAAGCCACTTAGGTGCCGGTGTTGTCTTTTTTTCTTTTTTTTTTTCCTCCTGGAGGCTGCCGAAGCACTCATTCTTTCACACAGTAAACTTTCCTGTATCTCCAGCTCTACAGTTACCAGACATTTTGAGTAGACAAGCATTTATGTTGCTTCTTGGAAGAGGAATCATTGTTGGATCCTATAAAAGCTGTACATTATATCTCCGCTAAATTGCTGCTGTTATAAAATGAAACACTCAGTCTGTATCCAGACTATTGATTTTCCTACTTTATATCTGTTTCATTCTCTCTGTTTAATCTTCAATGCAGTGGCATACAACATAATTGTCAGCATTGCAGATGCAGAGGTTATCCACTTTCAAAGAACAGGTCATTTAGGAGAGCAACATCCCTCTGATTTTCCAAGCATTGCCTTTTTAATTATTGCAATAGTATTGCTGACAGATTGTATTGAGGGGCTGGTTGCTTGGAAACCATTAACAATACCAGATGTCGAGGGCTGTATGGAGCATTGATTAAAAGTTCTTTCTGCTTCATAAATATTGGTGCATTTCATATTCTCTCCAGTGGAAGAGGAGAGGTTTGTTTTACCACAGCTGTTGAGCTTGTTAAATTACTCTTCTAAGGGTGCTTATGATACAAGCTATTACATCGCTATTATGCAATAATCTGACAGCAGAAAAACAATAATAAAAGACTCCAAAATTTATGTGCCAAGTGGCTGTCACAAAAGATTTCTACTTCTTTTTGAGAATTTGCCACTTGAAATAGTTTCAGGTTCTCTCTCAGCAATTGGCATTGTAGTGCAGTTTACCAACTGCCTTTTTTTATTTGTTTGTTCATTCCCAATTGATAAGTAATACTGTAAACAAGTAGCAGTGGCAGACAATCATAGAACATTAAAGTGGTCCTGAAATGTGCCTAAACTAACAATACAGCTAACTGCAGGTACATTTTAGTACTTGTAAAGGAGTACACACCTGTCCATGTATCCAGGGTTGTCCTCACCCAGGGTGGTAATTTGCCAGCGTTCGGGTCTCTGGTGCCACCATGTTTACTGTAGGAAGCTCCTCATTGTGTATGCGCACGTCATGCTGTGCTTTGTGAATAAACCTGCAGCCTCCTGAGACCTGTGATGTGTCCCAGGAGGTTGTGGGCAGGGAGTGAGGTAGGGTGGACATCTGCTGAGATTGCCTAAAACATAAAGCATAATTTCCCTTTTTAGGTGAAGTTCCGCTTTAAATTTGGATGCATTGACACCAAGATCTGCTTTGGCTTATTCAAGAATAAAAATACATTTGTTGCAATAGATTTTTATTGCGCTTTTGCATGTTACACAACAATGGATAACCACGGGAACAGCAAAATTAGAAAATATGATCACAAACCAAAAGCTTCAACTGCCAGGTCGTTGTCATCTTGGTAGTTGAAGCAAAGAAACCCACATGGATTGTGGATCAGCACTATCTGAGGCTACCACATATACACACCACAGCTTGGATCAGGTCACGCGAGCAGCCATTTTTTGCATCAACTTCTATTCCTCACTGGATGAGTCATATTTCATGCCAACACTCAAATATCCTGAATACCAGCAGGGCTTCACAACTGTGCTTGGAGTAGCATCATTAAGTCTAGATGGATTGTCATCTTGGTAGATACCAACGAATATAAATCTTGAAACCAGAAACAAAAGAAAGGTAGAGGAGAGGAAAGGAATATATTAGGGGTGCGAAAGGTTATCAGGGAAGGGAGGGAAGGACCTCAGGCCCAAAAGAACACCCTCCGAATTTCTGGATTAATTCAGCTGTAGGGTGTCAAATAGTCAATAAAGGTCAATCAAAATCCTACGAGAGATAGTGTGTTAAGCCATGGATCAAAATCCATCTGGTTCAGCAGGGACCAGCCAAATTTCAATCCATGCATGGGCAAGGAGGTTTTACAGAAATTGATCTACCAATCCACTTCTATACAACCACCCTGTCAGATTTTTTTCTGCTCGATCAGTGCCATGGGATGTAGCTGGCAGTGCTGATCAGTGTATTCTGACAGTGGGGAAGTCTCTCCTCTGTCAGAATACATTTAACTCAGCAGGGAGGTTTCCCCCATCCACATTGAGTGTGTGGACGGTGGAATTGGGTCTTTTTTTTTTTCATTCAACCCACTGGTTGAACAAAAAAAAAAAAAACTCGTCTATGGGCTGCCTTATCCACAGGTCCCAAACGTTTTAGATAGTCAGTCATTTAGTCGACTAGTTTGGCTGTAATTTTTTGTTTACTCAGAAGTTATTTTGTTTTTGACTTGGGCTATGGTAGGTTGAGTGGACCACCAAGCTTTTGCCGGTATGTATTTAACCACTGTAAGGATAAAAGTGACCAATTTTCTTGGGTGTTTCGTGGAAGCTACAACCCATACATTAAGATGGGTCTCATGGATTTTTGAATATTTCCCTGCCTAATACAGTGTATAATAATAGATAGACATTGGACCAAAAATGTTTAGTTTTAGGACAGTCCCACAATATATGTTTGAGTCAAAAACTTGAAAAGTATTGAAGTTCATATATTAAGAAGGAGAGGTGAGCAATGGCAGCCTCCATACTTCCTAACTGCACATTTGCCTAACTTGCCAACTGTGTCTGTGTCTCATAAAATGTTTTTTTGTTGTTTTAATGAAAACAAAATATCATCCAACATTCCAATTGGTTTTCCCCGATTTTGTTTTTCAGGTGCCTGTGCAGTCTTGGTTCGATGATATGGGGGACACAGAGCTTTTAAGCCTCATCCCAATCTTCGAGGAGCTCAGTGACTCCGAGGACATTTATGCCAGTCTTGGCCAACTGAGGGCCCCTTGAGTTTTCTCCTGTTGCCTTGAGTTTTTTTCAGGGGACAATTTTATATCTTTTTAATATTCTTTTATTTTTTTTCTGTTTAATCTCTCACACACGCAGTGCCTTTGGCCTTAGAGGACAAGGAACAAAAGCGGATATTGATATTGGGGCCTTTTCCAAGCAAGCTGCGTACAGTTCACACTCCTTATGACCTGCGTGCTTAGTGGCACGTTGGTGGTGAATGCAGGGATCTATACATGCCATTACTTTGGTGCACTAGTTGGAGAAAGTGTCCTTTTTAATAATGGTACCATGTACCTCCCTTTTCTAGTTCTGTACTGCTGTTTAGTCTTTATATCTTTTAATTAATCAAACTGTACAAAGGAATGCTACAATACTGAGAAATTACAGTATACATGCCGGTACTTTAAACAGCCTAAAGCTGAACCCCAGCCAAAACCTGTATTTACACATTTTTCACTTAAAAAAGGAACACTAATGCAGTCTGTCCCATTTCTGGCTGCTGCTTTATTGCTTAACATTTTTACTTTCATTAATGCTGTACATTGCTGTAAGCCCCAAACTTATGGCATTGAAACTTACAGTGCCATAGGGAGTACTGAGATTACTGCGGGTCGCTTGGCATCCCTGATATTCACAAAATGTCTTGCATTCTTTTAAATGAATGCAAGGTGCTCTGTGATTAGAGGAGGAGAGATTGCAATGTTCATTTACACCTCTTTCAATCACGAAGTGCCTTGCATTCAGGAAAAAATGGCAGGGATGGCGAGTAAGCAACCAGCAGTGAATCCTGAACCCCAGGTGGGACTGCAAGTTTCAGTGCTGGAGGTGCTAACAGTCCTTTGTGGTGTTAATTAAAGTATTAAACAATGAAGCAGCAGCCAGACATGGTACAGGCTGCATTAAGGGTAATTTTTTAATTGCCAATGTGTCAGAATTAAGTTTTGGCTGGAGTTCAGCTTTAATAACTTGATAAATACAGGATTTCAGGGACCTAAAGGGGAAGTAGAAGCCCAAGTAATGTTGGCACACTAGTGTTACACAATGGGTGGAAATCATCTTTATCTCAACTTTGTGTAATATCAAACACTTGTGTTTTGTAACAGGCATGTTAAAAGTTTAAGAAAACCTGTTGGTTTTAGAGAAAGTCATTCTGTAGCTTGAACAAAAGTGATAAAAGATGCAGCCTGTCTGTTTACAAGTAAAATCAGAGGTTTTGACTTTAAAATTGTACGTATATTAACTGGCAGTATCTGTATTATAGCTGCACTGATAATGCTGTTCCGAAAGCCATTTTTACGTTTGTATCCAATGTTTTTTTTTTTTACTAGTCTCCATAATTCTTATAGGACAGCAGAAAAATGAGCAATCACTGAAAGCAATACAGGGAGAATTTTGCTGTCTTTTATATGCTATTGAGAGTCCATTGTCCAGCCAGTACCCCTCAGGTGCTTACTGTACAGAGCATTCCCTCTCATGTCAAGTGTGTATCATGTCTGGTGACCACAGGAATAATATAAATTAGTACAGTAACTGCATGGGCGACTGCAGTAGTTCACATTTAACAGTCTCTTTCACCAAAACCATTCTGCACAATTTAATTAACCCTTAGCAATTAGTTTGCCTCCCTACCCTTAAATATTGCTTCTGCTATCAAAATCGGTCTCTTTGTCCAAGTGACCAATTCAAGCTTATCTTTGCTGTGTTGGCATTCTGCAATTTTTTTACTTTTCCCAGTGGGATGATGGATCTTTTAGGTTTGTGTCATCCTAAGCACAAAGACTACCTAGTGTTTCAGAGCAACCCTGCCAAGGTACACATCTGAAATTAATGGGCCAGGAACAGACAGCAGCTTTGTTTTATTTCTGTTTGGATTTTTTACACTGGATGCATCCATGGTAGAAGGTGCCTAGTTGATAATGGCAATGATACAGGTTACTATTACCCTGATGTCATACAGGTATAGCAGTTAACAGTTGTGTTGATGATAAAAGTGAAAGAGATGAAAAAGGGCTTACTTAATCACTGGTAAACGTCATACACCCTTGTGTAGCAGTATCCCGTTTTATTATGTTACATTTTTTCTCCAAAATAGAATGATTTAATTAGTCCAAATATGTCAAAACCAAAGGGATTTTTAATGTTCAGCTGCTTTGAGATTTTTTATATATATGGATATATAAAGTTCACTATGCTGTTTTGATAGTTGACTTGAAGCAAAAATAATTGTCCACTGACTCTTATGAGGATCCATATAGCTTTACACTGAGGTCAGTATTGAATTTTTGCATTTTAAAAACTGTGGTGAGTGGTGCTTACCAGATGAAACCAGTCGCTGACATACACTACATAGGCAGTGCCTTAAAATAGTAAAGTAATGTTTTATATCATTTTAAAGTTGGAACATTGGCTTTACTGGTTTGTGCCAGTATCACCGAGCAGCAGAGATTGATAAACCATACACACATGCTCAGCTGACCCAATTTCCTCAAGACTTTAGCACTTCTCTGAACTGAAAAGGGTATGGTGTAGTATGTTTTTATAGGTATTGTAATTGGGCATGGTAGTTAGAGTTGGTTTGGATAGACAGGCAGACTTTAACAAAGTTCTGAGCTGGTTTATTTCTAAAGGTTTTCCAGACTAAATTAAATTTTGACCATAATATTTGATGTAGTTATAATATATACCCTCTGTTAAAGACACCTATTAAAAAAATATGCAGGCTAGTGTTACTGACCTGCTTATGAAAAGGCTAGTTGCTTGGCTGTCTGGCATCAGAATTTTTGAGTCATTAACCCAGAACAAGTTTGTAGCAAGTGAAGTTGGACTTATCTAATTAGCTGGTTTAGGTCATTGATTCAAAAAGTATTAAAGCCCTAGAGATTAACATGCTGCCCAAACAGCCTTTTCAACAGAGGACAGCATGGTAGCCAAAGTATCTCCCTTTAGAAAATTTACTATGAAATAAAACCCACAGCTTCACCAAAGGAGACCGTACAAGCCCTAGTGGAACTGCATTACACTTGCATACACCAAACTGACCTTTAAAATTGAATGGCATTAATAGAGCCTTGGTATACTTCATGAACAGCCTATTGAGGGGAAAGAACCTCTTCATACATGAGAAGTGGTCAAATTTTAGTTTAGTCTGCAAAACCTTCCTAAACCTGTGTTGACTTTAATATAACTAAATCATTTTTCTGTTGAGACACCACAAGGGTCCAGATCATACGTTTAGTTTTACATGACTACGCCCACAGGATATCAAGAGATTCTGCTAAAATGCATAATTAAATACCAACTTTCTGGTTGTGGATGCATAGACACTCCATCTTCTCGCCCAGAGTCCATTGTCAGAACAACCTATTAGCATTCCTGTGTATGGTTTTATTAAGAGGGACATGTAAAACTAATGGTATTATCCGGTACCATATTATTGCTTTTAAATGTAAAGAGCTTTTACTGTGTAGTGCCTTTTGGCATCTTAGAAACATATTTAAAAGCTTAAAAAGTAAAATTTGTAGAGGGCAGGCTGTGATTTTACTTCTGATAATTGCCTTCTTCTCCCTTTTGTACCATAGAGGGTAGCCGTCATTTCCTGGCCTGTCTTCTACTGGTTCTGCATTTACAGGGTTGAGTAGGACTGTTAGTAATTGGACCTCAGGGGAATCTCACACACAGATAATGAAGATAATGGCTTGACCATTGCTGTGTCAGCCATATCTTGCACACTTTAGAGATGTCAATGCTGCACATAAGTCAGGCAGAACATGTACATTCCTCCGTGTGTGTGGCTTTCTGTGGTGGCTGGATGTGCGCTTGGGATCTGACCTTCCTCTTTGAGGGTCTGTGACAAGTATTAGGTTTTATTCTTTTTAGAACAATCAGCTGTTGGAGTGACTTTCAGCACATTGCTGTATTTAAGTTTCTACCGGAATGGATGGACTGATCATCAAACTATGTAAACCCTTTAAAAGAGCATGTAATAAAATCTATTTTTATGCCCTATTTGTCTATGTTTCTTTTGTTTAAATGTTTTGCTCATTACGTCATTAAAGATCAACCCAGCATGCTTGTTCAACCCAGCGAGCTCGGACAGCGAGCAGCGAGGTCGTTATACTAACTAAGCAATGTTAGTGCGGCAATCCACCACTGAGCTATTGTGTTCTGACAATTGTCCAGTGCAAGAAACGCTCTAAAAGGCACTTTTGTCTTCTTGTATGGTGATGATTAAATAACCAGTCAGTGATAAGTAGCAATAGAAACGAAAGTGGGAGACTACCCATACACACCCAGATGAAATCTGCCAGATATACACTGCAGCCTATCAGACCCAGGCTTAAACCTAATGCGCAGCCACTTGTGTCCCTAAACTAGAGCCGCCCAGATATCACTGGTATTACAGGTGAGGGAACACCAATCCATGTAAAAAAAGTCACTTTATTGAAGCAAAATATCCACTTACATATGTAAACCACAGCCAACTGTTGTCCTAATATAGGAGTCCTGGCTGGATGCTGTCACTCACACCTCTTGGCCAGAGAGGTAAAGGGAGCTGGGGCTGCCAGCAGAAGAGAAAAGACCCACTGGAGGAAGATTGTAAAGCCACTAACATTGATGGGAGCCATGCGGGGTGAAGCACACTCTAGACAGCAAAGGGGAGAGCCAAAGATCGGTGGAAATTGCGCTCACTAGAAGAAAGACTAGGAAGTAGGCCACAGGTATAGCACACCCAGGAGTCAAACTACCACTGGGGGAAGAGAATCAAGGAGCTGCACAGGACCCGACGGGTGGAACCCTTTCTCCTATGGATGGAAACAGGAGGGGGTCCATGGATGGTCGGAGATGCACCTTCTGGATATAACCTGGATGCCACCCAAATAGGTGACGCTTCCAGGACCCAAATTGCTACAGAAGCCCACCGTGGAAATCGTAGCACCTAAGGGGCAGCTACTTTGGGCCCCATAATAAGGACGGGCCCCAGAGCAGCTGCCTCTTTTGCCCCGCATTAAAGACAGCCCTGGTTGGGCATACCTGTGTATGGCTCGTGCCCCTCTGATGGCGGCCCTGTATGTATGTATGAATAACAGGATTTTTTTTTTTATAAAAAAACCTGTTTCTTGAAGTCCATTAAGATACAGGAATCAGTTATTCAGAAGCAACTGAGTAATACTGCTGCCTTCACCAGAAATTGGAAACTGGCAAACAAAAAAGCTTCTGGCCAACCAGTTATACCCCTCCCACACTCACTCATGCTTCAGTCTTTTTCAAAAAAGTATTAAAGTGTTACTAAATCCAGGACCCTGCATTCACTATATCTGGTCTCACAGTACACACAACATGGAAATGCAATTATTTTAGTAAATATAAACTGCTAAATACCTTTTCTCATCAGCAGTTAGAGCAGTCTTGTGACTTCAGCAGAGCACTGGTTAAAGCTTGTAGGAGTTTTTCTTTCTGCTCTAGGAAGTGAAACCTCTGACCCTCTGTCTGGAAAGTGCTGATTGGCCCTGTGCTGATCACATGCACCCTCCCACGATAGAAAAAAAACCCCTCTCTAGCCATACACACCAAACTGAACATGTGCATGTGGAAGGGTTGTAACAGCGCAAACACTGCAAAGTCCTGGGAAATGGTAGTATGGGGTGATCATGGTATTAGTGGCTACTGTATGAAGAGCGTAGGATACCCCCATTTAACATCCATGACTTTACACTATTCACCTTACAGCAATGGTCAATCACTGGTTAATTGGTTAATTGATCAATTAGACTCACGTTCCCTATATATTCACCCCTGTTCATCCACCTCCCCCTGCTTGAAAAAGGAGAGCACTTCTGCCTTCCACGGCCAGTGCATCGCGTCGCAGTGCACCCTGGGATCTGACGTCATCACGGCCACGCCGCCGCTACGTTCCAGCGTGCATTCCATCCGGCTCTGAGGGAGGACGTGCACACCGGCCGGCCTCACCGCTGTTCCCCTCCAGCCACCACGCTGTTCCAGCCGAGAGCTGACCTCCCCACATCGCAGTAAGATGACGGCTCTTCACCCGGGTTACCACCCCACCGTTAACTATTGTTAACCACGGTTTTTAAGCTTATGATTACTTCACACATGTGAGTGTTTCTACATTTAGACTTGAATAAAAAGACTTATTGCACTTAGAGGCGCTTCTCTCTCTTTTTTTATCGAATTTTTTTATCAAATTTTTTTTTTTTTTTCTCCCTCTCTCATACACTACTGAATACTTTTCTATCCATTCACCTTCATCATGGAGCTACTCCATGATATTGAGGCAATCAGATATGATATCCTAGACAATTTCTTTGCCCTCTTTGCATCTGATTTATTTTCTGATCTTGCCATATTACCAAGGAAGACACGTTATCTCTTTGGGGGCAAATTTAAAAAATTAGACTCATTTCCATCGCCAACCACCAATGGTGGGACAAATTCTTCCTCAATCAATATCTTACATACATGATTACCCCTAGAGGCCTGAGAATCTTAAAGGCCTGCCCCTTCTTGGATCCTACAAACCACACAAATTGGCAAAATCTCTCTGAATTTTGTACCACCAAGTGGATAGAAGTCATCATCTCCCAAAGAGAGACCAAATTCCAACAGCATACACATCACATCCAAATCATGTTACAAGAATTCCTAGACAGCGGACACAAATTACCCACACAGTGGCTAAAAACTCTAAAAAAGAACACCAAACATCAAGAGAACCTCATAGTATCAAACAAAATTGCCAAATTTAAAAGAGATCTAGATGATTACAACCACAATAGAGTTTTCACTTTGAAAAATCACAGCATCCCCGCCCTCAAGGATTTAGTCCTCCCCCCCCACATCTAGAACATCACAACAACATACCAGACCACGACAACCCATCCCCCCTCACTTCAACCACAAAAGCTCGCATAATAAAGACACACCCAAGTCTCGCCCCAACACTAAAACACCTCCCAATAACACTTCCAAAAACCAACAACAAAAAAACCCTATAAATATACCTCAGACCATCACCACCCCTATACCCATAACTGGTGAAACCACACCAAATGGCACTCAGATCCCCATCACCCACACAAACACCCCTCAACCCATATCCCCATCCACCGACGCCCATACTGTCATCACCCTTGGCCTTCCGGTTCCGAACAATCATCACAACCCCACTCTCATTTCTGCCCACCACTCCCCCACCAACACTTCACTGTCTTTTTTAGGTCAAAATCCCCCCCACAGAAAAAGAAAACACAGAGGCTGTAGGGGACGACGACGACATAAACACTGCAACACACACCAAACACAAACACCGCAAACTGTAAAAATCTTCAACTTATCCAACCATCAACTAATCACAAACTGAAATCTCTCTGCTCAATCACGGTCTAAACTTTGCCCCCACTTCCCCACCCAACCTATTCACACTATTCAAAGACCTGAATAAATTTATACGCAATCTCACCTTAAAAAGATTCTTTCACATTCAATCCAAAAAAACAGCCTACAGCCATTTCACTTGACACAGACAATATCAACCCCCCAACCCCATCTGACTCAGACGCCTTAGACATATTAGAACAATTATTCGCTGAGTCTCACCCTGATGATGGCCCACCTTTAGATTTTACACTCCATTCACAACTTTTATACCCCCCACCCGTGGCCCACACTACGCTCAGACCCAAATCAGTATTCAATCCCACACATTCTATATATGTGGGACGCACCATCAGACCCCTCCGTGCCAGGTTTGGCGAGCACAGACGTCTTATTGAAGATGGTAAAGACAAACATAGTGTCCCCCGCCACTTCCTTGAATATCACCAAAAATCCACTGATGGCCTACAAGTATGGGTCTTAGAATCCATACACAACAATCTCTCTGAGTCTGATCGTTTCAAAAAACTCTGTTCACAAGAAACTTATTGGATATTTACATTAGACACATTGTCCCCAGCTGGACTCAACGAGGAATTAGACATTAACATTATACTATAAACACTACAATCTCCCATTTACAGCCACTCAACACTCAAAATGATACTTTCCCTTTTTTTTTTTTTTTTTATCGAATTTATCTATTTTTTTTTTTTAATCAAATTTTTTTTTTTTTATTCATTTTTTAATCCAATTTTTAGTTTATTATTTATAACCTTTTGTTCATTATTTATATTTTATTCTATTTTTTACAATGTAATTTACTCTTTATAATGTCATTTGCATGTACTATTTCCAATATGTTTATCATCCTACCATGTTAACACCCATTGTCAATATACCCGCTAGCAACATGTATATATGTTATAATTATTATGAAGCTCCTGTAGAGCCATAACCATATCCCACCTTGCAATCATGCTGTATTACCACTAAATATCTGCTCACTACTGTTACATAATTGATGTGCCAGTGCTGCAAGGTGAACATTTTACCCCACTAATCTCCCAGAATAAAATAATTTTTTTTTTCTCTGTTTCCTTTTTTATTCTGTATTCTTATTACCCCCATCAACTTTTTTCACATAGCTTCTTCGATTTTCAGCTGTTCAAAAATCTTTTATTGATGTCATTTTTCATTTCATTAATTTTTTTCATTTTTCTTTCTTTTTTTTTCATCATTTTTTTCATTTCATCATTTTTCTTTCTTCTTCTGTTTTCTTATTTATTACATCCTCTCTTTTTTCCATTTGGTTTCGTTTACCCCCCCATTTAACATCCATGACTTTACACTATTCACCTTACAGCAATGGTCAATCACTGGTTAATTGATCAATTAGACTCACGTTCCCTATATATTCACCCCTGTTCATCCACCTCCCCCTGCTTGAAAAAGGAGCGCACTTCCGCCTTCCACGGCCAGTGCATGCTCCGAAACGCGTCGCAGTGCACCCTGGGATCTGACGTCATCACGACCACGCCGCCGCTACGTTCCAGCGTGCGTTCCATCCGGCTCTGAGGGAGGACATGCACGCCGGCCGGCCTCACCACTGTTCCCCTCCAGCCACCACGCTGTTCCAGCCGAGAGCTGACCTCCCCACATCGCAGTAAGATGACGGCTCTTCACCCAGGTTACCAGCCCACCGTTACCTATTGTTAACCACGGTTTTTAAGCTTATGATTACTTCACACATGTGAGTGTTTCTACATTTAGACTTGAATAAAAAGACTTATTGCACTTAGAGGCGCTTCTCTCCTTTTCTCATGAACATGTGCATGTGACCACAGGTTCAGTCTGTATCAGGTGGTCATTTCAACAAGAGGAGGGGCAGAGAAGAAAGGATCGAACATCCTTTTTACACAATGCAGAGGATTAACCCCTTAGGTTCCACAGTGAGTATAACCAGCATACTTTACTGCATATACAGACTGATTTTACTGTTGTGGGTTTAGTAACACTTTAAGAGTAGATCCTAAACCTAAAGGAGTGGGGCCTGTGTCCATTAATCAACTTTAATAAGCAGATTTTATGGTTTCTAAGGGACACAAGAATCAGTCATTCAGAGACATCGGGACATCAAAAAGCAGTTCAACTAACATAACAAGACAAATAGAAGCAGTAGTAGCCTGTACCTCAAAGAAATGCCTAAGGTCTTTACACCCGCAGCTGGCATCATGTAAGGCTCAAACATCCACCTGGTAAAACCCTGCATTCTCATGGTAAAACCTAGAGAAAGCATGTACAGAAGACCACACAAAAATGGTAGAACAAGAAACTGGTTCCTTTTTATAGGGGCCACGGGGAGAGAATTGGTCTTTCTAATGGAAGCAGTGGCTGAGAGATCCACCACAAAGCACAAACTACATCTAGGCATTGAAGATAATTTTCTTTCTGATGTACTGGAGTCAGACAAAGAGATGGAAGAACAATTTCCTGGTTGAGGGGAAAATCCAAAACCCTCATAAGGAGGTTCTATCCATCAATACTATCTTGTCCTTGTGTAGGATAAAATAGGGTTCTGAATAGGATAAGGCTGCTAGCTGTGAGACACACCTCACAGATACCAAGAAATGAAACCTTGTGAGTGATTGTGAGAAGGGGATCAATCTTGATAGGTTCAAAAGGCAGCTTCTGGGTCCTCATGCACATTGGATGTTTTTACAGCTGCTGTTTTTGGCTTTTGATGTTTTTTTCTACAGCCAGTAAACTCCCCACCATGTTATCCTATGTGTCCATGCACACATAGACTGTAATCATTGTTTTTTGGCTGGAAAGAAACCCAGAACTAGTGGGTCTCTAGAGGAGTTTAGCTGTAAAAATGCTCTAACGCTAAAAAACGTGGTAAATCGCGGCAAACCAGCATTTTTGGATGGTTTTTTGTCCCCCCAATTTTTTTTTTGGTCAACTAAAACTCTGAAAAAACGCAGCTAAACATTAATACAAAAACACTGAACAACACGTTTTTACTGTGACTTTACACAGCTAATGTTACCAGCGTTATTAAAGCACCCAGTGTGCATAGAGTCTGAAGTACCAACAGAACCAGTCACAGATGGTTTTACAGGAGGCACTTCATGGGACACCCTGTAAAAAAAGATTTAAACAATGAATGGAGGTTTTTCAAATAAAATTACAGTGGCCAAGATTTGAATATTGATGGTATTCAAGGCCAAAAGCTAAACCAGACCTGCATGCAGAAGGGTCAGAATTCTTCCCATGGAGTATTTCCTGTGATGAAAACTCCTTCCCACTCTATATTGTAAAGCACTGAGCAAACTGTTGGTGCTACATAAATCCTGTATAATAATAATAACAAGCAATGTGCAATGGCAGACCTTAAAGTGGAACTTTAGTTAGAAAATTAAGTCCTGCTAGATCACTTCATGCCACCCCTTCTGCAGGTATAGCTATGTAAAATGCTAAAAATAAGTGCCTATACTGTTTAAAATCCAGTAATACACTGCCTCACTTCTGCACATGCTGGGTTGCTCTCTATTTTTAAACACTATGCCAAATTTGTAGAGATCAGTCTGCTGATAGCCTAAAGATTTACTGCTAGTCAGGGGCTCTGGGCTTCAGCAAAATGGCAGTCTCCAGCAAAAAGAAATAGGGACAATACTGGAGGCAATTTACAGCATACACTAATTTTGGTAGCATAATTATTAATGTGGAATGTATCGTAGGTTTCTTGCTAAAGAACATAAATTGATACCAAGTTTTTTATGGGTAAAGTTCCACTTTGAGAGGCAGATTTCCTAGCTTTTAACATTGTGGGAGTTACAGAATCAGAGAGATCCTGGTCTCTCAAGACTAGAGATGAGCGAATTATTCAAAAATTCGATTCGGCTGATTCGCCGAATTTGCGGGAGAAATTCGATTCGATGCGAATTTATTCGCCGCAAATGTAACTTATTAAAAGGGTTTCTAGGCTTCAGAGAGCCTTTATATTAGTGCAGAACACTGTACCTTTAATTTAAATGCCCTTGGAGTCTGCTGGGGAAGAGAAATAATACTGTCAGTCAGTATGACATGCAGATGAGTGCCGTCGATCTTAGAATCACCGCACACTTCACTCATTTGGGCAGTCACGGGGCACGACGAAGAAGAAGAATAAGAATGAAAAGAAGAAGAAGAATGAAAAGAAGAAGAAAAAGAATGAAAAGAAGAATGAGAAGAAGAATGAAAAGAATGAACAGAAGAAGAAGAAGAAGAATGAGAAGGAGAATGAAAAGAAGAATGAGAAGAATGAAAAGAAGAAGAATAAGAATGAAAAGAAGAAGAAGAATGAAAAGAAGAATGAAAAGAAAAAGAAGAATGAAAAGAAAAAGAAGAATGAAAAGAAGAAGAATGAAAAGAAGAAGAATGAAAAGAATGAGAAGAAGAATGAAAAGAAGGAGAAGAAGAATGAAAAGAAGAAGAAGAAGAATGAAAAGGTGAAAAGAAGAAGAAGAAGAAGAAGAAGAATGAAAAGATGAAAAGAAGAAGAAGAATGAAAAGATGAAAAGAAGAAGAAGAAGAAGAATGAAAAGATGAAAAGAAGAAGAATGAAAAGAAGAATGAAAAGAAGAAGAATGAAAAGAAGAAGAAGAAGAAGAATGAAAAGAAGAAGAAGAAGAATGAAAAGAAGAAGAAGAAGAATGAAAAGAAGAAGAAGAAGAATGAAAAGAAGAATGAAGAAGAAGATGAAAAGAAGAAGAAGAATGAAAAGAAGAAGAAGAAGAATGAAAAGAAGAATGAAGAAGAAGAATGAAAAGAAGAAGAAGAATGAAGAAGAAGAAGAAGAATGAAAAGAAGAAGAATTCCAGTACAGCAAAAAGTGTATCTGCAGAGAGCTCCACTATTTCTGACAGTTCTCTGACAGTTCCTTCACATTTACAGCGGTTGAAACATTGTATCTATTTATTTCCGAATAAAAACATCTGTATCCTAAATGGAAACAAATAGATACAATGTTTCAACCGCTGTAAATGAACTGTCAGAACTGTCAGAAATAGCGGAGCTCTCTGCAGTGACACTTTTGCCGGCTGATCGGGGAAAATTCGATTCATGCACCCGAAGTTTGCTAAAATTCGGATTCGATGCGAATCGAATTTTTCCTGATATTCGAAACGAATTCCACTTCGCCAAGTTCGATTCGCTCATCTCTACTCAAGACCTAGGATTCAACGGCCATACCAG
This sequence comes from Staurois parvus, assembly GCF_062004578.1. NCBI lineage: Eukaryota > Metazoa > Chordata > Amphibia > Anura > Ranidae > Staurois > Staurois parvus. The sequence continues at coordinate 3,407,494 of NW_028317819.1, read as the reverse complement.
TAAAGTTAGCGATCATGAAAGAGGATGGTGGACCAGTCCTTGGGATAGGGGATCTGGTCAATCTGGAATGAGCTATGCCAGAAGTCTGATCAGGTCAGAGTACCTTGACAGCCTGGGTCAGCTCGTAACTGAGGGAATCACTAGAATGCCCACCGTCACAATCCAGTCGTGTAGACTAGGAAGGAGATTAGAGGAATAAAGGCATAGATTAGGCTGTACTGATCCTCCAGAGCCACCAGAGCATCCACTGCTTTCACCAGAGGAGAGAAATTTTTCCAGTTGTTGAACCTGGAGGTTACCCATATGGGGGACAAAGCTTCTGAAGCCTCCCCAGGTGCAAAAACCATTCCTCCTGGATCCAGGTGCTGCCAGCTAAGGTAGTCTGCCTGCCATTTGTCCATGTCAGGAACATGAATGGCAAATAAGATGGGAATATGAAGTTCAGCCAAGGCTAAAATCCTTTTTACCTCTGGTTCCTCCCTGATGGTTGATGTGTGCTACTGCAGAGGCATTGGTCGACTGAATCCTGAACAGATGACCCTCCAGGTGTCAAGTGATGTAGGGACAGCAAATTAATTCTGAGCTCCAGAATGTTACTCAGTAGGTGAGAGCTCTCTATCCACCAGCAAGGTATATATCACTCCTCCCCATCATTTTTATGCTGGCTTCCCTTAGCAGGATTTTTCAAGACAGTGGGACAGCTTTCCCCCTCTCCACACTAGGCCAAAGATAACCTAATCTTCATGCTCAGGGGAGCAATTTGTCGAATGACTGACCTGATTTATCACACGACAGAATGTTATGTTGTAGGCAGAGGCGGACTGACAACTCATGGGGCCCCTGGGTCCTCGCCCACACTCAAACCACACCCAAATAAGCCTATGAAAGGTACCAGGGACATCTCATGGGGCCCTCCACTGACACCGGGCCCTCGGGCAGTGCTCGAGTTCCCCAATGGTCAGTCCGTCCCTGGTTGTAGGAGTGTTGAGTGAAATTGAGCAAATGGTATTGCCTCAAAGGCTTAAGCTGTGTCTAGGAAGAGACCAGGATACCCCAAGTGATAAGTTGGCCACAGAGTTAGAAACAGTCTTTCCAGTGTGTGGCCTAGGCTACTTTTGCTGGATGACATTCTTCATAAAGGTAACCAAAAACACATGTGCCATCAAAGAGCATGTGTATCAAGCACTTTTTACATTACTGTTCCTCAGATTAAATTTTTAGCCAAAAAGTTCTCTGCATAATTACCAACGAGATATCGTGTTAGGCTGTAGGCATAAGTGCCCTACAAGTACAGAAAGTACAGGATCGGTAAAGATAGGTGTATCGCTTGACATCTTTTTATTCCATTTCCCTGGTTTGGCAAACTGGTTGCATAGCAGGACCTGTTAGCAAAACAATACTTTAGAAAGGGTTTCTAAATGTTTGTTAATGGGATACTTAGACACTGGTGACTCCTCAACAGGTATGGTCTGTGTTTTGTTTAGATGGGAAATCGCCAGATTCTAAGTGGGAGCAACCCACTTTTTGATAAATGTCTCCTCAGAAGGGTAGTGGTCTGTAAAGCATTTAGGAGGAGTGAATAGATTTCCAGTCACCATACAGAACAGAAGTGGTGTGTATCGGAAACGTTTTTATAGCCATGGAGCCTTCCAAGAATCCCAGATTAGTAACGGCATTAGTAGAATCTACAGGGTGTTGTTTATTTTTATGGTGGTGTACACTACATCAATTAAAAAAAGAAAATAGCATTTCTAAGCCTCTGAGCTACAGCAGCTTGCTGCAACTCATCAGGAATTAGTTAATCAGTCAAGGGTTTGTGAGTTTTTTTAGTCAGACAGAACCTCAGCAGCAGAAGGTTTGGAGGCTGCCAAAGCTGCAGTAATGCCTGACAGTTTCTGGAGGAGAAGGCTTAGAAGTACACATATTGTCTCTGCATTCAGCAAAGATAGCTTCAATTTGACCCATACAATCAAGCAGAGGAGTGTATACTGGGATTCCATGTGTGTTGCACTGTTTAACAGAGACAAAAACAGAAAAGTCAGCGCAAACAAGATCCCAAAACCTTAATATCAGAAACCATAAAAAAAAGTTCAAATATTGCAAGTCCACAATAGCACTAGGGCAAGCTCTTTGAAGCTGTAGCAGGCTCTGGGTAAAGACACAAATAAAAGAAAAAAGTGCTTCTAAGTGAGTATTAAGGACATTTATTTCTGAACAATAAAAAGACACTCAAATGATAAGAGTGTAAAAGAAGCTCATCAGTGTAGTAGAATAAAAGGATGAAGTCTCAGTCCTTGCTGAATAAGCCGTGGCTTGCGTTCGGGGACACTGAAGATGGTGAAAGCTGACCAGCATGTGTGTCTCAGAAGAGGGATGATGGAACACACCCTGGAACACAGCGTCGGCGTCAGAGTGATGACGTAGTCAAGACCAGCATGCAGTGCGACGCGTTTCTGAGCATGTGCAAGGCCACTAGAAGGCAAGTGCGCTCTCTTTTCAAGCACAAGCAAATGTAATAATCAGGACACTTTATATATAAATATTCATGCAGAGAGCTCTAATGGGTGCTGAACAAATTACTCTAATGAGTGCTAAGCAAATAAACAGATGGGCAAGTGAGTTTGTAAATGGAAACAGCACGGGTAAAAAGGTTATAAATGAAATCATCATGGATAAAAAATATATGCACATAATGGACAAAGGAAAATACAACAAATAAATTATGGATATATAAAAAAATATATAAAAATAGTTATGTATATTTAAATCAAATAATAAAATAAACTAAATAAACTGGGAAAAATTATGAGAGAAAAAGGAAAAAAAACGGAAATAAAAAAGACATAAGAATTATTATAAGCAATGATGGAAGAAGCGGTAATCCAATTGTGAAATGTATGAATATAGAAGTACCCACCCATCCTCACACAAAAAACTATAGGCCAATAATCAGAATTAAATATGTGTATAACAATATTGATGTTAAAAAGCAAATATTAAAAGTCAAATGTAGATATTAAATTATGAAAAATTAAATAACAAATGAACGTATTATATGATAATTATTACAAAGAATTATAAATAATTATTATAAAAACACCCCACATAAAAACAAAGGGTAATAAGATTGCAAAATGATAGTGCAAGTAGCACATATCTAGAGTAACATTATAAAATGGTACTAGCATCTAATTATTCGTTAAGTCAATGTGTCCAGAATGAAAATCCAATATGTTTCTTGGAAGCATAATTTGTGGAAATGCTCAGATTCAGGAAGGTGTTTAGATATGGCTTCTATAATCCAGACTTTTAAACCTATTGTGGATTTATGATGGAATTCTAAAAAATGACGGAGGACTCTGTTTGTCCTTACTGCCTTCGATAAGCCGGCGGTTCTCACCAAATCTGGCACGCAGTGGTCTGTTGGCACTGCCTATATACAGTATAATAGGCCACAAGGACAAGTCAGACAGTACACTACATAATCGGGTGAACAATTATAAAAAAAAAAATCACTCAGAAAATAGGTTTTACCCTTGGAGGTAAAGGTTTTTTGTCCATGTTCTACAAATTTGCAGATCTTACATAATGCCTTTTTGCATTGATACATGCTCTTTAAGGGAGAGAATTATTGATGAGTGAGGGAGAACTATATTTTTGGGGGCTTATTTATTTTTAAGGCTGGGAGCCTTCCTATAAGTGGAACTTGGCTTTTTATCTATAACATCCTGCAGATGGGGGTCTTGAAGTAAAATAGACCAATGTTTATGGATAATCCCTTCCGTTTTACGGTATTGGTGGTGAAACCTGGTGATGAATCTAACAGAGGTATTCACTTCCTCTTTGTAAGGTTTTAGTGGTTTGCCATATTGATAGAAAGAAAAGGCCTTGTCTACAAACCATTATTTGTAGTGCCTATAAAGTCCATAAGCTTCTTTATCTTCAATGACATATGATGGCTGTTCACTTGATGCCACAATTGCCTTGTATGCATTCTGTTATAAAATAGGGTGAATAGCCATAAGGTCAGACTAACACAATGCAATGATTTAAAAAAAAAGAAAATGAGGTGTCTTAAAGTATATGTGAACCCTTTCCATGTAAAACTGAAATGAAAGGTAAAATGTTTATGCATATAGTAAAAAAAAAATTAAATAACTTTTTTTTTTTTATGTGATAACATGCCCTTTGTTTTCTTCTGCATAAGGGGCCTGAAGAAGTGGGAGTGGAGAAACATCTGTACACTGATCTTCCTAGTGAACGGTCTGACCATTGGAGGACAGGCTGTACTTCCAGCACAACCAGAAAACTGACCACACTGGGATGGATGAGCTTCTATTTCAAGAGTGTTCACCTGGAAATAGGAAAGCAGGGGGACTGGGAGGATCACCAGCTATTTTAAACAAAGGAAGCAATGCAAAGAGAAAAGGATACTTTTTAATACCAAAACATATTTTTAAATTTATAAATCCTACACTTGTGATTATGAATCTACAAATGCTCTATATAATTAACCTGAATATAAGCAAGTATATTAGTGACCAAAACAATATAATTATCCAATCCCATAAAACAAAAACAATATATCACATCAACCAGTGTCCAAAATAATATTTAATTAAATAGTTCTCCAATGTTAATATATGGATTTGTTCCAACACATAAGGCGGCTTCAGGATAATTGTTCCTCTATTATGCGCTCACCTCCTTATTTGCCTACTTATTATAGGCTGAAATAGCTGTTTGTCCTATAGGGAGAGATGCAAAAACTGCTACTCCTGAACTCCTTCCCTGATGGTTCCAGGAGCTCCTGGTCTTATGACAACAGGTGCCAATAACGAAGACAGACGCTCCCATTTCCAATCAGTCTGAGAAAGGACACAGACAAATACCAACCTTTACTGAAGCTAAGAAAGACTTGGAGGGGATACAAGGAGGAATAGACCCCTGGATGTGAGAAGGGGAAATCCATCCATTCATCTTTATACCACCATAAGAAACCACACACTGGAGAGACATCAGGTGGATAATCAGCAATTGCAGTGTGGAACCATCAGGGAAGGAGTTCAGTAGCAGTTTTTGCATCTGTCTCTATAGGACAAACAGCTATTTCAGCCTATAATAAGTAGGCAAATAAGGAGGTAAGCGCATAATAGAGGAACAATTATCCTGAAGCTGCCTTATGTGTTGGAACAAATCCATATATTAACATTGGAGAACTATTTATTTAAATATTATTTTGGAGACTGGTTGATGTGATATATTGTTTTTGTTTTATGGGATTGGATAATTATATTGTTTTGGTCACTAATATACTTGTTTATATTCAGGTTAATTATATAGAGCATTTGTAGATTCATAATCACAAGTGTAGGATTTATAAATTAAAAAAAAATTTTTGGTACACTAATTTACATATAATTTTTAGTACATTATTCAGTAAGGGAGCGCTGCACTATTGTTTGAACATATAGAGTTAATAACACTATTTATGAGTTGGTGTAGAGTGCTAGCGAACCTGTTTTTACATATATATATTATTTTTATTATAGATATATATATATATATATATATATATATAAAAATAAATAATTTTTGGTAGTAGATAACACATTTTGATTTTCACCATATTAGCTCTCAAGTAATTTTGGCACTAATCGTAAGATACTTTTTAATACATTGTACATGGTGCAACAGACACATATCAGGATTATGAAATGTTGGGGTAACAAACACTTTAAAGTAACACATGTCAATTTGCATGCATTAAACACACATCATAAATGTAAGTGGGCTGTAAAGATTTTACTGGGTGACTTTCCCAGTTAACACTTTATAAATAAAACCCACTGTGAGAGCTACACAAATACTGTACTCAAGTAAATGACAACTGGCATGGTGTCAGAAACCTTCAAAATTAATTATCTGCATCATTAAAAAAGCTGCATGTCTCCAAATGGCTTGCTGTCAACTTAATAGCTAAAATCTGACAATTAGGAGCCAATCAAAACATTCCCTACTTGAATGACAGTTACAGTGACCATTCAGTGAAATGTTACTGTTGCAGACCACAGATATATGGTGATCTAATTCCAACAGATGAAGGAAACCCTCATTTGGACTATAAACCCCTCCCTCTTTCTTTACCTTTATTACAGACATAATTGTTTAATAGTTCATAGAATAGTTCTGGGAAGGCTGATAGCATTGTTTGATATGTCAGTTCAGTGCACAGGAAGTTATGACAGTGAATTCCTAGCACACTGAATGGGCTTAATGGGAATTTTGTGTAATTGCAGAAAATGGCACTTAGCCTAGAAAAAGATAACAAATGCAACCACCACATCTAAGTAGCAGTAAGCTGTATTATATAAAATTTTAGTTCTTGGGTTTATACTTTAAAGTGCTACTAAACCCAGGACCCTGCATTCACTATATATGGTCTCCCACGGTACACACAACATAGAAATGCAATTATTTTAGTAAATATAAACTACTAAATACCTTTTCCCATCAGCAATTTGAGCAGGCTTCTGACTTCTATCAATGTTCAACTGAGCACTGGTTAAAACTTGTAGGAGAAGTTTTCTTTCTGCTCTAGGAGGATGCAAAACCCCTGACCTCTGTCTGGACAGTGCTGATTGGCCCTGTGCTGATTAAATGCACTCTCTCAAGGAAAAAAAATCTCACTAACAATACACACTAAACTGAGCATGTGCAGAAGGGCTACGGGTTTAGTCTGTCTTATCAGCGAGGACATTGAACAAAAGGAGGGGCAGAGAAGTCAGGATCAAACAGCGTTTTTACACAATGCAGAGCATTAACCCGTTAGGTTCCACAGTGAGTATAACAAGCATACTTTACTGCATATACAGACTGATTTTACTTTTGTGGGTTTTGTAACACTTAATGCAAGAGTGCTTTATTTGTAAAATATTTAGTACTCACTTGACTCAATTTTGCTGACGCAGCAGAAGGGAAATCCCAGTACCACTGGCAGGACACAGCTCTTTATACTGTGTCTAACTGATGCCACATATACTTTATACAGCGCTGACCGCAAACGCATCAATTAGTAAAGGAAATTGTTCATTTCGGTCAATTTGACTCAGACTATAGTAGGTGAAAGTAAACATGAAGTTTGGCTTTAATTCTAGATGATCTCAAAAGTGTCTCAAATGTCCCTGAAATGCAAACTGTGTGCAACTCCAAACAAAGTGCATTTGTCCCTGGGGACAAGCCTGAGTGCTATTGACACAGAACCTCACAATCTGTTAATAGTTTAGCTGATTTTTATATTTTTACAGACCTTTGTGAAATAAAGCAGTGCACCAATTAGGGCCATTGTCAATGGGCAAATGCAGATTGGCTTCATATTCATTCTATTTGACATCAGTTTGAGATGCTTTTGAGCTCAATCAGTCTAGGTATCTCTGTTTTTCTATTGACTTGAAGGCCTCATGCACACAGGACATTAAAAAAAACCTCTCCTACAAGCTGTCCTGGCAGCAGCGTTTTTGCAGAAAAAACACCTGACACTTGTAAAAGAATCTAACACTTTTAAAAGACTTTAGGTGCGTTTACAAGCGTCAAGCGCTTGGGCGTTAATTCATTTCATTGGCTAGAATGATCATTTATTCTGGCTATTGAAATGCAAGAACACTCAAGTGCTAAACGCGCATAGCGTTTAGTCATGTTTTAGCATTTCAGCCAAAATGCTGCTGCTTATGGATGGGTTTTTTTTCCTGCTGGTAAAAGCTTGGGCTGCTAAAAGTTTCTAAAAGTCTATGTGTGTATGGACACATAGGGTAACATGGAGGGGCGTTTGAAAGCAGTACAAAAAAAAAAACGCCTTATGCCCCTAAGGCTCCATTAACACAAATGCCTTTTTTAGTGATTTTTGCAGAAACGCACTACAGTCCAATTAACATGGTTTCCTATGGAACATGTTCACATCTATGCTTTTTTGAACTGCTGCATTTTTGGAAAGGGTCAGGGACTTTTTTTTAAAAGCAAAAAGCAGCATTTTTGCTACAATAGAGTTCAATGGAGAAGCTGCTGAAATGCATGGTAATGTGTTTTTGCCGCATTTTGCATTTTTATTCTGTCCAGCAAAAAAGTTTCCACTTTTAAGAAAAAAAAAACGGTGAACAAAACGCAAAATGAGGCAAAATCATGGCAAAAATGCAAGTAGAAAACCGCAAAATGAACTGCGGAAAGCACAGCAAAACAGACAAAAAGCAAACTGCATAGGTGTGAATGAAGCCTAAATGTGGCTGCAAAAACATCCTGTGTGCTTGAGGCCGTATGGAGAGAAAAGAGGTTCTGATGTGAATAAAAGCCCATCAATGTGGTATGTTTCATCACCAAAGTACCAAATGCTTGTAAACAAGGAAGAGAGGCGTTAGTACCATCACAGCCACTAGATGGCACTGCTGGTTAAGCTTATATCCAATGTCTGGAGGTCTCCAGATCATGGTACCATTTCCTTCTTTTTTTTTTTTTTTGGAGAAAAACTATAATTACATTTTTAGTACAGCATTACCTTTTTAAAAACCATTCCAGCGTATTTTTTTGTTATTTGACTGTAGAGATTTGCAAATCTAAACAGGGAGAAAGGCATGTCACAGAGAATAGAATGTGCAGGCCTGTAGGGAGGTGGACATTTTTCTTATACTATATGATAGGAAGAGCAGTATTGCAGATGTAGCAATTATACTGAGCAGCGCTACAGGTACAGCCAAACCATTCATAAGGTTCAGGTGATAAAGCTCCATTTTTCCATGGTCTACTATGGAATCTGAAATGCTACCACTATTTTTTTTAGAGGAGGGCTTTGTAGGGGGGAACATGAAGCTTTAGCCCCTGCAAGTGCATTTATCCTTTAAAACTTACACCACTCACCCCCATACATGAAAATAAATAATACTGATCTGTAAAATGACTGTTTCTTTATATGTAGCTATTGGTTAAAAGCACTGTTTAAAAAGGATTCACAAAGAAATACAGGTGTACCTCATTTTACGAATTTAATGCGCTCGCTGGGACGTTTCATTGCGAACAATTCGTAAACCGAAATGAGGTTTCCCATAGGAATGCATTGAAAACCAATTAATCCTTTCCGGAGGTCAGAAAAAATTGTTTTTAAAAAAGTCGCTGTCCCTATAGGCCAGTGCCGGTTTTTAAATGTAATTACCGACTTTTTTTTTCTTCTTCACTATAGCTCAGAGAATCGGCTGTCACTTTCCCCCCAGCTAAAAGAAAGAGAGTTTCCTTTTAGTTTATTTCCCTAAGTTAAAAGTTTGTTTCCTGAGATAAAAGAAACAAAGTATCCTTTAGCTCCGGTGAAAGTGACAGCTAATTCTGTGAGCTACAGTGAAGAAAAAAAAAAGGCGGCAATTGCATTTAAAAATGAGCATCGATATACACGTCAGATTGCGAAAAAAAAAGTGTAAACCGAGGCATTATTTTCAATGGATTTTCATTCGTAAATTACGTTCACCGAGGCATTTGGAAACCGAGGTACACCTGTACCTCTAATGAATCCATCCATACCCTTCAGACATTTTACAACATTCATATGGCATGCAACAGTTGCATTCACCCTATTTATAATTCAATGGATATGCACCAGGTGAAGATGGCAGCTGTCTGAGAATTAAGGAGCACATAGACACGTTTGAAAGAGAGATACAAACTCTGGTCATTGACCTGCACTATGCAATAAAAACGGAAAGATGTCTCTGCTCTAATGCAAATAACTTACACTTATATAAAACATGAGTGTGACTGCATGTTAATATTGAGAATTAAGGATCAATCCTCTGCACACTGCTATGTACCTTGATATATTACCTGCAAACGTTTGCATTATATCTGCGACTCTCAGATCACATAAATTGTAACACATGTTTAAGCTGGCCAACTGTGTCAAAGTGCTCCCTCTCTGGTCAGTCCCTACTATACTCTGCAAAATGCCAAAAATGTACTTGTTTATAGCATAGCTTATTGGACATAAAGTGGCAATATGCAGCAGACTCTGGTTTGTTCATGCAGACTAAGGTTTTCCTTGCAGTCGGGCTGTGCCCACACTGCATGGGTCAACTTCTCATTTTGTCTAGGGGTGAAGAGAAAACTTATACTCGCCTGATCCTTTGTTCTATCGGAATACAGCGATCCCCCATGGTAAACCGATGAACTGTTCCTAGTCTATGGAGCCTGCTCTGGTCTTGATGATGACAGGAGCAGTCGACCATACAAGACCACTAGACCGCGGGGAGGGTGGAGTTCAGGCGCTGCAGGGACTAGTCTTGTGCTGGGTGGATCAGAGGATTAGGTAAGTATATCTCCTTTCTCCTCTCCCCTAGACAAAAATGAGCCACTGCCCCATGCAGTGCAGGCACAGCCCCACTGCATGGGAACATTTTTTTCCTTCAGAGATGGGCTTTAAAGTAGGCTATAAGCAGGTAAGTATTTGGCATTTTGCACAGTAGAACAGGGAATAGCCAGAAAGGGATGACTTTTAGGCAGTAGGCCAGCTGGAACATGTATTTCAATTATATGAAAAACAAGAATCCCTGTTTTTATGCAAAAGTTTGCTAAAACATGTAAGGATATATAGCAGTGTGTAGAGGCTTAAAGCTAAACTCTGCAGAAATTAAAAAATGGCATACTAAAAATGCCATTTTTGCATAGGGAATCATGAAAAAACCACTTGGTTTATCCCTTGCCCCTGCAGGTGTCCCATGCAACTGGGCCCCTGAAGCATCATCTGTACATTGGTCATACTCTGATGTCATCAAGTAAAATGCAGGATCAGTAGTCCTGCATTGTAAATGAGGAGGTTGGGGGCTCATTTACAATTCAGAGAGAAGAGGAAAGTGCTGGCTGCTTTTAATGATTTAAAGGTAAGTAAAGATGCTTTTAATGGCACCCTAGGCAAAAACAAGTGTTTATCCCTTGCAGTGTGGGGGGAGCCACACTGCAATGGTAGCTTTTTTTTTTTTTACTTCTCTAGAGTTTAGCTTTAATTCAGATTTTTTTGTATTAACATGTGCTCACATCATATGCCTAACTAGAACCTTCAGGGCCCTGGTGCAAGAAACCATGAAGGGCCCCCTGACCCCCCTTCCCTCTTTAACCCCCCTTTCCCCTGAGCCCGGGGCCCTGTACTCCAATCGTGGTCCCTTTATTACAGTCCCACAGCAGGACCATTCCACATGTTCTGCAGTGGGCCCCCTTCCTGACATCTTGGGTAGAGTTGCCACCTTTTTTTCAAGCCAAACTCAAACACTTTAGCAGCGTACAGCAAATTTTTGTAGCATACACTGTACATATATTTTGTGAATAAATAACATTTCTAATCATATGGATTTAATCGCAAGAGTCCCCCTTACATCAGAGTCCACAGAGTTCCCCCTTTACAACTGAATCTGCAGTTTCCCCTTCACATCTGAATCTGCAGAGTTTCCGCTTTACATCTCAACTCTCACAGTTCCCTTACACTGTAAGGGGCGACTGATGTAAAGGGAAAACTCTGAGAACTCTAAGGGGGAACACTAAGAACTCTGATGTAAAGAGGGAACTCTGATGTAAGAAGGATCACTGCAGACTCTGGTGTAGGGGGAACTCTGATATAAGGGGGTCTCTGGTAACCAAAACCCCCACTTACATCAAAGTTTCCAGCATTCCCCTTTAATCAGAGTTCCTAAAGCACCCCTTATATCAGAGTCTGCAAAGCCACCATCAGTGTCTGCAGACCCCCCCCACCATCAGTGTCTGCAGAGCCCCCCACCATCAGAGTATGCAGAGCCCCCTGTAACGATTGTGTGCAATAGGGACATGAAACCTGTATACGACAGCCATCTTGTTAAGGTCTCAGCCATTTTGTTTTTCATGAGCAGTGATCTTCCTCCCCTCCCTCCTCCTGATAACTGTGGAATTTGTAGCTGTAAATTTTAAACTCCAAAAGAGCCTCTTATCTTAACTAAAACACAACAGATGAGCGTCCAGACCTGGCCAGAGCTGTAAACAGCTAATTAGTCTTGGCAGGATGTCTGTTTCCATGAACCATGGAACACACTTTCCTCTGCCCTTTAGTAAAACAAAAATAACTCCGTCAAGCCATCACACATGACATGTAAGGTCATTTAAGCTCTAGGAATGCAGAGCAGCGTGCCTTAAAACGTCTATTCCACAACCCAACAATTCCACATACAATTCATAGAATTCAACAGGAACAGGACACATTAATATTAGGTATATATTTGAATGGGGAATATCATACCAAATAAATCAAGGTCTAATATGACTACCCTAGCAGAACATACAAAAGGGGAGAAAGCAGTCCCCTCCCTCCTGGGTGACAAAGGTATGCTGTGTTTGGTATCCCTGGATATGAAATATTCAGGATTATAAGATTCTGCCATGTTCTAGAATACCACCTGCACGTATTGGAAGTTATTAATATTAGTGTAAAACTTTATTTTGGAATTGGTCGAAAACATGGTGGCCTCCCAGCACCCAACCCTTAAACCGGATTATTGGTCATTTGGTCTCTGTCTACACCCCTTTTTGATATCACAGAAAAGGGACTGACAGGACTTGGTAGAAAAGCTCTTGTTTTACCATCAACCAAAGGAACACCCAAGAGAGCCACGGCAATGTTTTTGCTTGGACAATTGGACTTTGCTAAAACCAAGGACTTTGCAAGTATTCTGCCTTCTTAACTCCTTTCTTTTATTTTTCTGTTGCGCTATTGTTCTCTTTATTTCTTTGTAACATCCCTTTCTGTAAATATTTTAATTGCATCATTTTGACCTTTTCATTAATAAATCCTATTTTGAAAAGTGTTAAAATGATCTCAAGCTTTTAATGCAAACTAAAGAATCCCTGTCTCTTGAAGAGTGCTACTGATAATCCTCTGAATATACCTGTCTGTGGTTACAGTGTGTGTTACAGAGGTGTACTGTTCACCTTTGTTCTTGCGAACATTGTGATTGGTTGATGGGCCCAAAGCTATCTGGTGGCAGTTTGGAGTTTGAAGGGTTAATTGCTAATTAACCTAACCCAGTGACAATCACTCTCAGGCTGCTGGCACATAGATTTTGTTCCCACGATCTGCAAAATCTTTGTGCAGGGTGCAACTGAGGGTCGCATTGTTATGCAAGTGACAGCACGGTGTCAGATTGGCTGGTCCTTTGTCACGAGTTGGTGAGAAGGGCAGGGGTCGAGCACTGCATACGTCACACCCCCAACATCAGAGTCCACAGAGCCCCCTACATCAGAGTCCGTAAGGGACTGTAAGGCTCTGGAAATTTAAGGGGAAATCTGATTTAAGGGGGGGGGGTCTGATGAAAGGGGAAATTCTGTAGATTCCGGTGTAAAGGGGAACTTTGATGTAAGGGGGTCTCTGCTGACCAATGCCCCCCTTACATCAGAGTCCACAACACCATGGTGCTGGGGAGACACAATCCGGGCTCTTAAGCCCTGCCACAGTGGTGGAACTCCAGGGCCTGGTCGCAAGTGCAACTTTTGCGACCCTGGTAGTTCTGCTACTGGGTCACATCCCCGACTGCAGGTCGCTGATCAGACTTTAGATCTCCTCCAGCTGTGTCTACTTGTCCCATATTAGCACTATATGTACATTAAGGTATGTTAAAACAAGTATTTGGCATTTTGAACAGCAGAGAAGGGACTGGGCAGAGAGGGATCACTGGCCAGAGAGGGTATTGCAATAGTTTGGCCCCTTTTTAAAATGAAAACTTTTACAACTTTTACACATTTTTATGCAACACAACAAATTGAACAAACAAAACATAAAAAAATTAAACGGTTTAAGCATTAATGGTTAAATATTTTTTTTTTTTTTTTTATCATAATCAGAAAAATAATGGGGGTCAAAGGAAAGCGTGGAGGGGGTTAATTATCGCCGATTGGGAAGTGATACCCATAAATAATTTTTATTTAAAAAAAAAAAGTGTTTTAACTTTGCATTAAAAACCACTTCCCATCCAGCATATGTACATATACATCCTGGATAAGAAGCGATTATACCAGATCAGGGCTGCAGCTGCAATCATGGTATCAATTTTACAGTTTGTGATCAAGTTGGCTTTCAAGTATAAGTGATCTGAGCAGCTCCACAGCTGCCCAATCAATTTTACAGTGTTCAGAAGTGAGGCCCCTCTTCCGCTGCCATCCACCATTCCACCAGGCTTCAAGCGGTTGGGTCGGCTGCCCATAGAGGAGATGGAGGAACAGGTGTTCCTCTATCTCCTCTGTAACAAATGAAGCTGGAAGTGACAAGGATTTCGGCATGGTTTTGGTGCTGTGTTGCTCAGGAAAGGATCTGATCAAACAATCTGTGTTTGATCAGATCCTTTGAATGGCAGAGGAGGGATCAAAGGTCTAATAGACCCCAGATCTCTCCATAAATAGAACCTGTCACTGCCAAAGCTATTGCATGGTGGTCATCCCTTGTGATAGTAATAAAGTTGAATAAAAAAAGTATACAAAATATGAATTTAAATAGAAAAAATTTTAAAGCACCCCTATCCCTCCATGCTCACATAGTAATGTAGACACGCACATAGGTTCGGCACTCATATGTAAATAGTGTGAGCACCACACATGTAAGGTATCGCCAAGAACGAAGAGTGAGAACAAAAATTCTAGTGCCAGAGCTCATTTGCTAGAAAATTACATAGATCCCCTGAACATTACAGGTGTAACTCGAAAAATTAGAATATCGTGCAAAAGTGCATTTATTTCAGTAATGCAACTTAAAAGGTGAAACTAATATATGAGATAGACTCATTACATGCAAAGCAAGATAGTTCAAGCCGTGATTTGTCATAATTGTGATGATTATGGCTTACAGCTCATGAAAACGCCAAATCCACAATCTCAGAAAATTAGAATATTGTGAAAAGGTGCAATATTCTCGGCTCAAAGTGTCCCACTCTAATCAGCTAATTAAGCCATAACACCTGCAAAGGGTTCCTGAGCCTTTAAATGGTCTCTCAGTTTGGTTCAGTAGGAATCGCAATCAAGGGAAAGACTGCTGACCTGACAGTTGTGCAGAAAACCATCATTGACACCCTCCATAAGGAGGAAAGCCTCAAAAGCTAATTGCAAAAGAAGTTGGATGTTCCCAAAGTGCTGTATCAAAGCACATTAATAGAAAGTTATGAGGAAGGGAAAAGTGTGGAAGAAAAAGGTGCACAAGCAGCAGGGGTGACCGCAGCCTGGAGAGGATTGTCAGTAAAAGGCCATTCAAAAGTGTTGGGGACTTTCACAAGGAGTGGACTGAGGCTGGAGTCAGTGCATCAAGAGCCACCACACACAGACGGATCCTGGACATGAGCTTCAAATGTCGTATTCCTCTTGTCAAGTCATAAAATGTTACATTTCCAATTCGCGCTTCTGAACAGTGTTTAAAAACACTGTAAACAGGCTTCATTTTTACAGCAGAGACTTGGCAAGTCCCGCCTGTTGTTTTGACAGCAAAGAACTACTCACGAGAGAAGGACAATGTGTGCTATATACATCCTGTGTACTTTGATTATGTTTTCTTTGGGTGTACATGGTATATCTTAAGATTGATCCTAAGATTTACAACTGGTTATTGAGCTATTTTAACAGGCAACTGGACACTTAGCCCCACCCAGGGGCGGACTGACCATTTGGAAACTCGGGCACTGCCCAAGGGCCCGGGGTCAGTAGGGGGCTCCATGAGATGCCCCTGGTACCTTTTCCATAGGCTTTTTTGAGTTTGGGCAAGGACACAAGGGCCCCATGATCTCCTATTGCCCGGGGGCCCCATGAGTTGTCAGTCTGCCCCTGGCCCAACCCTTTGGAATGTGTCTGGAGAGTGGTGATTTATGGCATATTTTCTGAATGGTCTACAGATGTGAGCAGGGTGCCCCAATTAGGCTCTGTCCTGGGACCGATTCTGTTTACCATTTCATAAACAATATAGAGGACGGCATAAAATAGTTAAATCTCAGTGTTTCCTGATGATACAAAGGTGAGCTGGAAAATAACATCTCAACAGGATACAGCAAATTTACAGGAAGACCTAGCTAAAAGAGGAGAGGGCAGCTATATGGCAGATGAGGCTTAAAGTGGTTCCAAAGGTTTTTGAAAAATAATTAATACATCATACTTACCTGCTCTGTGTAATGTTTTTTTAAATGAACGCTAAAGCGCTAAACGCGCATTTAGGCGCACTTAGACACGTTTACATGTGTCAAGCATTTTGTCTGCCAAAACACTGATGCTCCTGGATGCTCTGGCAGTAAGTTTTTTTTTTTTGTTTTTTTTTTCTTACAGCTCCTAAAAGCCCCTGCCACGAAAAGCTTCTAAAAGTCTATGTGTGCATGGACACGTAGGAAAACATGGAGTGGAGTTTGAAAGCTGTAGAGAAAAATGACTGATGCCCCTAAATATGGATGCAAAAATGCACTGTGTGCAAGAGGCCTTAATATTGAAAAATATAAGTAGTGCACTTGGGAGCTAAAGATATATACAGTGTCTCACAGAAGTGAGTACACCCCTCACATTTTTGTAAATATTTTCTTATATCTTTTCATGTGACAACACTGAAGAAATGACACTTTGCTACAATGTAAAGTAGTGATTGTGCAAATTGTATAACAGTGTAAATTTTCTGTCCCCTCAAAATAACTCAACACACAGCCATTAATGCAAAAACACTGGCAACAAAAGTGAGTGCAAATGTCCAAATTGGGCCAAGTTAGATATTTTCCCTCCCTGGTGTCATGTGACTCGTTATTGTTACAAGGTCTCAGGTGTGAATGGGGAGCAGGTGTGTTAAATTTGGTGTTATCGCTCTCACTCTTTCTGGTCTGGTCACTGGAAGTTCAACATGGCACCTCATGGCAAAGGACTCTCTGAGGATCTGAAAAAAAGAATTGTTGCTCTACATAAAGATGGCCTAGGTTATAAGAAGATTGCCAAGACCCTGAAACTGAGCTGCAGCATGGTAGCCAAGACCATACAGCGGTTTAACAGGACAGGTTCCACTCAGAACAGGCCTCGCCATGGTCGACCAAAGAAGCTGAGTGTACATGCTCAGCGTCATATTCAGAGGTTGTCTTTGGGAAACAGATGTATGAGTGCTGCCAGCATTGCTGCAGAGGTTGAAGGGGTGGGGGGGTCAGCCTGTCTGTGCTCAGACCAATACGCCGCACACTGCATTAAATTGGTCTGCATGGCTGTCGTCCCAGAAGGAAGCCTGGTCAAGCATGGTGGTGGGAGTGTCATGGTCTGGGGCTGCATGAGTGCTGCCAGCACTGGGGAGCTACAGCTCATTGAGGGAACCATGAATGCCAACATGTACTGTGACATACTGAAGCAGAACATGATCCCCTCCCTTAGGAGACTGAGCCGCAGGGCAGTATTCCAACATAACGAGCCCAAACACACCTCCAAGATGACCACTGCCTTGCTAAAGAAGCTGAGGGTAAAGGTGATGGACTGGCCAAGCATGTCTCCAGACCTAAACCCTATTGAGCATCTGTGGGGCATCCTCAAATGGAAGGTTGAGGAGCGCAAGGTCTCTAACATCCACCAGCTCTGTGATGTCATTATGGAGCAGTGGAAGAGGACTCCAGTGTCAACCTGTGAAGCTCTGGTGAACTCCATGCCCAAGAGGGTTAAGGCAGTGCTGGAAAATAATGATGGCCACATAAAATATTGACACTTTGGGCCCAATTTGGACATTTTCGCTTAGGGGTGTACTCACTTTTGTTTCCATCGGTTTAGACATTAATGGCTGTGTGTTGAGTTATTTTGAGGGGACAGCAAATTTACACTGTTATACAAGCTGTACACTCACTACTTTACATTGTAGCAAAGTGTCATTTTATCAGTGTTGTCACATGAAAAGATATAATAAAATATTTACAAAAATATGAGAGGTGTACTCACTTCTGTGAGATACTGTATGCAAATTACTCATTAGGGAGAGAACCTCTGGAGGGAAAAGGATTCGGTGCTCCGAATAGATGACAGACTCAGCGATAGCATGTAATGCCAAGCTGCAGCAAGGAACGCCAGCAGACTATTAGCATGCATTAAAAAGGGTATTTACTTAAGAGATAAGACCATAATTCTACCACTTTTTATAAAAACTCTGGCCACAGCTTGAATGTGCTGTCCAGCTTTGGTCACCAATCCTCAGGAAGGATGTCCTTGAACTGCAGAGCGTCTAGAGAAGGGAACAAAGCTAATAAGAGGACCTCAGTTATGAGGAATAGCTACATACACACTGAGCCCAGCAGATAAACTCGGCCTGGTGAGGCCCACCATTGCCTCCACACCACAGCGCAACCAGACCTGCCCGGACCTGAAACCCACCTGGTGACCCCCGGGAACACAGTGCGGGAGAAGGCCCGACTGCTGGTTCTGCGATCCCCCAGCCTTACTACGCCCATCACCCACATCTGATGCCCACCTCTCACAACCTTCCCTACACCCTATCTCCACCACCTAGAAAACACCTTGGATCCAAGCCACTGACTCCACCTCCCGTGCAGCACTCTCCTATGGAGGTCTCATCTGGACCCACTCACCCAGACCCAATGGTCGAAAAGGTGGTGGGGTTGGTCTGTTCCTGTCACCACTGAGCACCTTCCGAGTCCTCCCAAACCCCCCCCCCATCCTTCTCCTTTGAGGCCCACTGCATCCGACTTTTCTCTCCAACCCCCCTGAGGATTGCTGTGATCTACCGGCCTCCTGGACCCGTATCCAGCTTCCTTGATGACTTTTCCGCCTGGCTACCCTTCTTTCTCTCTTCTGAGCTACCCACCATCATCCTTGGACACTTCAACATCCCTGTCAACATCAATAACCCGGCTACATCTCAATTCCCCCACTTAACCTCCTCTTTTGCACTCACTCAGTGCATACAATCCACCACCCACTCCGACGGGAACATCCTGGACCTCCTCTCCTCCCATGCCCACCTCCAGGACTTCTCCAGGGCATCACCCATCCTCTGGAACTCCCTACCCTAATCCATCAGACTATCACCCACTCTCCTATCCTTTAGGCGCACCCTAAAAACCCACCTCTTCAGGGAAGCCTACTCCACCCTCTGCTAACTGCCAATCTCCTCCACTCTTCCTACCACTTCATCCCCCACAGCTTTTCCTCCCGTACCACTATCCCCTCCCTCCTAGATTGTAAGCTCCAAGGAGCAGGGCCCTGGAACCCCTCGTGTATCGCACTGTATTGTTATTGTACTGTCTCATGTATTGTCTCCCATTGTAATGTACAGCGCTGAGCAAACTGTTGGCGTTATATAAATACTGTATAATAATAACAACATACAATAAAATTATTCTTCCTGATTAGGAAGTGCTTAAACTGGTTCTAAAGGAACAAAGTGTTTTCCTTAATGCATTCTACACATTAAAGTAAAAAAAAAAAAAAGTAAAAAAAACCTTCTGCATGCAACTCCCCTCCCCCTCCTTATACTTACCTGAGCCGGATCTAAATTCAGTGCTGTGCACGAGAGCAGAGGCTCTCTCAGCTCTATCCCTTTTCATTGGCTCAGAGACAGCAGCAGGAGCCATTGGCCCTGCACCTAGACTGCTTTATTTTAATTGTCCGGATTATATGTTATGGAATTTTAACAACACATAAATATAATAATATATAATAATATATATGGCCTTATAATATATAAGGCCATATAAGGCCAAATCATCACCATTCTTATTAATAGTTATGATGTGAACAGATATAACAAGGGAGACTTCCCCATCCCCAAAACCATGTCTCCTGGGAGTAGTAGAAGACTAAGTTTTTATTTTTTACCTTGAAAGAACACTCAATGGCCTGTTCCTTTATTATTATGGAAGGCCATAAGCCATGTGATGGAAACATCTGAATCCTCCAAACTTATTCTATAGAAAACCTGGCAAACACTAAACTGCCACTATGCTAAGTGACGTTTTCTAACAAAGGGATCAGACTTAAAGAGTAACTCCATTTTTGTGGAAAAAATAAAGCAAATGAAAAAAAAAACATATTCAATTGCTACAATGTTATTAAAAATTACCTTTCCTTTTCCAACTGCAGCATTGTCATTTTCTGTAAAATGTAATGCAGTATGGCAACTTGGAGGACTTCTGTACACAGCTGGTGTACAGAACACCCCCAGACAAGTCACTTCCTGCTTGTGTGAAGAACTCTGCACTAAGAAACAAGTCAGGTGTTAGGCATCCTCTGCAACAGACATGTCATTTTTGGTGAAATACTCCCTTAGAGTTAATCACATCTAAAGGGATGCAGACACTGCAACTTTTCTCATCAGAACATAGTGCACCAGCTGACTAAAAATAAATTCATCACCCCAATTCGGAATCAATATTCAAAGACACAAAGTGGAGTTAACAGTTTTTTCTTCAGAGTAGAAACAGGTAAGAATCTGGAGAAATATTTCACAATCTTTAAACATTATTATTATTATTATACAGTATTTATAAAGCGCCAATAGTTCACTCAGCGCTGTACATTACAAAGGGGGACAGAACATGTGACAGAACAATACCAATACAATGCAAAACATGAGGGGATCGAGGGCCCTGCTCTTTCGAGCTTACAATCTAGAAGGGACGGGATAGTGGTACAGGAGGAGATAGCTGTGGGGGATGGAGTGGTAGGAAGAGTGGAGGAGGTCAGCAAGTTAGCAGGGGGTGAGGTAGGCTTCCCTGAAGAGATGGGTTTTCAGGGTACGCCTAAAGGAGAGGAGAGTAGGTGATAATCTGATGGGTTGGGGAAGGGAGTTCCAGAGGATGGGTGACACCCTGGAGAAGTCCTGGAGGCGGGCATGGGAGGAGGAGACCAGGGAACTAGAGAGAAGGAGGTCTTGTGAGGAGCGGAGTGTGCGTGCTGGGCGGTACTTGGATATTAGGTCAGTGATGTAGTTCGGGGCAGTATGGTGGACAGCTTTGTACGTCAGTGTTAGGATTTTGAATTTGATCCGTTGCGCAATCGGAAGCCAGTGGAGGGTTTGGCAGAGGGGGGTGGCGGAAATGGAGCGGTTGGAAAGGTGAATGAGTCTGGCAGCCGTATTCAGGATCGACTGAAGCGGGGATAGCCAGCGGCGAGGCAGGCCAGTGAGGAGGGAGTTGCAGTAGTCGAGTCGTGATATGATGAGGGAGTGGATGAGCTGTTTAGTGGTTTCTGGGGTTAGGAACGTGCGTATTTTGGCGATGTTGCGGAGGTGGAGTCTGCACGAGTTTGTTAAAGATTGGACTTGGGGCTGGAAGGATAGGTTGGAGTCCAGAATGACACCAAGTACTCTGGCCTGCAGAGCGGGTTTGATATTGGCGTTGTTGGATGTGATGTAGAAGTCAATGGAGGGTGGGGTTCGGGCTGGGGGGAAGACAAGGAGCTCGGTTTTGGAGAGATTCAGTTTAAGGAAGTGGAGCGACATCCAATCTGATATGTCGCTCAGTAGGTGTGTGATTTGGGCAGAGACCGAGGGGGTGAGGTGGGGGGTTGAGAGATAGATTTGTGTGTCGTCGGCATAGAGGTGGTAGTTGAAGCCGTGAGCGTGTATGAGTTGGCCAAGGGAGGAGGTGTAGATGGAGAAGAGAAGGGGCCCAAAGACAGAGCCTTGAGGGACCCCAACAGAGAGGGGGAGTGAGGGGGAGGTGGTAGCATTATAGGTAACGCTGAAAGAGCGTTGTGACAGGTAGGATGAGAGCCAGGAGAGAGCAGAATCTCTGAGGCCGAGGGAGTGTAGTATTTTGAGGAGGAGGGGGTGGTCAACTGTGTCGAAGGCCGCAGGGAGGTCAAGGAGTAGGAGCACTGAATAGTGGCCATTAGCTTTGGCGGTTAGAAGGTCGTTGGAGAGTTTGAGTAAGGAGGTTTCGGTGGAGTGTAGGGGGCGGAAGCCAGACTGTAGGGGATCGAGGAGGTGGTTGTTGTTGAGGTGAGAGCATAGGCGGGTGTAGACGAGGCGCTCGAGGAGTTTAGATGTAAGTGGGAGCAGGGAGATGGGTCTGAGGTTGTTCGGGTCATTGGGGTCCAGGGAGGGCTTTTTAAGTATGGGGGTGATGTGTGCATGCTTCAGTGGGGAGGGGAAAGTGCCGGAGGAGAGGGAGAGATTAAAGATGTGGGTGAGGGAGCGTAGGATGGAGGGGGAGGGAGGTCGTAGGAATTGTGAGGGGATAGGGTCGAGGGGGCAGGTGGTGAGGCGGGCATCAGAGAGGATCTTGGAGACTTCCTCGATGGTAGTAAGGTCAAAGGTGTGGAGTGTTGGGGGAGCTTCAGTATGAGGAATGTAGGGTGGGGTGGGAGTGGAGGTCAGAGCAGTGGTGGGGCCGTGGGAGAGGGGTGATGAGGGGGTAGCTGAGTGGGGGGGAACGGGGTAGGAGGGAGTTTGAGCAGTGACGAAGTCCCTGCGGGTAATGTCGAGGGGGAGGGGGGATGAGGGGGTAGCTGTGTGAGAGGGGACGGGTTGAGAGGGCGTGTGAGTTGCGGCAATGTCCTTGCGAATTGTGTCAATCTTGTTTTTGAAGTGATTGGCAATCTCAAGGGTGGTGAGTGAGGTGCTGGGTGGAGGTGGGGGTGGAGAGAGTAGAGAGTTGAAGGTGGAGAAGAGTCGGCGAGGATTGGAGGAGAGGGCCTTGATGAGGGTCAGGCAGTAGGCTTGTTTGGCTGCGTGGAGGGAGGAGGTGTAGGTGCGGAAGGCAGATTTATAGCAGGTGAAAGCTTGTTGGGATTTTGTTTTGCGCCATAGTCGCTCCAGGGCACGACTGCGTCGGTTGAGGGTTTTGGTGTGATCAGTCTGCCAGGGCTGAAGCGGTCGGAGTCTGATGTTGCGTGTGGTTAAAGGCGCTAGTGAGTCAAGGGCTGCTGACAGCGCGTTGTTGTAGGCAGTCATAGCCAAGTCGGGGCAGGACAGGGGGAGGATGCGGTCGTGGAGTTGATCAGCTGCAGAGTGGAGGGGGGCAGGGTTAAGGTTGCGGAGGTTACGGCTGGTAGTAGTGTGACATTTGGAGGGGTAGGCGTTGGAGGACGAGGAGATAGAGAAGGTGATCAGGTTGTGGTCAGAGAGAGGGAAGGGGGTGTTAGTGAGGTTGTGGGGAGCGCAGCGGTTGGAGAAGACAAGATCAAGGATATTACCGTCGGAGTGGGTGGTGGATTGTATGCACTGTGCAAGTGCAAAGGAGGAGGTTAAGTGGAGGAGACGGGCTGTGTCCGGGTTGTAAAGGTTGACAGGGATGTTGAAATCCCCAAGAATGATGGTGGGTAGCTCAGAGGAGAGGAAGAAGGGTAGCCAGGAGGAGAAGTCATCCAGGAAGCAGGGTATGGATCCAGGAGGCCGGTATATCACAGCAATCTTCAGGGGGGTTAGGGAGAATAGTCGGACGCAGTGGGCCTCGAAGGAGGAGAAGGATAGGGAGGGGGGGGTTTGGGAGGACTTGGAAGGTGGTCTGAGGTGACAGGAGCAGACCAACCCCACCACCTTTACGACCGTTAGGTCTGGGTGAGTGGGTCCAGGTGAGACCTCCATAGGAGAGTGCAGCAGGGGAGGTAGAGTCAGTGGGCTGGATCCAGGTTTCCGTGATCGCCAGGAGGTTGAGGGAGCCCGAAACAAAGAGGTCGTGGATGGCGGTAAGCTTGTTGCACACCGATCGGGCGTTCAGGAGTGCACATGAAAACGGGGGGAGATTTTAGGGAGCAGGGGGACAGATACTAGGTTGCGGGGGTTGCGGTAGGACATGGAGGCGGGAGGGTGTTGTGCGGGTGAGGGAGGTGGTGGAGGGCCAGGATTCGGGGAGATGTCTCCCGCGGCTAGGAGGAGGAGAAGGGTAGAAAGGTGGCATGGGAGCGGGATGTGCAGGAGCGTGAGAAACTCCTAGTGGAGGTGTTCGGGTCAGTGGGAGAGTGGAATAATAGGAGGAGGTGGTGGGTGCCATAGAGGGGCGAAGGAAGCAGTGAGGACACAATATACAAATGTTTAGGAGGAGCAGAGGGATATAGTGAATGGATTTTGGGAATGGAGGAGAGGAAAATGAGGAGGAGGAGTAGAAGGGGCATTTTGGGGGGTGATGAGAGCAGTAGTAGGGAGATGATAGCAATGAGGGGGAGATGTGCAAGTTTTGGGGTGGAGCAGAGGGGTAAAGAAATGAGATTTGGGAACAGAGGATAGTAATATGAAGAGGAGTGTATTATATAAAAGGTACACAGAGTGGGACTCAGGCATGTAAGAGATGTTTCCCAGGGTGTTTGCTTGCAGTCTGTCCAGCGTGCAGTAGAGTTTCTTGCTGTTGTGTCTTTCTGCTGCTTAAGTTCTCCTGCTTTAGTTCAACTGCTGTGTTTAACTGCTTCGCACTCTTTCGAAGCCGCACTCCATCAGAAGCAGCACCCCCATCAGAGATCTCCCCCCATGAGCTGATCTAAATTTATAGGGAGATGCTCAAATGAGCATTCAACTCCACCCCAATTAGAAGCGGATAAGGCTCACATGAATAGTGGGGGATGTCTCTTAGGAACCAGGCTACAGTCGTAAACTGGGTGCAACATTGATTTACATTATCTGATTTTCTCAATTGGATAGTCCTGTATAAAATATTGCGTATGATAATTAGCCTGTAAGATATGACTGACCAAATGTTATCTTTAAAAAACCTAATAGTACTTCAACCCTACCTCATTGGAAATAAGGGGCAGAAGTAAGGGGTGTTGCTGTAATATTTTAACTTTTCATGACGATGTAATTGTAAATGATGCTTGTTTTCCTGAGAAGCTTCCCTCTTGTCTGGCTAAGCCTACTAAAACGTTTTCAAAAGCTTTTTTTTTTAAAAGAATTTGACAAAAAAGTAGTCATTAAAGTGCTCCAGAGACACATTGGACAGAACAACTTTAACATTTTGTTATAGAGGTCATTGAGGGTACAAGTTATTACTTGAGACAGTATTTTATAAAATGATGCTGCGTAAACCTCCGGCTTGGGTGATTGTCTATTTGCAGGAAAATTTATTGTCAAAGCTAATTCTTCTGTAGTGATAAGGAAGTTATATTTTTCTCTCTGGCTGGTTGAACGTTTAGGTAGGTGAATTAAAGTTTCTTGCACTTGTAATAATTGAAAACTTGACACGTGCATGCACATCTCCAAAAGCCACATATCTAGTCTTTAACTGTAAAAGGCTCATGGTGAGAATCAAATCTGCCAACCCGCCTGTTTGGTATTCAAGCATTTACTAATTGGGTGGGGTCAGGAAAGTTGTATCTCTATGCTGGGGCTGATAAGTGTGCTTTTTCCACTACTGTTCATACTGTAGACTGCAGATATCTAAGATAACACGTGTGGTTTTTTTTATACAAATATAAAGCCTGCTCCTTAAATTATTTGCATAGAGATATTGTTTGTATTTCATAACGTACTGTTATTGTAATGGCCACATGTTTGCCTTGTTTAAGGCGATGTCATGCAAAGTCATAGCATGTCTACCATCTGTTAAACTGCATCAACTTCTGCATCAATCCTTAGGTTTAAATAGGATTCAGATATGAATTAGATGTGTGATCCACTCTCAAACTTCCAAAAATTCCAGCATTTTTGGGAAAAAAACACATTTTCTGCCTATGAAGAAAACCATAATGCAGGCCCCATGTACAGCTTTCTTTCCAGTAAGGAGAACACTGAACAGCACATCATCATATCTCACTTCAAACCTTATCTTTTTCAGATGTAGTTCAGGTCCACTTCAAAGACTTGTATAAGAGCTGGGGGATGTTAAATGCTAGTTTTTGTGATTAGCGTGATAGGGTTAATGGTTTAACTGTTAAGGTCTTGCCCTAGAGTTTAAGTGTTATGGGTTTTATTTTAGGTGATGGTTCAGTGTTCAGGTAGCAAAGGGTTGACCGTAGACTTTTTGGCAAAATTTTGCCAAAGCAAAAAAGTTTCAGTTTTGATTTTAAGCTTCTTAGGTCATATTTACATTAAAAAAATCCACCCAAAGTCTTTTTTTTCAGACTGTTTATAGCTTTTTAAGCATGTAATACAATACAGATGCAAAATCCTTACATGACATAAGGAAAACCATAAAATGTCTTGTCGTTTCCTATATGGCTGCAGAACACAATGAAAATGAATGCAGAGAGAAAAATGAGTGGTCTTCCTAGAACCATATTGAAGTTAGGCTGTAAGAGAGGAACAGCACCAGAAACCCCAGATCTTGTAAAAACGCACTGAGAACCCCCTAGTAGTGTAACTGACTTTGTAAAATGGGAGTTTACATTTGATGAATGTTTTATACTTAGATAAAGTTAGAGAGAGATTTTGTTTCTAGGGGATTAAAGTGTTTTTTGGAGTAACAGTGCAGTGCCTTAAACTGTTTTTGGTATGAGAGTTAAGGGGAAGATCTTCCACTAGCCCTGAGATGGATGCCTTGGAACATCTGGAATCCGGTCTAAAGCAGTTTTAATAAATCCGCACACCTGCTTCCAGAATAAATGTTTCTTGGGGCAGGACCATTGTCAGGAATGGACTCGCCAATGGTGGTGGGACTCACCTGCCTTGTGGGCTGCAGTACCAAGGCTGGCCAGCGGGTGCTCTCAGCAGCCAGAATCTCATTCTTGCAATCAGGCCATCACCTGAGGCTGATTGCAGGAGGTGTATTTAAGCAGGACTAGGCCTGTGATCAGTGCCTTGGTGTATGTTTCCCCATGAGCCCCTGTACCTGCATCCTGTCTGCTTCCTGCTTTGATGTGGACTCTGAACCTGACTCTGAACGAACTCCGCCTGTCCTGACCTCGGCTATTCCGGACCACTCTTCCGCTCGCTCCTGGTACCCTGTTTGCCTGTTAGCTACCGACCCGGCCCGCCTGACTACGTTGTGCTCTATATATATATATATATATATATATATATATATATATATATATATATATATATATATATAATCAGTTTAGGTTTGGGTTTGTTTCACCTTGTTGTATGTATTTGTGTTAGTTTTGGGTTTGGTTTGTTGCACTGCGTTTTATGTTTGTGTTGTCCTTAATAAATTACCTTGTTTACATGCTATACCTGAAGTCTGTGTTTCCCTGTGTCGGTCCACACACCTCTGGTCATTCCCGGAGCCCTGACAACCATATAGCATGAAGAAAATCCCCTTTATGACTGCACAGGTGAAAGCAGAGCTGAGAATGTCTAATTTTCAGGTTATACAACCACAACCATGTAGAATATCTGATGGTAAAGTTTGAATTAAATGAGTTTATCTTTGTAGGAAATAACTGAGGACACATAAGTTTCCTCAACATCTTTCCAGTCCTCTATCAATAACTGTGGTTTATTATCATGCCAATTGGATCAATGTAGAGGAGTATGGGATGTTCTAGCAGTGAGCAGCTTGATATAGTACCTGGAAATGCATTTAGTATTTTAAAAAGATAATAACATTTTTTCCAAAGAGACTTGTTTAAGTAGAGCCTCAGAAGTTTTGAATTGGCTAGGGACAACATGTCAGAGTTGATAGTAGAGGAAACATCAAATTCTAGTTGCAGGGTTTGAAAACCCTTAATGTACTATCATGAAATAATTAACCTGCAAATGTAAGACCCAGTGAAGACCAAAATCCTGCACTAGGGGATGAAGTTCAGGGAGGAGTGGGTTGCCCATATTGGATTATAATGATTCAGACCAATCCATAGACTATTGTATAAGGAAGTATTCATATATTGCAGCAGCTTAAGTGCGGTTTTAAGGAAAGAAGCGACCCGCAGATTGCCTGTAGTTTCTCCATATACAGAATTATGTAAGAATTCAAATGAGGACATAATGCCAGTTTCTGTAGCTGTACAAGTTTTATCTCTCCCTTGTCTACATCAATCATGTACTGTATATGGACGTTCGGCAAATAGGAAAAAATTAGAGAATGCAATGCCAGACAATTTAGACAGCATCTAATGGGTAGTAAGACAGGGTGGGGGTTGATTCCATATGAAGGAGGATAAGATGCAGTTTATTTATTGAAAGTAGTGCTTCATTATAACATTGAGGAGTTTGCCAGATTATAGAGGAATTTAATTTAAGAGAGGAGGAATTTTGCATAGCAGAGCCATTCAAAGCAGTGTGCTTACAGTGAAGCACACACGCAGCCCCCATAGTGAAACAGCACACAGTTAACCCTTTGGCCCACATGTTAACCACTTCCTGTCCAGTGCCATTAGTACAGTGTCAGTGTTTTTTTTATTGGCACTGATCACTGTATTGGTGTCACTGGGGATGTCAGTGACACCAAGTCAGTTCCTCCCAGTGTCAGAACGCCCATCGCAGTCCCGCTATAAGTTGCTGATCGCCGCAATTACTAGTACTGGGATTTTTTTTTTTAGCAAAGACATGTAGCAGAATACATTTTGGCCTACATTTATGATGAAATTTGATTTTTAAAATTTTTTTACTGGACATGTTTAATAGCAGAAAGTCAAAACTATTTTTTTTTCTCAAAATTGTCGGTCTTTTTTTGTTTATAGCACAAAAAATAAAACACTCACAGGCGATCAAATACCACCAAAAGAAAACTCTATTTGTGGGAAAAAAAAGGACATACATTTTTTTTTTTTGGTGCAGCATTGCATAACTTCACCATTGTCAGTTAAAGTAACGCAGCGCCGTATCGCAAAAAATGGTCTGGTCAGGAAGGGGGGTAAATCTTCAGGAGGGCAAGTGGTTAATATGTAGGGATTTCCTCACACTTCCTGTTTTGGCTATGGGACAGGAAGTGAAGGGAAATCTTCTCAATGACAACACTGACTTTTTCATTGGTGAAAGAAGGGTATTTATATCTGTGTGATTTTTTTTTTTTTTTATACTATTTTCTTTCAAAATTTAACATTTAAAAATATGATTTGTATTGACCTAATTTAACGTAGTTGTTTTTCATATACCAGCAGCTTCCCTTTGACTGGTATTCCAGTAACCTTTTTTTTTTTTTTTAGTATTAATATATGCTGCTGGGACCACACTGACTGAGTGGGTTGACATATTTCTATGGTTGAAACCATTTTTATATTTTATTAGCAATAAAAACTGACAAGGGTTCTAATCCATCTCCACTGTATCCATTCCACTGGATATCACATCATAAGATAAAATTCTGAGGGGTTTCATGAGATAAATATCTCACATATTGATTAAATAACTCGTGCTTTATTTAGTTGTGTGTGGTTTTTTTTTTTTTTTTTTTTTTTTGTAAATTGCAAAAACATTTTTGAAAAATGTTATGAACTATTTTATCTCACATTTTAAACCGGAAAATAACTCTTCGTTAATTGAGCCCTGTGATAGGGAATTGACTGAAATGCTGTAAGTGTGCATTTAAAATACTTGATTTGTCTTTGATTTTACCTGCAACTTTGAAACTTTTTCAAGAATATGTAAACCCAACATTTCATTTTCCTGATGTGTGGCTGCTGTACCCTGTACTTGTATGAAATTGTATCCAATTCTCTTTGCAGTGGATTTCTTTGTGTGAAATCCCTGGTGTACCTGCCAGTCCCTCTGCTTTCCTATTATTCCCCCAGCCATTCATTGGGAAGATCAGTGTTCTGCTAGTTCTCCTCCCCTAGCTCTTTGAGCTCCTTATGCAGCTGAGAACAGAGGGTATATGATCACTTATAAAAAGGGGGGGGGGAGGTATTTATTTTTTTTATATCTAATTACAAATGTTTTGCCTTTCATTTCTATTTTAAACTGAATAGGTTGTTTTACATGGTGAGGGTTCACATATAGTTTAAGCTCTTCAATGAGCATCTTCCTGTGAAACGGAGCAAAGCAACTTCCATCAGAGGCTTCTTACACTTTTCATTGTGCAGGCTCCCTTTAAAATGTTGAGTGTTAGACTTGTATTGCTGCAAAGTCCCACCTGCTTTTACCAACATGAGAAATGCAGAAAGCTTGTCTATATTCCCATCACACGCTTTCCTGGAAACAGGGCTCAGCAGTAATGGGTGCGCAGCGACAACCAGCTGGATACTGGACTCATCACGGATCAATGTACATATTCGCCAGCACACCATGGATCACCAAATGTCATCCAAAACTTTTATTGTAGAAAGATCACATCACAAAGGACCAAGTGCAACATTTTGGAGCTGCAAAGGACCCCTTTATCATATACCTGAGGAAGGGGTCCTGAGTGGCTCTAAAATGTTGCACTTGGTCCTTTGTGGCAGTACTAGGGTTGTTGGTTGGAATCCCAACCATGGCACCACCGGCCTGGAGTTTGCATGTTCTCCCTGTGCCTGTGTGGGTTTCCTCTGGGTACTCTGGTTTCCTCCTACACGCCAAAGATATGCTGGTAGGTTTATTGGATCCTGTCTAAATTGGCCCTAGTATGTGTATGTATGAATGTAAGTTAGGGACCTTAGATTGTATGCCACTTGAGGGTTAGGGACTGATGTAAATGTACAATATATGTGTGTGTGTCTGTAAAGTGCTGCGTAAATTGATGGCACTATATAAGTACCTGAAATAAAAAAAATAAAATAATGTGATCTTTCTGCAATGAAAATTTTGGATGACATTTGATGATCCATGGTGTGCTGGCGAACATGTGCATTGAAATGCAGAAAGCTGTTCCATAAAAACACATGTAAACGACAAGTGAATGACCCGACTTTTTTTTTTTATCGGAGCATTAGATTATCAATTCTGACATATGCTATGCAATGCAAAAATTACAGAACTGGAGAATGAAGCAATAATTCATGTATATCAGCCTTTGTGACACCTACACACTATACACTTTATTCAGAACTATAAAAGCACCAGTCAGTTCCACATCTTTTCATCTTTCAATGGACTTCTATTATCTGTAGGTTCTATGACACCAGCTAATTTACAAATTCATTACAAAGAAATAGCACACTGCGGAGAAATTTGAATGATGCAAATACATGCAAATCATAAAATATCGATCAAAGCTTTCTTTCTCACCCTTCTAAGGGTTAGTCATTGATGTGAAAACAACAGAAACTTTAATTAGTATACTTGTGTACATTTCAGTTAAAGCATTCATATGAGTCACAAGTTTACAGTGTAATGTCCCTACAATATATACCCCTCCTGAGCCCAAAGTATGTACAAACCTCTGCCATGCCCCAGTTATCCATAAATAGAGATTTCATAGGTGAAGATTGATCTACAGTCTACAAGTGCTTTTTTTTCACTACAACTTTTATTTTACTAGCAAAATATAATTTGCAATAATTTGGAGGCTGAGCGCAGTATAAAATTTTTAGTAGTTAAGAGTTTTTTTCCTCCCCAAAATTACACTTACCTAGGTGGAAGTGGCATCAGTCCGATGCTACATCTGTCCCCCGCTGGCTCTAAGTGAGAGAACTCAGTGGTCACATGACCACTGCTTGCTGAGTTCTCACCACTGATGTGAGCAGAAAATCTGCTCTGCTCCCCCCCGATGGAGTGGATGACTCAGGCTCTCAGCAAATCGCTGACAGGTGCTGCTCCAGACTCTGGGGAGGATCCTGACATTAAAGTCGGGACTTTTCCCCAGACTGGACCGGCTGAGTGACGTCCAGTGAAGCCCGCTATCAGCTGAACACTGATCACAGGAGTGAAGAACACTGCACTCCTGTGATTTACAGAAGTACAGCCAAAGGAGCTTTGGCTGTACTTCTCCTTTAAGGTCTGAACCACAATGGGTGTTAAGCCCCAGTGCATGAGATCCTGGTATTTAGGTGCATGTGGAAGGCACGGGTGCATCCTCTAGGCCTGGTGCCGGCAACCTTTTAAACTCTGGGAGGCCAACAGCTGTGCGGCTAGATAGGGCACCAAGTGTTACTAAGGTTTATGGCAGTATATGCCCAAGGACAAATTCCTAAACGCAAGTAGTCTGTGTTCCAGGCATTCATCAACGAGCAAATGCACCATATTACCACTCAAATGCACAGATGTAAAAGGTTCCTACAGAGAGACAGTTCCTTCAAATAAGGGGCTTTTACAGTATATACAACTACTATACAATAAATTGTATACCACCACTCAGGCACCTATGTAGAATGTGTGTTTGTGGAAATCTGGTTTATATACTGTAGTACATTTGTAAAAGCATATTGTAATTTCACATTGTAATGCTCTTCGTTCAAAAGAAAATTTGTAGATGCAAATGCTATTTTATTCCAACATAAACAGTATTACTTTTCATCCTAAACCCAATAAATGTCATCTGGATTAATCAAGTGGACCAGTCAATGGATCATTCAATCCACCAATGGATTCTCTACATTATAATATAAAAAGACACATGAAGCTGTTAGTATGAGTAAGTGCCTGGTCATACTGGTGCAACTTGTCATGCGATTTGATAGTTTCAAATCACAGCCTATTGTCCACAAATTGAAGCAGTCATATCGGTGCAATTCCCACTTCGTCGGAGTCACACCGATTTTGAAGTAGTGCATGCACTACTTTTTAGCAGTTCAGGCGTGACTTGCATAGACATCTGTGTCTTGCATGTTGCAGATGTCTTGCAAGTCACACCTGAGGTCTGACTGACATCCAACTTAGAAATTGTGCAACTTCACTGGAAGTCGCATGATTTCAAAGTTGGATTGGTGTGACCAGGGGCGGACTGACAACTCATGGGGCCCCCGGGCAATAGGGGATCATGGGGCCCCTGTGTCCTTGCCCAAACTCAAAGCCTATGAAAAAGATATCAGGGGCATCTCATGGGACCCCCAACTGACCCCGGGCCCTCGGGCATTGCCCAAGTTTCCAAATGGTCAGTCCGCCCCTGGGTGTGACCAAAGACTAAAGAGATCAATTCTAATTCATAGCACATACATGCCTATTAGATTCACATGTTAGGGGAAAAACAATTAGTGCATGGGTTAACCCCAACTTCCAATCATTGTATAATGTGTACAGTAAATTGTTGCATTATTTTCCCATTTAAAATATGGAAGGTAATTTAATTGGAAACATTTTTTACAGCACATCTGCCCTTCCATCCCTTCCCGGGTCCAGCTGCTTGTGCAGTTATACCTTCTATTTAGGGCTAAGCAATGCAGGAGATTTGTATTTACTTTTACACAGACAGATATCTGCATCAGTAAGGCAGTGTACAATGCCAAGTGCAGTAATCCATAATAACTAGTAAGGTTTTATTTTATTGCTGTAAAATCAATAGTTTATTGCTGATGACTAGCTCTAAGTAGTTGCTCTTTGCAAAACAATTTTGCGCTGCTTTACTACATAAGTTTACCAGATTTTCAAAATGAAATCCAGAGACAGCATACAGACCACAGCCACTAAAAAAAACACACCCACATGTAACCCATTGAAATGGTGTTAGGTGCAGTATTCTAAAATGGACATTAGATGGTGGTGACCTGCCATTCAGGGTTATTCACATTTTGCAGAACAGCCCTTTGGAACATGTATGCTGAACAGCAGGACTTGAATGGTCAGCAGGACACAAAGGGACTGCATTTCCCAGGGGAGGTAGCGTGTGGGTGGGGGCATATAAATATCAAAGCCTGGGAGACTGGCCAGGAGAGTGAGGGGAGAGGCTTAGAGAGGAGGAGAGAAGTGTGTTGACAGTTGAAGTGCTTAACTAGACCATGGAGCCAGAGTTAGAGAGGGAGAAGGAGCAGAAAGAGCTTACTGATTGCCCATCTTGCCACGCTGCCCAGCAAGCCTATCTGTTAACAGGAGACCAGACAGGACGCCAAATCGGAACCAAAGAGTCTGGTTGTGGCCCCCATCTGCCAGAAAAGACAGACTGCTACAATCTGCTGGATCACATTGAGCGGGTGAGAGAGTTGACTCCCAACTATCCACTGAACACTTTCGTCACCTCAGCTACTTACCTGCACATAATTGCGAACATTACATATAGTTGCCCCAGGATGCGGGCCTAGTTCTCCTAGCCACCAATGTTGGGATACATCTGCATTACAGTCTCATCATCCAAGCTGACCGCAAGACATACAGTACAGTTGCAGGCCAGAATACAGTAGTGCCAACTGAAACAACAAGTTCCCTCTTCCAGCAGAGCAGGATTCCTACTACTGTTGCCTTTGGCCTTTGACATCCAGAGAGAGTTGTCCTTGCCCATAGACACTTATGCAAATTGTTACTCTCCACTATTTCAAGTCTGTCTTTTATCTAGTGCCTTAAAGGGGACCTTGCATTAATTCACTACCAGCAAAAGAAAAAATGTTAAATCATTCTTTTTTTTTTGTCCTCATTATTTTCTTTGGGTTACCGTTTGAGGAACTATCATCTACACCTTAATTCAATTTCATACCAACTGGGCCCCAACAAGCACACAGAAGAATTTATAGTATTCTTAAAGGGATGTTGATCAATTATAAATGAGAGCTCACTTCACAATTTAATACCTGTGATCTAGTTCTGAGGACCCACAGTGTGCTTATGTGCTTTGATAGTTCTTGTTCACTGTGGTATTTAACAGTCTCCTCAGATTGGAGGCATTAGATTATTTCTGAAAGCAGGCCTGATAAATGTTACGGGTATTTCACTGCAAATGTTTTTACTTTTACTTAAAATTGATTTCACTGCGAATGTTGTTACTTTTAGTTAAAATTGACAAGTGATTATCTTTGCTTCATATACCTATGTTATTCTGTTCTTTTTGACCAAATTACATTCAATGCCAATATGAACTTCATATTGGTTTATACTAGTTGTAGTTTATTGTGGTCACCAAAGTATGGTGGTGCCAGCATTTGGAGGTCCAGATTGAGAGGGAACCCAAAAATTTACTAAGCAACCCTTAGGGCTCATGTACACTGCAGCTGATAAACTCACTGTTAGGAGCTGTTCAGCGTTTTTGCTCAGACCTCTCCCACCCTTGAAAACAAAAGATATGTTAATGACCATTCACACCTTAAATTCCTCATGAAGACCCCCTGCCAGGCAGCTTTAATGACTCGCTCCACCAGACACCTTTCCCACCCTTGGAAACAAAAGAGATGTTAATGAGCAACTCACACCTAAGCTCATCTCAACACATACTGCTGCCTCTGCTTCTACACTCTGTATTTTTCTGAAACAGTCTAAAATAGTTAATAATTTATTACTTTGCAGTGCATTCTGGGCATTTGGATGTTTCTCCTGTGCTTATCTTTAAAAGACACATATGCACATAAACAGACTTTTTTTAACCTACGTTTTCCAGCAGTCAGTTTCCATTGTTCAGAAGCGACCCGTGTACATGGGGCCTTAAGGGTGTAGTGCTACACAAAAAAATCACGCTTCAATTCATAACCACGCCTACAAAATTAATACCTCATTTTAAAACCCTGAAAGAATTGTTCAAAACCTTTTGTAACAAAAGGCAGACATTCATCGTATAAAGACACCATGAGCAGAGGAAGGCTAAAGAGAATTGTGGGTGTGGCCAAATGGTGGTAGCAGTCTGTGGGGCTTAAAGAGGTATGGTTAAATAAAACCTGAGCCTATACTGCTATTGGTCAGGGGTGCATAATGCACAAATTACAGGGGTGAAGAGTAAGGAAAGTATAGTATGCAGGGATCAGGAGTAAGTAATGTACAGGGTACAGAGGTCAGGAGTAAGTAACGTACAGGGTACAGAGGTCAGGAGTAAGGCCTGGTTCACACCTATGCATTTTTTTTTTTTTATTGAACATGTTCATGTCTATGCTTTTTTTAGCTGCTGCATTTTTGGAAATTTTTGGAAATGGTCAGGGACTTTTTAAAATGCAAAATGGTGCATTTTTGGTTGAATAGACTTCACTGAACATGCTGCAGAAAAGCATGTAGTGTGGTTTTTATGTGTTTTTGACACGTTTTGCATTTTTTATCTGCCCAACAAATTGGCCAAAAGATGCATCATAAAGTGTGTAAAATGCGTCAAAAATGTGTGTGCAAAAATGCACAGCAAAAAGCACTTGAGAAACAGTTCAAAAGCAAACTGCATAGGTGTCAGCCAAGTAACACATAGGCTGCAGAGGTCAGGAGTAAGTAACTCACAGAGTGCAGAGGCCAAGAATAAGTAGAACACAGGGTGCAGAGGTCAGGAGTAAACACACAGGGTTCAGACAGAGGGCAAGAGTAAGTAACTCACAGAGTGCAGAGGCCAGGAGTAAGTAGAAAACAGGGTGCAGAGGTCAGGAGTAAGTAGAAAACAGGGTGCATAGGTCAGGAGTAAACACACAGGGTGCAGAGATCAGGAATAAGTAACTCGCAGAGGCCAGGAATAAGTAAATCACTGAATGCAGAGGTCAGGAGTAAGTAGAACACAGGGCGCAGAGGTCAGGAGTAAGTAACACAGAGCGTAGAGGTCATGAGTAAACACACAGGGTGCAGAGGTCATGAGTAAACGCACAGGGTGCAGAGGTCATGAGTAAACTCACAGGGTGCAGAGGTCATGAGTAAACTCACAGGGTGCAGAGGTCATGGGTAAACGCACAGGGTGCAGAGGTCATGGGTAAACGCACAGGGTGCAGAGGTCATGGGTAAACGCACAGGGTGCAGAGGTCATGGGTAAACGCACAGGGTGCAGAGGTCATGGGTAAACGCACAGGGTGCAGAGGTCATGGGTAAACGCACAGGGTGCAGAGGTCATGGGTAAACGCACAGGGTGCAGAGGCCAGGGGTAAGTAGAACACAGGGTGCAGAGGCCAGGGGTACATAACACAGGGTGCAGAGGCCAGGGGTACATAACACAGGGTGCAGATCAGGAGTAAGTAGGACACAGGGTGCAGATCAGGAGTAAGTAGGACACAGGGTGCAAAGGTCAGGAGCAAGTAACACAAAGGTTGCAGTGCAGCTGAAGTGAATTTACAATATACAGTAATATATCTTGTTCTTTGGCTTGGTGGCACACTGATTGCACCTGGTTTCCCTCACATATAAGTCCAGAATCTGCCCATCACCCTCTCCTTTCACTTTCCTAGTCAAGCAGAAAGTTATACAGCACAATAAATTGCAGACATCCCCAGCATTGTCTCCTAGCACTGTAGAGAAAACCTTGCAGTGTTCAGGTTCCAGTTGAGTCTTTTGCACATGTTCGGCAATTCAGCTTGTCCAGTGGACCCAATATCAATTGAAGCATGCGCAGTGTGAATGGTATATCACAAAAATAAAACAAAAACAAGCCAAAAACAACAAATAGCTAGTGTCATTGTCATATCTCCGACTCACTTGTACAAGTGTGGATCCATGAACCCAGAAAAATGCATACTAAACAATATGGTAGTGTGACAAGAGCACTCCTACCTGGAGAAAGTAGGTTACTAAATGATGGATCATTTAGTAACCTACTTTCTCCAGGTAGGAGTGCTCTTGTCACACTACCATATTGTTTAGTATGCAGTGTGAATGGTGCCTGTGCCCTGCAAGGTTCACACTAAGCTGCCAGGCTGAGGGATAAACCAGGGACATCTCCTGTCAGGGGACAGACCCCTCATTAAATGGACCTGTCCCCAGGAAAAAGGAACAAATGGCAACCTTGAAGTAAATGTTTTTCACATGAAGTGATTGTGAAGAATAGCTTAGTCATATGCTACTAAACCAGGGGCGGACTGACAACTCATGGGGCCCCTGGGTAATAAAAGATAATGGGGCCCCTTGTGCCTCCGCCTACACTAAAGCCAAAGCCACACCCACACAACACCCCACCTACATATTGCAGCTCAGCTACATATAAAGGGCATTAAAAATTAATTTAAAAAATAAAACCACATCGTGGGGTCCTTCCTCCTTCCATACCAAGCCCTTTGGGTCTGGTATGGGCTTTGAGGGGAACCCCCACACCAAAAATTAAGAAAAAATGTTCATGGGGTCTCCCCCAAGATCCATACCAGACCCTTATCTGAGCATGCTGCCCAGCAGGTCAGGAAAAGGGGGGATGAGCAAACGTTCCCCCCTTCTGAACCATACCAGACCACATGCCCTCAAAATGGGGAGTGCTGTGGGGGGCTCCCCCCCCAAAGCACCTTCTCCCCACAAGTGCCTTTTCCCCACAACTCTGGCTGGTGGTTGTGGGGGTCTGCGGACAGGAGGCTTATCAGAATCTGGAAGCCCCCTTTAGCAGGGGGGCCCCCAGATTCCGCCCCCCCCCCAGTGTGAATGAGTATGGGGTACATGGTACCGCTACCCATTCACAAAAAAAAGTGTAGTGTAAAAAAAAGACAGGAGACGGTCTTTTACAAGTCCTGAAGTAGATCCAACGTCAATCACGATGCCCCCCGCTACCCGAAAAGAGAGAGGAAAAAAAAAGGCTCTGCTCCCAACAGCGGCTCCCGGCCGTCTGCCTGCTCTGCTGGCTTGACATTTCTTAAATATGTAAGGGGCGAGGCCACCCAGTGATATCACAAATGTGGCCCCACCTCCTTGTGACATCATTGACCCAGCATGCCCCGGTTGATGATGCCGCAAGGGGCAGGGTCACACGCAAGTCCCTGGGTGGCCCCGCCCCTTACATATTTAAGAACTCTCAAGCCAGCGGAGCAGGCAGACGGCCGGAAGCCATCGTCGGGAGCAGAGCCTTTCTTTTTTACTTTTTTCGTGTAGCAGCGGGCATCGTGATTGATGTTGGATCTACTGTGGGGAACATTCTTTATTTTTCTTCTTTTAATAAATGACTTGTCAAAGACCGTGTCCTGTCCTATTTTCACACTACACTTTTTTTTTTAGTGAATGAGTAGCGGTACCATGTACCCCATACTCATTCACATGGGGGGGGGATCTGGGGCCCCCTTGCTAAAGGGGGCTTCCAGATGCCGATAAGCCCCCCCACCCGCAGACCCCCACAACCACCGGCCAGGGTTGTGGGCAAGAGGCCCTTGTCCCCATCAACATGGAGACAAGGTGCTTTGGGGGAGGGGAGCCCCCTCTGCCCCAAAGCACCCCCCCATGTTGAGGGCATGTGGCCTGGTATGGTTCAGGAGAGGGGGGCTCTCGCTCATCCCCCCCCCCCCTTTCCTGACCTGCAAGGTTGCAAGCTTGGATAAGGGTCTGGTATGGATTTTGGGGGGGACCCCCACATCATTTTTTTTTAATTCTGGCATGGTGGTTCCCCTCAAAATCCATACCAGGCCCAAAGGGCTTTGGATGAAGGGGGTACAACACGCCGTTTTTGAAATACATTTTTTTTAATTGTCAGCAATTCTTTCTTTTACATTCAGTTGTCAGTGAGGAACCCTGCTGACAGATGAAACATTAACGCATGGTTTTCACTACTAAAATACCGCATGACTTGATAAAATTAACTCGTGCAGTATTTTAGTAACATTTTTTGGTGAATTCAAACTTTTTTTTTAAATACTATGCGGTATCCTTCTGCATACTGGGATGCTGCAAGATACTGCTTAGTGAATTGTGCCCAGTGAGCCTCTCACCAGGCCCCCTACTGACCCCGGGCCCTGGGGCAATGTCTGAATGGTCAGTCCGCCACTGTACTAAACAATCACGTTTTGTTTTCCTGGCTTTCATTAACGAAAAACCCTGTAATATTCTATTTCTGCAGGTTCCTTGATTAGGAACCCATCACTTTTGCAGTATGTTTGACCCATGTACTGCCATATAACCTGATTTGCTTATTTGCAAACTATATGTAAAAAGGTTGTGTCACTATATTAATGTATTTACTTTCTGTTTACAATAATACAGAGAACAAACACACAGTAATAATATTTTAGGAAAATATAGTTTTATATCTGGCTAGCAGGCGATGCCCTGAATAACTATATGACTACATTTACTTCAAATGTAATGTATAAGCACATAGCCATTTATGGGAATAACACCAGATGTAATATGAAGCTGTGACTCAATGCAAATGTAATGTGCTTTTCCAGTCAAGTATTGTTTAACATACTACATATTCTATATATGGCCACAGTTTGAAGTAAACCTGTGCTTTACCCATGTAGGGCCAGACATCAGGTTCATTATAATGGTGGCCACACCAGCTGCTTAGACTTGCCTTCCTTCCGCTCTCCTGCCATTTTGTTCAGCCTCTATCAATGAAGTCATGAAGCTATGTTTAACTCCTTGGGACCGGGTGTACGCAAATATATGGCCTCTTGGTGGCTGGGCCTTGACACTGAGGGGCCGCATTTTTGCGTACCCAATGTAAACAAAAGATGTGCCCTGAGTGTGCGCCCTGTGCACTCCCAGCACATTTCAGGGAAAGGTCCCGATCGCTACTTACTTTCATGAGCTTTCCAATCATGTGATCCCCATGATTGGCTGTCGCATGACCCTAAACCCCGCCCCACCTTCCAGTGCCACAAACCCCTTAAAGGGCTGGGAGATGCCAGCGCCAAGGGGTAAAGGAGAAATAAACCCATGAATAAAAATGCACGATATTGCACCCTACAGTCCCCTAGATGTGGTGGATGCCTTAGTTTTCTTTTTCAAAGTAAGAACGTTTTCAGCAAATACAGAAAATATGTGTTGATCCTGCGAGAAATGCAGTGTCCTTGGCGCTTCCTGTGAGCTAAATTGAAGAATATCTTTCTTCGTTGCTGTCTTCTGTAAACTACCAATTGCCCTTCCCCCATGTAATGAAAATGAAGAGATAAGGACATGTTTGCAATCCATATCAGGAGAGCAGCCTAGGGTAACAACCACAGCTCCCTCCATACAGTAAATACCATGGAGGAGTGACAAAGCCAAACAGGAAGTGT
This sequence comes from Staurois parvus, assembly GCF_062004578.1. Lineage (NCBI taxonomy): Eukaryota > Metazoa > Chordata > Amphibia > Anura > Ranidae > Staurois > Staurois parvus. Next base: position 3,366,796 of record NW_028317819.1, on the reverse strand, counting down.
GTTGTCTACAGGATTACAAGGTGAAAATAAAGCAAACAAAGCTTGAAAAAAAGAAAACTAATGCAACAACACACCGACAATTAGTAAGCTGCAATATATTACATTTTTGCTTTTGGGTTTAAATATATTTTAAGCTCAGTGTGATAGTGCTGGTGCTTGATCTGGGAATCACCAAGCACCAGCGCCGTCACTGGAAGCAAGATGGGGGAGTCACATGCTTCCCATACCCAGAAGAACTGGATATTTTTCTTTGCTTCGAGGGTCAAAGAGAGCTCCAGCACATGTAAGATGAGTAATTGCTGCTTTTGGGGCTGCCATTAAAGTGGACCTTTTGCATCATTCATTCAAAGAGTTCTGTGAATGGGGGAACTACAAGTATCTTCAGCCTTTGCGGCTATCTGTTTGTAGTTCTCAATAAACTACTAGGGCGCTGTTGGGTGCTCTAGTTAATTAATTGTTTCTCCCTGTCATTGTGTAACTGCCTGCTACTAAGAGGTACGAACAGACAGCTTATGTAGCAAGTAAATGATTAAAACCTCCCAGTAATGCTTTTACTATGCTGCAGCTAGAGGGAGCTGTAATGATTGCAGTGTGACTGTCACGTACCTGGATAGTGAGCCTGACGTGAAGAGGCAGGCTTCCCGTACAACTCCAGCTAAAGGACTGCTGATGGTGAGACAGCGGTCACAGGTGCACGGTGGGGTATGAGTGCCTGTGATCAGTCCAGTAATAGCAGGTGAGCTGATGAGTTGTAGGCAAGGAGTAGGGTTCTGATGTAGCCGTGCGGGATGGATGGATACTCGAGCTCAGCGTGCTGAGGATGCAGGGTCAGACGAGCCGGATTCGGTATCGGTCAGGCAGATCAGGATTACAGTGGCAGGAGGAAGAGTAGTCAGGTCACAGGCCAGGTCAGCAATTGAAGATCAATCAGGAGCAGAGACAGAAGAATAATCCAAGACAAGCCAGAGGTCAGGACAGGAAGCAATCAAGCAGAGATCAGGAACAGGCTGGTTCGGTATCAGGAGACAATCACTGGAATCAGGGAACATGAGCAGGGAAAAGACCATACCGCAATGGGACAACTACTGCAGCCAGTTTAAATAGCCCTTTTGGGGCCAGCATTAGTGACATGCGCGCGCCCACATGTGCGAGTGCACATGTGCGTGCCAATGTCCAAGTACCTGCACATCTGTTTGGATCGTAAGGACTCTGCACATGCGCATATTTGTACGCCACAGAACTTCACCTGCACTATGGGCAGGTCTTCCCTGACATTGCCCCCTCCCTATGGGCAGCCTCCGGATGTCCAATTGGCTCCTTATTTGTGGGTGATTGAGAAAGAACTCACAAATTAAATTTGTAGCATGCACATTCTGTGCAGATTCCCATGAATTTTCCTCTGGCCCATACCCCTTCCATTTGATTAGGTATTGCATCTGGCCCCTCCTTTTCCTACAGTCCACAACAGCCTCAACTTCGAATTCCTCCTCTCCATCAATCATTATAGGCTCAGGAGGCCTTGCCCTTCAATCAGAAAAGGAGTCTGGAACTGCAGGTTTTAGTAATGACACATGGAAAACTGGGTGGATTTTAAGGGATTCCGGTAATATTCACTAAAAAGTTAGTTACCAAAGAAATGTTCCAATAAATACAACACTTCTATTATACCAACATCATTGCGCCAATGTAATAAAGAGAGGAAATACACTCACTGGATGCTGCTATTATTAAAAAACTCAAAATAATAAAAATGTGAAAAATATACAAATCACAAATAATAGCGCAAACCAAATCACACAACTAAATATAACCACCACCAAATAAGTGCATATTAATAGTGCAAACAAAAAAATAAAAAAAAAGGGAATCTTAATATAGTCCATTCAGAAAAGTCCATATAAACATGATTCTCAGTAAATGAAGTAATGAGATCCTCCTTCATAAGCAATGTGGTATTCAGTGCTCAAAAACACCCCATCAAAATGCACACTCACCATGTGCTAGTAATTAACCAGCATGTCAGTATATATCCAGCATTCACCAAACAGACTTCAAAGGACGATCATCATGTGTTGGTAATTACTCAGCATACTACTGTGTATCCAGCATATCACCAAACAAACTCCAGAGAAGATCCTCTCATATCCAGATTAGCACATGTGGGTAAAGAAAATACTCGCCATAGTGCAGTATCATCCAACAAATTTATTGCCAAACAAACCCCCCTTAAAATCACACTCACAATGAGCAAATAAAAACAAGGCGTTTTGTTATATCAGAGCTCCAGTCTCTGCATCCTGTGTCTCACCAGCCAGCCCGCATTCAAGATGGTAATAGTGCGATCACGTGATCCGGACACGTGCATCAGCATGAGTAGTGACGTCACAGGAAAGCCACACCCTTCAGGTAATATTAATTCGTAAGAGACATCGTTAATTTTACGTCTTACCGGAAATGGTCTCACAAACTTAGAGGCCAGCTTCCTTGAGGGACACGCCATCTTCAGGTTGGTTGTGGCGAGCCAGACCTACTCTCCTTGGTGCATGATCAATTCTCATCTTCTCCTTCTATCGAAGACCCTCTTGTTGTCCTCCTGGGCTTTTGTGACAGTCTCCTGTAACAATTTGTTATTAGTAGAGAAAAAACTTATGTATATCTTGAGCAGTAGGCACAGAAGTTTCCAGCACAAGGTCAGGCAGGAAGGTAGGGTGAAACCCATAATTAGCAAAAAATGGGGATTGTTTGGTGGCAGCATGATTGGAGTTATTATATGCAAACTCTGCCAATGGCAGGAGCGATACCCAATCATCTTGGACAAAAGACGTATAACACCAGATGTACTGCTCCAGGGTCTGATTAGTCCATTCCGTCTGTCCATTGGTTTGTGGGTGATAGGCTGAAGAAAAGACTTCAAGGTTTGACATGGTGCCCTCCAGAATCTTGATTTGAACTGCACCCCTTGATCTGAAACCATGTTTACGGGAATTCCATGGAGCCTGACAATTTCTTTAAAGACCTGAGCAGTTTCAAAAGCAAAGGGTGTATTTTTCAGGGGCAAGAAATGGGCCATCTTAGATAGCCGATCTACTACCACAATGATGGCTGTAAATCCTTCTGAAGGTGGGAGTTCTACTATAAAATCCATTGATATCATCTTCCATGGTCTATCAGGTACAAGCAGAGGTCTGAGCAATCCCCAGGCTTTATTTTGGGTACTCTTATTTCGGGTACAGATGGTGCATGCGTTTACATAAGCTTTACAGTCTTTTCTGATATCTGGCCACCAGAATGTGCGTTGTGCTAGCTCTATTTTCTTGGAGACACCAAAGTGGCCCGTTAAAGGATGGTCATGGCAATATCCAAGGACAAGGGTCCGCATCTCCTTTGGTACCACAATTTGCTCACCTCTCCATAGCAGTCCATCCTTGCTTCATACTGTAACTCCGGGTGGGCAGAGTCCGGTGGAAGCGGACCCCCAGTCTGGTGAGCTGGGTAATGGGTGAGATGAGGGCTGAGACGTTTTTAATGAATTTCCGGTAGAAATTGGCGAAGCCTACAAATCATTGGAAAACTTTTTTATCTGAGGGGATTGGCCAGTCCAAGATTGCTGAGACTTTCTGTGGGTCCATTTTAATTCCTGCTATAGAAATGATCAGCCCGAGAAATGGAATACTCTGTTGCTCGAATTTGCATTTCTCGGCCTTGGCATTAAGTCTGTGCTGACGAAGTCGATCTAAGACATTTTTAACATGCTCTCGATGGATCTCCAAGGAAGACTATGACAAAGATGTCAAGGTAATCTCTGAGGATATCATTGATAAAATATTGGAAGGTAGCAGGTGCGTTGCATAATCTGAAGGGCATGACCAAATACTCAAAATGGCTAAATCGGGTACGAAAAGCAGTCTTCCATTCGTCCCCCTCCTGGAAACGGACCAAGTTATAGGCTCCTCTTAAGTCTAATTTTATAAAGATGACTGCAGTTTTAAGTCTTTGGAAGAGTTTGGGAACCAAGGGAAGGGGGTAACGATTCTTTACCGTAATTTTATTTAGTTCCAGATAATCCACACAGGGCCATAGGGATTGGTCCTTCTTTTCCACAAAGAATATTCCCGCTCCTGCTGGAGATGTAGAAGGGCGAATTAATTCCTTTTTGAAGGTTTTCTTCAATATATTCTTTTAATACCCCTAATTACCGTTCAGATAAGGGAAAAATGCGCCCGAAGGAAATTTCAGATCCTGGAAATAGATAGATCGGGCAATCGTAAGGTCGGTAAGGAGGAAGTTTATCGGCTCCACGCTTGCTAAAGACATCCAAGTATCCATGGTAAGCCTGTGGGACTATTTGGACAAGTTCAGTACCTGAGTCTATGCAAAGTAGTGTAGAGGTGGATGAGGGTGCTATGGATAGGCAATGTTTTTTGCAATATGGGGATGAAAACTGGATTTTCTCGGTCTTCCAATCAATCTGTGGGTTATGAGCCTGTAGCCATGGTAGGCCCAAGATAACAGGAAACAAGGGAGAGGCAATAGCGTCTAGGCGTAATAGTTCCTGATGGTGAGTAGTTATTGTAGTCAGTAGTGGCGGGGTCTCTTTATTTACCAGCCAAGATTTGATGCAGGACCCATCAGCTAAAAATATATTAAATCCTTGTTCCTTTAGCTGCAGAGGGACGTGTTGCTGGGCTGCAAAGGATAGATCGATGAAGCAGCTACAGGCCCCAGAATCAATAATTGCAGTCACTGATACGGTTCTTCCAGGAAGCTGGAAGGAAATAGGAACAGCCATATGAGTTGAGCTGGTTAGTAATGATGAATGATTAGCTGAAGAGAAGGAGATGCACTTACAAAGCTTGGCAGGGCAGGAACGCACATAATGGCCTGCATCTCCACAGTACAGGCAGAGATTGTTTGGCTCCAGCATTAGTGACAGGCGCACGCCCGCATGTGCGAGTGTGCATGCGCCGATGTCCAATTACCTGTACATCTGTTTGGCTCATAAGGACTCTGCGCATGCGCATATTTGTACGCCGCGGAACTTCACCTGCACTATGGGCAGGTCTTCCCTGACAATGACTTCAGGAAACTAACAACCAACAAGCTCACAATAAACTTGAAATGAGCAAGTGAGCCACATGTGTTTTCTCTTCTCCTCTTGATACAGGTTAGTCACACTTGATTTATGCTATCTTTGTTCAGTTTTGTATTGTTCTGACATTCACTTTTTCTATTTAGTATTCTATATGTTAGTGATGGTAACTCTCTAACAAAAATGAATCTGCTTCTCCATGTGGCCTGTGCTGCCACTATAAAGAAAGTAGTTATCTGTATAATGTGATCCATTTTTGTTTGGGACATTAATCTCGGAATGAGTAAGTGAGCACGTGTTTTTTGTTCTCCTCTTGATACAGGCACTGCAGGCTGCACCTTTGTCATACCTCGCACTAAGATCACAGATAATACTGTAACACTTACACTGACAGCCTGCAGGAGTCCTGCAAGCTCCTAGTAAAAAAAATAATACATGCACATATTTTTATCTGCAAAAAGATGTGCATTTATTGTTTTTTTTACAAAGTTGAACTTATCCTTTAATAAGCTTACATTCAGAACAGAGTCTTAGTGGCATTTGTGGTAAGGATAGAATAGGCCAGCTAACGCTTCTCCTACCTCTCCTACCATCAAAGTGATCGACACTCCTAAATTTTGTTTCACATTAGAATATTCAGTGTTGGCTGGAAATATTCACGAAATATACAAATGCACAATATACTGTATATACTTCATACATATAGAAAAGGATAGCATTCTGCAGATGGGTTATGAGAAAAAGAGAGGAAGGCGCCTCTAAGTGCAGTGTTGACAATTTATTTAGTAAACAATGGATAAATTGCACTTACAAGATAAACGGTTAAAAAGACTCATCGTGTGGTAATTAGATCCAGGTGGGACATCCAGCCGTCCAGCAGCAAACTATGTCTATAGGATCAGGAAGTAGAGTCCAGGATGTGCCTGTGCATCAAAAATGAAGCTTGGAAAGCAGAGTCAGATGTAGCAGATGAAGGAGGCGGTAATGCATTTTGGAGATAGGTTATGACCTAACAGTGATATGTACAAGAGCAAATCACCAAATCTGAGGACTCCTGGAAACTGAGAGCAGTTTGCAACTACAGTTAAGATGACCATACAACTCAAGGAGAATTTTAAACAAACATTAATATGAAAATTCTCATCAGTATATTGAATGACTTGATGATTGTTATTTATACGTACTTCAATATCTTGTTTGTTTTTAACTTTAACTTTTGGGATGAATGCAATTTCCCAAATAAAAACCATATGCATTGTTCAATTTTTTTCTTACATGAACAAATTTCTAAGTCCTGCACATTCAAATTTTCCCATCACTGCGTTTGAAAATGACCATCAATTTGACCCCCCTAATGATTAAAAAAGAGGTGGTTTTATACTACCTCATATGCACAATTTACCATCACCCCAGAGATTTGTTCTCTATGGGGCAACCCCACCTCCCTTTTCTAGTATGTTACTATTGATATTCCAGCTGACTGTAAAATGGTTTACATTCCACTCAATCTTTATTTCTATCCTCTTGTGTACTTAATGCTGGTGACTCTTTATGTACATTTTGTGATAAGATATACGTTTGCTATTATATTTTGCAAAATTTTAATTCAAATATTGGAATAGAAAATCGAAAAAAAAATGTTCTCCAAATGAACATTTCAAACAAGATTCTATAAGTGTATGTCCAGCTTTAATGTATGTGTTCAGTGCACTTTCAGCTTTGTGAAATGGCATGCTTTGATGGAAGAGGGCTGAGAAGATTTCCACCAGTTTTTCGGTTGACTAATATATTATGTATTTGGTATGTACTTGCTGAAATTGTTCTTGGCTTGGATAAAAGGGATTAATACAGCCAACACATCTGAGGAGAAGTATGCTGCAATATATTACATCTATGTTCTTTGGTTATGTTATCTCGTCCTTTCTTCAACCTGCAGGAGCAAAATGCACATCTAGTGCTTGGCTTTCCCGTTAGGCAAACCATGTAACCCAACCCATGCTTGTACTGCTCATTCTGAAGCGTGGAATCTCCCTATATAAATGAAATTTGTATAATAAGCAATATACAAATATAAAACAACTAAAGATAGAACATTTCACGCTAAACAATTAAAATAAAATTGTTAAAAATCATACAGTTTTTCCTAGACAAATGCCTCACAAGATGACAATCTTGATGGCATTGTAGCTAAAAAATGCATCACGGCAATGCCTCCAAAAAAACCAAGAAGTAGAAATATTTTTTACAAACATTCTTGAATCCGATTCAGAGCTGGGCTCCAAAGGGTTATAATCCCAATAGTAACCATTACCCCTGCATTCAACACTGATATGGCCCTGTACCTTCCCTAATCTCTTCCACTGAATGATATTTACTGGTAGATTTCTGGTGCTCTTTACCAATCTTCCAGAAAACATCAAGAAAAAGCTCTGTATGTTTGTGATCCTCGTTTGTTTACTTCTAAAATATCATAGAAATAAATATGCTTCAGCTCATCTCTAGACAGCCTTGCAGTGACTTCCGCAATGTATTTAGCATTATGAATTATTGATTGTTTAAAATGGGCACTTTCCAAAGAATCAATCTCGGTGGGATGTTGGGCTACGTCCCAGCTGCAAAGAAATGTGAGAGGACACTGCAACTGTGTGTGCTGCTGGTTTGAATATGGACAAATAGATCATTTTCATCCAATTTGAGTATATTGAGCGAGAGGACCTACAGGACTGTGATTGGCTGGAGACTCTGAAAGAGATATGACAATGCAAACACAGGCAAATCTCATGTGCTAGCAGAACTAAACACTATCTTTTTGACAGAGGCACTGGGCACTTCCCTCTTTAACTCTCTGATGAAGTGATTCAGTTGTGTGCGGTGAACTGAGGAATCACTCTCTGCACCCAAGGCGTTCCACTTCAAAGGTGAGGAATACTATTACCTTAATTTAACAGGATGCTGCAAAGAGCGGTTATAATGTATATTGATCATGCATTAACCTATAACAACCAGACAAAACCTAATCTTAAAAAGGATAACTAAACCCAAGAACAAAGCTACAAAATTATTGAAGCCTAAAGTGGTGGCTGTATTAGTTTTCTCTTTTTTTCAACAATTTCAGCAAGTACAGAAAATTCCTGTTGATCTTGCCAGAAATGCTGTGTCCTTGTCCCTTTCTGTGAGCTGCAAAGAAGAATATCTTTCTTCCTAGCTATCTTCTGTAAAGACCCAATTGGCCTGTGCCACATGTAATGGAGATGAAGAGATGGGGGACATGTTTGTAGTCCATATCAAGAGAGCAACTGAGGGTGACAACCACTGCTCCCTCCAAAAAGACAGTGGTGGAGCAATGTAGCCAGGAAAACCATGGATTCCTCCAAAGATACAGTGGAGGAGCAATGTAGCCAGGACAACCATTGCTCCCTTCAAAGATACAGTGGAGCAGCAATGTTGCCAGGACAACTATAGATTCCTCCAAAGATACAGTGGAGAAGCAGTGTAGCTAGGTTGACCATGGATTTCTCCAAAGATACAGTAGAGGAGCATTGTAGCCAGGACAACTATGGATTCCTCCAAAGATACAGTGGAGGAGCAATGTAGTCAGGACAACCATAGATTCCTCCAAAGATACAGTGGGGGAGCAATGTAGCTAAAACAACCACTGCTCTCTCCAAAGATACAGTGGAGGAGCAATGTAGCCAGTACAACCATGGATTCCTTCAAAGATACAGTGGAGGAGCAATGTAGTCAGGACAACCATAGATTCCTCCAAAGATACAGTGGAAGAGCAATGTAGCCAGGACAACCATTGCTCCCTTCAAAGATACAGTGGAGGAGCAATGTAGCCAGGACGACGATGGATTCCTTCAAAGATACAGTGGAGGAGCAATGTAACCAAGACGTCCATGGATTCCTCTAAAGATACAGTGGAGGAGCAATGTAGCCAGGACAACCATTGCCCTCTCCAAAGATACAGTGGAGGAGCAATGTAGCCAAGAGAACCATGGATTCCTCCAAAGATACAGTGGAGGAGCAATGTAGCAGGAAGTATTTTATGTGCAGGATTACCAGGTGATATGGTGGCTGCATTTGTTTTCTTTTGCTTTGTATTCAAGGACTAGTAATCTGCAAAATTAAATTTTTTTTAGTTTTTTGTTTAGATACAATTTTTAATTCCTAATATTTTACCTAATGTTACACAATTTTACCAATTATATCATAGGTTTATCACTTCATTCTAAATTAAATGCATGTATGATGAGTAAACAAATGGCTGGTATAGGACAGCTAATGTTGTTTATAGACATGTAATCTTTTCCAGTATGTAAATAATGTTGACATATTTATTTTTCTATATTTATTTTAAAAAATGTGTTCCAAAGTTCACAAGTGCTAACATACTATGTAGTGTTTTGCAGAGCTTATCATGCCAGTCTCTGTCCCCCAAAGACAATGACAACCTAATTTCCCTACCCCATAAATAGATGCTATGTATAGGGCCACTTTACCAACCCATATATTACTGGATTTTGGCAGAGAACAGGGTAAACCAGAGAGAGATGCACAAACTCCATGCAGCTGGCATCCCTGTTTGGATTGTGACCAATGAACCACAGCTGTATGCGAGAGTGCTAACAGTTTGCATAATTGTACTTATACAGTGCTGTCCAATGTTTCATTTTATGTTAATGTAGTGTAGTTTCCTATCTATTACTACTGAAAGAATGTAAATGCGTGTGTTGCTGTAAGCAACTGGTGAGAAACCTTCCTTTGCTTTTACGAGACTCGTTAAATATTATTTCACTGTAAATTGTACACTATATATATTTTGAAAAACTGAATTTAACATCTTTTTTAGCAAGCCAATATCACAAACATGCACTGATGACTACCGACTACCACAGAAATTGTTTTATTGCACAGATAACACTTTAACAAACACTAAAATTCAGACACTTTTCACTAATCTTCAATTAGATTAGTCACCACCCTTTCTTTAAAGTAGAGCTATAGGCAAAACTTTTTTTTTCATTTTGCATAGAGTAAAGGAGAGTATTAACCTCCGTCAGTTTTTTTTTTTTTTTTTTTTTTTGCTATCTGTGTCCCGTTGTAGAAATTTACCTTCACATCCTGTCCCATAGCCAAAACATGAAGTAAGAAGATTCTTTGGGGAACCCCAGGTCACTAAAACTAGTGTCCCTGTTGAAAAAATTCCCCTCTATTACTTTTCCGGGAACCACTCAAAATTTGGGGTTTTCTTTTATTTTTCACTTTTGATGATAATGGTAAACAGGACAAATTAAACAAAAGAGGGTGAATCTCCCTAATAATGACACAGACATCAATAACAACTGACAGGTGTTCTAATCCCTCTCTACTCTATCCAAAACTACAACAAAAACTTTTGCTTTTAGTTAAAATTTAAGCTCACCATAAACTATAAAATCTGATTGTAAAATCTCCTTTAGATCCACCATCAACTATGTAGTACAGATCTCAATGGGGAAAAATATCACGCTGGATATGTATACTGATATGGACTGGGTAATGTGTTAGGAACGTAAGGATGCTCCATCGTTTGATGGAAATGAAAAAGATCAACCTACAGAGGAATGAATTCAAAGACATCCAAAAAATCAAAGTGAAAAAATGATGCAGCAGGCTAGTCCATTTTGCTGAAATTTAATTGCAGCAACTCAAAATGGTACTCCGTAGTTTGTATGGCCCCCATGTACTTGTATGTATGCCTGACAACGTCGGGGCATGCTCCTAATAAGATGACTGATGGTGTCCTGGGGTATTTCCTCCCAGATCTGGACCAGGGCATCCCTGAGCTCTTGGGCAGTCTGAGGTGCAACCTGGCGTTGCTGGATGAACCGAAACATGATTTCCCAGAGGTATTCTATTGGATTTAGCTCAGGCGACCGTGGGGGCCATTCAATGGTATAAATTCTGTCATCCTCCAGGAACTGTCTGCATACTCTCGCTACATGAGGCCAGGCATTGTCGTGCACCAGGAGGAACCCAGAATCCACTGCACCAGCTTAGGGTCTGACAATGGGTCCAAGGATCCCGATACCTAATGGCAGTCAGGGTGCCATTGTCTAGCCTGTAGAGGTTTGTGCATCCCTCCATTGATATGCACAGACCATCACTGACCCACCACCAGAACAATCATGCTGAACAATGTTACAGGCAGCAAAACGTTCTCCACGGCTTCTCCAGACCCTTTCACGTCTGTCACATGTGCTCAGGGTGAACCTGCTCTCATCTGTGAAAAGCACAGGGCACCAGTGGCAGACCTGCCAATTATGGTGTTCAATGGCAAATTCCACATTCATACATACACATACTACTACAATTTAGACAGGAGCCAATTAACCTACCAGTGGCTTTGGAGTGTGGGAGGAAACCCACGCAGGCACAGAGAGAACATGAAAACTCTAAGCAGATAATGCCTGGACCCTAGTGCTGCCATTTAGAAGTGCTAACCGCTTAGCTACTGGTTATTTTATAATTTATTTATACTTTTATACTTTAATTTCCAGGATCCATCTTCTCATGTTTCTGGGCCCCCATAGCCACTGCAGGGTCTGCGTTAACTATTGCTATTCTACTATTAATCTTGATTGTTTTGTTTCTATATTCCTTGGTGTGGAGTCTGCAGAATTGTAGAGGTAATGAATGTATTTACTAGAATACATGTCTGGTGGGTAAATGGGGTGCATTCCTTATTCTGAGCATTGGGTAATGAGGAAACTCTCTGAAACAGGAGTGTGGCCCAGAGAATGCAGGAAGTATATGCCAGGAGTCAGTTGGTGTCTGGAAATGCCATTAGGTGGTCTTCTGCCACTTTTAGTATACTGTTTTGCCTAGTACCCATAAAAAGTAATGAAAGAAACACAAGAGGTTAGCTACCCCTTGCTGTCTTATATTACAGCAACTATAGCAGCAAATATAGTGTTTCTTATCCAGAGAGATGAGTTTAATTACAATATCCTACAGCCCCTGTGAAGGCTGAACGTGAGACACTTTGCTGGAACATAACAGTAGAGAAAGTATACTGCTACTATTTATGATAAAGGCCAGATGGACTGGAGTGACCCTATCTTAGGCAAAGCAGGTGAGATTCCCAGTGTGGCAGAAATTCTTTCCAATGGTACAGTGTACGGAGCCTTTTTGAGGTGTTTCTTGTTGTAGCCCCAATAGTATTCTGTCCTTTGTTATATAACACTTCTGGTGTGTACTATCCCTCCTTCAGATTTGGCTGTCCTGTACAATAGTTGAGAGAAAAAATACATATGGTTACAGCTAGGGATGCACCGAAATTTCAGTGGCAGAAACGTTTCGGCCGAAAACACCCCTTTTGGCTGTTGGCCAATATGAAAAAAAGTACCGATACAGGTGCTGAAAAAACCCCACCCCTCGCCGCCGCTGCCTGCCCGCTGCTGCTGCAACCGGCCGCCGCTTGGTAGTTCTCAGCCTCACCTGAGAAACCATCGAAAGATCCCGGCACTGGGCATAGAGATTAGTGAAGGAAGGATTTCCTCCACTCATCTCTATGCCCTTGGAGGACCGGAGCGGTCACCTCCGGTTTCGATAATTTTTTTTTTTAAAGCACTAGATCAATGCTTTTTTTTAAAATCTAATGCTTTACATTGCACAGGAGAGATGTGGGGTCCTATTGTCCTCATATCGCTTCATAAAGAGGACCTGTCACTAATTATTTCTATCACAAGGGATGCATGCATTTCTTGTGATAAGAATAAAAGTGATTCAAATTTTTTTTAAAGGGACTGCAAAAAACCCAAAAAACATTAAATACATTTAAAAAAAAAGTTTAAAGTGCCCCCGTCCCCTCAGGCTCACACGTAGTGGTGAAGGCATATATAGACCATGCCCACATATGTAAACTGTGTTCAAACCACACACGTGAGTTATCGCCACGAACTTTAGAGCAAGAGCAATAATTCTTGCACTAGACCTCCTCTGTAACTTTACACTGCTAACCTGTAGAAATTTTTAAAGCATCACCCATGGAGATTTGTAAGTACCACCATACCACAAGCGTGCGCAATTTTAAAGCATGACATGTTTGGTATCTATTTACTCTCCCTAACATCCTCTTTCATATTTTACAAAACAATTTGGGTATATATTGTGATTTTTTTTTTGTTTTTTTAATCAAAGTGTATTTTTTCCCCAAAAATATATATTCATTTTTAAAAACTGCGCATTTCGGTTTCAGTTTTTGGCCAAGTGCATTTTGAATTTTCGGTTTTGGCACCAGAATTTTCATTTCAGTGCACCACTAGTTACAGCATATTACCATATCTTCGTGCTGAGAAAGCTTTAGGCTACAAATTTCAGTTAAAGGCTAAATTAACCTTTTCCAGATAAAGGTGCCTCGGTATGTATTAAAATGTGCAGCTTTGTAAAATGTTCATTAATTTTATTATCATACCTACAGGCCATTATGCCCCCCCAGAAGCCTAAACTAAAAACTCCCAGTTAACAACTCCCACATCCTGCCTTGTTGCTAAGCAAATGGCCTACAGGTATAACAATAACATTAAAGAACATTTTACAAAGCTGCACAATTTAATCCCTACTGGGGGCATATTGACTGCATAGGCTAATTTCTGGAAAAGGTGAACTTAGCCTTTAAAGTTTTGTGCTCCATGTATTCAGAACCACAGGATTTTTAAAGGTCATCCCTAATGCTCTCACTAAACTGTGGAGTGTATCTGAATGTTATTTTAATACAACCAAATAGCTTTCTGATTCAGCAATAATCCACAGTGAGTTGCTGCAAAAGCAAACTGCTGTCTAGACCAATTATGTTTAGCCAGGGAAAAGCAAAGCACTTAGAGTTCTGAGGTTCTTGATTGAAATTGTATGTAACCCCTAGCAATAACCGTCTCTTATTTGCTCCATTTTAGTCTGTTAAAAAAAATTAAAAGCATTTTTTATATCTCTTTGATAAGTGCAAAAAAAAAGAAACCTGTTGAATTCAGAGCTGTGATGTGGCCTCCATAAACTTCCTTCATTTTCTCAAACAGCCCTCCTAGTTCTTATCTTGGACTACAAGATAATTAGTCTCTATCTAGTGGAGGTCTGAGTGTAAGCCCTGGTTCACACCGGATCCAGAAATTGTGCGACTTCACTTGAAGTTTCAAGGTCACTTCACAATTTCAAAATTGCGTGTCAGTGCGTCTTTAGGTGCGACTTGGCAGACATCTCTGTGACTTCATGAACAGATGTCTATGCAAGTTGCACCTTATAGTAGAGGAGCTACTTCCAAAATCTTTGTCAGAGTCACACCAATTTAAATGGTTCAATAACCGACAAAAGGAAACTGTCAAATCACCAGACAAGTCTCACTGGAGTGAACCAGGGCTAAAGTCTAGTACACATGATGAGAAAATCGGATGAAAAATTCCGCTTTTGGAGCGATCATCTGATAATCTGATCGTTCGTACAAAGCTTTCGAGAGACGATCACGAAAGTTCATGCAAAATTACCCAAAACGACAAGCACAAAAATTTTTCCCATACGATACCAGAATGAATGAGTTTCATTTAATCAGTAGAGTACTCATCCATAAAAAATCATGTGACGAAGTTGCATTCCGTTGTACGAGAATTTTCATAGCTTTAATAACTTCTTAATATTTTCATATCAGACTAGTATGCAAAAAAAACCAGCCGATCATTCATCCGATATTCTCATAAGAGTGGTTATGTAGTTTAGAGAAGAGACTGGGCAGAGCTGATACCACTTAGTCCACAAAAATGCTGTGTGTTGTCAGCACACAACAGGGCTTAGGTGCTGCATGCATTTCTGGCAGATTGACAGGTATTTCTGTGTACTTGAATGATGACCATTGCAGAAATGTGCGGAAATGTATTGCAGAGATGTACTCCCATATATTTTTTTTGCCTTCATATACACTTTCAGTGTAGAAAGTACTTTCATTAATCGATAAAATGTTTATATACAGGATTTCTGACATCTAAGTTTTGCACAGTTTCTTTTGCTCTACTAAAGGATAAGGAACTGTGTTACCATTTTATAAAGCTAAACACAAAGTAATGCAGGCCATGTAGTTAGGCATAGGGGGTGTAAGGGCTTCTGTACTCAAATGAGTACTTAAAGGTGGCCCTGCTGACCCCTACTTAGCTTGACAAACTTTAATTGAGAAATCAAAGGAGCTGGTCAGAAAAAAGTCAACCAAACAGTGACTGCAGTCACTGTTCGAATATTCTGACAGCTGCAGGTGACAGCTGTCAAAATACAATGGCTGGCAGGGACGATTTGTCCTTCCATGGTGCTGTGTAGCACTACCCCCCTTAGGGGGTACTGGAAGTAGAGCGGTCTTATTTACCTGTTCAGAGACTGCCAGGCCTAGGTACCAGCTCCACGGCACACCAACAAAATTCAGGCTCAGTCTAGGGTTTTTTTTAAGTTTTATTGCAGCACTTGAACACAAACAGGTTTAGGGATGAGAGTTAAGATATTTCAAATCACAAGCGGGCATTAGAGGGCAGATCCTCAGGCAAAGCCCTCCAGCAGAAGCTGGAGGTAGAGGGGGCAGCCAGATAGTCTGAGACTCTGAGAGCAGTAACAGTCCTTGTAGCATCCTCCGACATCTAACCCTCAGAGCACAGGCACAACTGGAGCTCTAGGAAAAAGGTCCTATCTTCCCTGTGACATTCACTGAAAGGGGTCCTTCACCCTAGCTTTCTAAGGTAAGTGTCCTCTAGAAAACTCTCCTTAATCCAGGTTCTTTCAGGCCCTTGGCCAAGCATAGCTGCAGCCTGGTAACAGCTCTTCAGTAACACAGACTGCCTCCCAGGGGCAGAGGCCCCAGAAGAGAGAGGCTTTGTACAGGCCCTTATTTTCTCCGCAGCCACATCTTCTGGGTCCCCCTTTCAGGGATTGGCTGAGGTCAGATAGATATTCATAGCCCAGAGATTGATCCTCCTATTCTATTTCTGGAAGCTTCTTCCAGAGGCAGGCATAAGTAATCAACTCCCAGGTTTGGGGATAGATCTAACAAGATCTGAAAAATTATATTGTCACTCAGCTGAGTACAGCAGAGCCAAAAACTAGATTTATTCAGCCTAGGGCAGGATGCTACATTCATAAATGAGGGAATCTATGGATTTCTTTAGCTCAGCCCAGCTTTTTGGCTTTGGTTTGAGATGGCCAAGCAAGAGCATTTTCAGAAAATTATCCAGTGCAGGCTCTTAGTACTTCTACTACTTGCTTCCTTCACTTTGGGTTTTTGTGCTGTCTCCAAGCAGCTGTGTATGCTGATGTGCAGATCCTGTGAAAAAGAAAAAAACCTTCCTTCTAGAACCTGTCAGCCTTGCTAGAAGCACAGACACAATATTGTTCTGGATTGGTATCACACAGTAATTCCCTGACTACTTTTACATAGTAAAAACCATGATCTTTTTACAGTTTTCCTTAAACTTTTTATAAAAACAATGATGTCCTGTTTCACATGGGTGTGCAGAGAATTCTTCAGCCACGGGTGATCAAATAAATAAAAAGGCAACGTTTCCAGAACAATTTCAGTGGCACATTACAACAAATACATGAAAAAGTGAGTAAGTTTACTACCCCTTCCCCCCCAATGCATCACAGCGTGCCCCCCTTTACATGTAGCACTTTGCAGAATGTACCCTCAATACACTCAACATACAATACCATCCATCACTGCTCCCCATCACTCCACGCTCCAAGCCAACCACCCTAAATACACACTCTACATTCAGGATAATGGAGTGCAGGAGTACATACTTTGCACCCCTAAGGCTGACCCTGGGCAAGAGGCATTAGAGGTCGGGTTGCCACCTCATCCCTTTAAAACTGAGCACATATTAATTACACAGTTTCTGTGGCTGATTAGGATGGTAATTAAACTCACCTAGTGCCTTATCTGCATTAAATTAGCCTCAGAACCTGTGTAATTAATGTGTTCAGTTTTAAAGGGATGAGATGGCAACCTTAACTAGAGGATGTAAAGAGTCGGAGTTCAATCACCAATAGGCCTGAATGCCCATACATTTTAAGTTTCTTCATTTTTTTAATTATCCGCTTTAGGTAGGTAATGCTTCATTGTGCTATATAGTGGATAAGCATGGTAGGTGATTATAGCATCTGTAGAGCTTATGTTCATTTGAAAACAATTCTATACCATTATGTACAGTATGTGAGCTAAAGCAGATGAATTGGAAGTATTTGGTAGATTCCAGGTCTTCCATGTTGCTAGTGCATTATAGTGATTCTAAACCTTTTTGATTTTTTTTTTTTTTTAATGCCAAAAATGTTATACTTACCTGTGCAAGGGTTTTACACACATCAGCTCTGATCCTCCTTTTATGGGGTTCCCCACCTGCACTCCTGGCTCTTTCCTCCTGCCAAGTAACCCCCCTAGCAAGTCTCTTGCTAAAGAGGATAGTTGTGTGGGCTCGCTCTCGTGCCCCGCTCTCCGTGTCCATAGACACAGGCAGTTAGGCTTTGCTCGGTCCCCCCATTCCCTTGTCATAGGATTTGATTGGCTACTATCAGCCTACACTGTGAGGAGAGAGAGAGGAGAGAGACGCTGTTTTTGTGCACAGCGCTGGATCAAGATCAGGCTCGGGTAAGTATGAAGAGGGGCTGGGGGGATCCTGGACACAAAAGGTTTTTTACTTTAATGCAGAAAAGGCATTAAGGTAAAAATCCTTAGAGAATAAGAACCAGTTTAATCTCCAGGAGACAGAAAAACTCTGGGCAGGCGTCACATAACTGTGCAATTCAAAGGATCTTCCAATGATCGGATTATTGAGAAACAAACTATTTCTCATGTATGGCCAGTCACAAATTGGAACCGTGAGAACAAAAGTATAGGGAATTGCCATTATTGTCATATTTTTCAAGGTTCAGGCTCTGAAGCGGTCATCCTGTCCTGATTTCCCTACCTACTGTATCAGTGACCTGGAATAAGTTATGGTTAACAGACAACACTGGTGGCATACTTGTTTCGGCTCAGTGACTCACTAGTTAAGGAAAGCTAGGATCAGAATGACAGCGCCAGGGCCTCAACTTTAAAAATAGGTCAGCAATGGCAGCATCCATATTTCTTCTATCTTCACAAATTCACTTAAAAAATCAATAGGTATCCCTCTTGATGGGTTTTAAAAAGTATATTTATCTACACAATATTCTCTGGGGATTATCTGATGAACACAGCGATAGCAGTTGTATGCCTTGTGCTTGCTTTGATACAAAGAAGCAGGTTAGATGTACTAGAGGCTGTAGTGCATAGTATACTACTATATTCCATCACTGGAGTCATTCTGCTTAACGTTTTCCACGTGGCTCTGGGTGTGACCCATAATGGGCAGAGCATGGTGCCAGCTCCACGCCTCTGCTGGCATTGTTAGGATTGTGATGCACAATAGATATCAGTCTGGATTCTAACAGGGAAAGCTGCTGTTTATTTGTCTCTGCTCAGCCTCTTCCAGTAAGTATGAAGCTCACTCCTATGTGTTCAATAACTATCGTACCTATTACAATTCTCATAAATGTATGTGTCTGTTATAGTATTGCAAGCATATTATGTAGAGACATAAGATGTTATACTCTTGTTATCATTTTCTATTGTTTTAGTCTGGGATGTAAAGATTGAAGTGGTGGTATTGCAATGCATTGTCAGAATCTCATGCAATCATTCTTAAAGTAACCATAGAGATCGGATGATTACCAATAAACCCCAATGATTTTAATGTCTATGAACACCTTAAGACCTCAGTATGGGCCCCTGTCTTTTCAATCTGTAGGGAAAATGTATTTTTTTCTGGTTGGTAGTAACTGCCCTGGCAGGGTAAGACTGGATTTTATGCATACATATACAACTCAAGTTTGTGCACAAATAAACTCAAGCAAGATTCTCTCTTGATTAATTGTGGAAATATGTCCGACATCCATTCAGTAACTATAACCAGCTTTTTATAAGATGGCAGAACAGTTTCATAACAAAAAAGCAAATGTTGATGTCGTACATCTTTTGTTACATTGAATGATTGCCATAACAGAGTGATCTTACTCCCAGGTGAGAATCAAATTAACTACTATCCTAAGGTAATAACCTGTTTCCAATTGGTGGAAATTATGATTTTCATTTGCAGAGATTTGCCAACTTAAAGGATAAGTTTACCTTTCGTAACATGTTACACCCATATTCAGGGTGTAACGTGTAGCACTACCCCCTTAGGAGTTGCTGACGTTTTGGATTTCCCTATAGTCTTGCACAGCCAGGAAACACGCATTTCCAGGAGTCACATGTGTATCCAGGAGTCAAAAATCAGTCCTTGAGCTTGTTTTTGATATTTTATTGAGGGGATATCAACTTGGATGTGGAATTGGGTATATGGGATGCCCAATGGAACCAATGAACTGAGGACAACTTCCTGTAAACTATTTACAAGTCCACTGCAGCATAGTCTCCAGCATCTCCCAGTGTACCTCTCCAGACCCCAAATAGTCCTCAATCTGGATGTCTGAAGGAAATTCCTGCTACCAGGCCTTCTAGCTGGGCCACTCCTCCTCTACTGCTCAGGTGGTCCTCTCTCAGGGGGCACGTGTAGGTGCAATCTTTCTTCCTGTCCAGCTCCTCCACCTGTAGGTAACCCCTTTCCCATCTGAGCCCCCTTCCAGGCTTCAGTCTACTTCTCCATCTTCCACCTGCATTCTCCTGCAGCTGAGCAGGCTCTCTCACTTTTAAGTGTTGTTCTGGCCCCTTGCCAAACCTCCTGTTGGGGATTGGCCAGGATCCCATAAGAGTACACAGCAGCCACTCCACTGCCTCTAGACCTTTCTCCAAAGTTCTAGAGCAGGGGGAAATTCCAGAGGGGCTGGTCTGCAAAAGCTCTCAGCTCTGACCCAAATTTAACCTCTCTCTGACTGTTGCACCTGAGCTGTTGCTTAGCCCCTGTCTAACAATTGAAGCTAGAGCTACCCCTAGCTAACTAGAAGGGTGTTACATATGTTACATGTTATGACTGGACTGGCCCCTGCTCCTCCCCGCTACCCATTGTGACAGCTAGCAGGGGATCTTCTTAACACTAGCTGTCACAATTGTCAAGTTGTAGTTTTCAATGAACTACCATAGCGCTGTGGTAGTTCATTGATTCTTCCTCTCAGTATATCTGCTTGCCTGTACATCGTGTATGGGCAAGCAGATATACTGACAGGTCTGCAAGAGATTTGCATGGCACCAGCAATCTGCTGATCGCAGGTGCAATGCTATCGAGGCTCCAGAAACAAAAAAAATAATAAATGCACATTTTTTCTACCTGCAAAAAAATCAGCATTTATTATTTTTTGTAAAAAGGTGAACTTTTCCTGTAAGGGAAGGAAGTACTAAACCCTGTTGTAGGAAAAACAGTGATGGGTCACAGTACTACCGAAGATGGGCAGATGTCTTTCCATGCATCATTTTGAGGAGACATCTAGGGTGAAGACGCTCTCTTAGGTGTACTGTATCTTTATAGGAGCAGGATTGTCACCCTAGGCCACTGTACTCCTCATTTGGACTATAAACCCCTCCCTCTTTCTTTATCTTTATTACAGACATAATTGTTTAATAGTTCATAGAATAGTTCTGGGAAGACTGATAGCATTGTTTGATATGTCAATATGTCAGTTTGATATGTCAATAAGTCAGTTCAGTGCACAGGTAGTTATAACAGTGAATTCCTAGCACGCTGAATGGGCTTAATGGGAATTTCGTGTAATTGCAGAAAATGCACTTAGCCTAGAAAAAGATAACAACTGCAACCACCACATCTAAGTAGCGGTAAGCTGTAATATATTACATTTTAGTTATTGGGTTTATACTTTAAAGTGCTACTAAACGTAGGACCCTGCATTCAATATATATGGTCTCCCACGATACACACAACATAGAAATGCAATTATTTTAGTGAATATAAACTACTACATACCTTTTCTCATCAGCAGTTAGAGCAGTCTTGTGACTTCTATCAGTGTTCAGCAGAGCACTGGGTAAAGCTTGTAGGAGGAGTTTTCTTTCTGCTCTAAGAGGATTCAGGACCCCTGACCTCTGTTTGGATAGTGCTGATTGGCCCTGTGCTGATCACATGCACTCTCCCAAGGAAAAAAAACAACCTCTCTAGCAATACACACCAAACTGAGCATGTGCAGAGTGTCTCCATACCATATGTCTTATCAGGAGATAAGAGGGGGACACTGGAAGAAGGGGAGGATCAGAGAAGTCAGGATGAAACAGCCTTTTTACACAATGCAGAGGATTACCCCTTAGGTTCCACAGTGAGTATAACAAGCATGCTTTACTGCATATACAGACTGATTTTACTGTTATGTGTTTAGTAACACTTTAAGGTGCTGGTCATTTTCACTGGCTTTGTCTTGCTGTTCCTTCAGAACAGGCACAAAAATACATCATCAAATTTATTTGTTTAACCCCTTGACGCCGACATAACACAAATATGCGGCCTCACAGAACTGGGCTTTTTTTTCCGTGGGGCCACATATTTGTTTATCTGTCTTTGTGCTGCGAGTGCGCCGCCAGCACAAAGACTGGGGTGTCACTGACAGCCCCGGGTCCCGTTCTAATGATCATGATCTGGGACTCCCGATTCCGGGTCACATGATCACTGGGATAGCCTCTGATTGGCTATCACAGTGATCAGTCACTGTACAGCCTGCCCCTCTTGTTTGTTTGTTTTTTTAATTGGTGTCAGTGTCGGCGTCAGTGTGTTTTAGGTAAAAAAAACAAAATGCGCACTATTGGTTCTGGGCTGTAGTACAGGTACAAATAACATACACATATATGATATCGCTGCGATCATCAAGAGCTGGAAAATTTATTTTGGGTTGTTCTTTGGTGGTAGGTTATGGTAGTAACAAGAAACACACAGCTACATTTTAAAAAATAATTTTTTTAACTATTTTGGGCCAGTTTTCCTTTGGCAACAAAAAATAATCAGGAGATACCCATTACCATTTACCATCAAATGAAAGCCCAATTTCTCTTGGAAAAAAAAACAAGGTATAATCCACCTGGATGCACAAAGTAGTTGTGGTGATATGTACGGTTTTACTAACTTATGTTAAAGTTGCAAAATTGTGCTTAGGCATTAAGATTTGTTTTACCCTTAGGTGTCAGAAACAATTGAGTACTGTCCGTGATACTTTTTTTATTTGCACTAACATACAATTTTGAGGACAAGCTTTTGTAGTATGTCCCCTTCTTCAAAGTCCAAACAGTACAAGAAGGGGACATACCCCAAAAGCTTGTCCTCAAAATTGTATGTTAGTGCAAATAAAAAAAGTATCACGGACAGTACTCAATTGTTTCTGTCGCAAATGCACTAATATGGCTACAATCACCTCAAGCACCCTTAGGTGTGAATGGGGTTAAACACAAGCAGTGTAAGTACCTGCATTTGACCTGTTATCAGCCTCTTGTAGCAGAGCTGAAATCTGAGATGATGAAACAGCACAAGCAGCCAAACGGTTCATGTGCCAACAAGAAGCACTGATGGAAAGAAAAAGCAGAGTTAGAGACAGATAAGCTCATGGCTTCAGCTGCTTTTCCTTTCGCTGTACAATTACAGGCTGGGCTGGGTCCAGAAGAATCTGGGCTCAGAGGAAGTGGGTCGAATGATGCGGGCCATCAGACTGAGGGCAGCATAAAAAAGCACTGCATGTCAAATCTCTGAATTTAAGCTGAACATTGCAGCAAAAGCTGTTTTTTTTTATCTTTGAACAAATTAATAATTTTTTACCTTGTTTTGACTGGAGTTCTGCTTTAACATTTTTTCATTTGTCTTAGATATATCTTTTTAGTTAATAGAAAATTATATGGTCATAAATGATCAATTTCTTTTCTGCCGAGTTTTATTACACTACACCTTACAGGGGTGAATTAAGACCTCTGACTGAACAAGGCAGACATGATGACACTCATTTCATACAGGCTCTGTCTTTTGTCTGTAGATAGCCCAAAGCCTAGCTAAGCCTAAAGCTTTCACACCTTTATACTCCTTATGGAGCAGATCAATTATCACATTTCCACTATCGGCCTGTTTAGTCCAAGATAGCTTTGTCATTACCTAAATTGATACTAAACACCCACTGTTAATTCACATTATCCCTTATTTTTATTATACAGGATTTATATAGCGCCAACAGTTTGCTCAGCGCTGTACATTATAATGGGAGACAATACACAAGACAGTACAGTAACAATACAATTCAATACACAAGGGGTTCGAGGGCCCTGCTCCTTGGAGCTTACAATCTAGGAGGGAGGGGATAGTGGTACAGGAGGAAGTACTTGTGGGGGATGGAGTGGTAGGAAGAGTTGAGGAAATTGGTAATTAGCAGGGGGTGGGGTAGGCTTCCCTGAAGAGATGGGTTTTCAGAGTGAGCCTAAAGGTGAGGAGAGTAGGTGATAGTCTGATGGATTGGGATAGGGAGTTACAGAGGATGGGGGAAGCCCTGGAGAAGTTCTGGAGATGGGCATGAGAGGAGGAGACCAGGGAACTAGAGAGAAGGAGGTCTTGTGAGGAGCGGATGTTAGCATTTTGAATTTTATCCATTGGGCAATCAGAAGCCAGTGGGGGGATTGGCAGAGAGGGGTAGTAGATACGGAGCGGTTTGTCAGGTGGATGAGTCTGGCCGCAGCATTCAAGATCGACTGAAGCGGGGATAGCCTGCGGTGAGGTAAGCCAATGAGGAGGGAGTTACAGTAGTCAAGTCGTGATATAATAAGGGAGTGAATGAGTTGTTTAGTTGTTTCTGGGGTTAGGAACGGATGTATTTTGGAGATGTTGCGGAGGTGAAGTCTACATGAGTTTGTCAGTGATTGGACCTGGGGCTGAAAGGACAGATTGGAGTCTAAGATGACACCTAGTACTCTGGCCTTATCTTTCTTTTTTTTTTTTAATTTAAATATTTATTTATTTTTCAAATAAAACAATACACATTTCCATAATGTAAAAACATAACATTACAAAATCTCATAAAACACTAATTTCATATCATTTTCTCCCCCTAACCCCCATCCTTTCCACCCTCCCACCCTGCTTCAATATACCCCTGACATCTATCTGATCGACTTGTATCTCACATCCTCTGGATACCGAGGCTTGGAAAAGAAGAAGAAAGAAAGACAGGCTAATTGCTATATTTTCTCCTTTTCCTTGGCCTTTCCTCTTTTCTCTTCCTTTCTTCTTATCCTCTCTTTCCCTTTTCTTTATGTTTACTTACTCACTCAGTACCTTCCTTTACCTTTACTTTGAACTCCTCCCATTTCCCCCATTTCATATGATATGTCACCATCCTATCTTCCTGCATATAATAAAGTTTTTCCATTCTAGCAATCTGGTCCACTCTATTCATCCAATCCTCTTCCCTCAGTACCTCAACCTTACGCCAAAACCTAGGAATCAGACTTTTTGCTGCATTTAAGTAACACATTATACCCAGTTCTTTATATTTATTTCCAGGTAATATTGAGTTATGAAAAAGACAGGTTTCAGGGTCCAGTCCTATCTCTATTCCAGTGATAATCGTGATTTGATTTCTAATTTTTTCCCAATATACTTGTATTTTTGAACATTCCCACCATATGTGATATATCGTGCCCAGCCCTCCACACCCTCGCCAACACCAGGGTTGGTTCTCCTCACTCAACTTGTGTTCTATCACCGGTGTAAAATACCACCTTGTCAAACATTTAAAATTCATTTCCACCTCACGCATACTAATATTTTCGTGTACCATTCTATATATTTTCCTCTGTGTGTGCTCTTCCCACTCAACTCCTAAATCCTTTTCCCATTTTTCTATGTATTTTAATTTAAACTTACTATCTAAATCCGTGAGAGCTTTATATGCTTTAGCAGTGCTGTGTTTCCCATCACCTCGGTCTTCTAAGTATTTCTCAAATTCATTCCACTCTTTCCTAGTTCTAAGGGGCTTCGTCAATTTCTCCACAAATTGTTTCAGTTGATTATATCTCCATATATCTATCCTAGTGAAAATTCTTCCCTCTTCCCTTTTCAAATCCTCCATTGTTCTTAAGTTTACCCCCTCCATTACATCTCTTAACTGAGTGTCTTCCTTCATAATCCATCTACCTGAAATTTCCTCTTTACCTGGGGGGAAAAACTCTGAATTTCTTAGTGACATTAATAGTGAATTATAATCCCATTTTCAGTTTGTGCATTTTATCCCACTCCCTTATTACAATTCTCGTGTATATACTCGTGTTCTCCTCTAATTCTCTAAACTGTGGTGGCACCCATACACTCCTACCCAACTCCTTTCTACTAAGTGTATTTTCAATTGTGACCCAGTGTTTACTCTTTGAATTATATATCCAGTCAAAAATTCTTGCTAAAATGACTGCCCTGTGGTATCTTTTAAAGTCCGGTACTCCCAACCCCCCCTTTTCTTTATTTCTGCTTAGCACTTCATATGATATCCTAGGTTTTTTATTTTTCCATATATATTTAGTTACCATTCGCTTAATTGTCCTAAAATACACCTCTGGAAGATTAATGGGAATCATCTGAAATTTATACAGTATTTTCGGGAGAATTACCATTTTTATCAGGTTAATACGACCCAGCCAGGAAGGATTTCCACTACCCATTTTCCTCAATTCCTCTCTAATTTCGTTTAACATTGGGATATAATTAGCTTTATAAAGATTTTTCTGTGAGGGAGTGAGTTTTACTCCCAGATACTTTATTTCTCTATCTTTCCTTATAAAGGGAAATTCTCTCTGTATATTTTCTTTTTCACTCTTTGGAAGATTTATATTTAATATCTCTGTTTTGCTCGGGTTAATTTTTAGATTTGACATTTCCCCATATTCCTTCAATGTTTTCATTAGGTTAGGAAGTGTTATCCTCGGGTTTCCAACATAGAATAATAAATCATCCGCGAAGGCGGCTATCTTATGTTCTGTCTTTCCAACATTTATTCCCCTTATATCTATATTCTTCCTAATTGTTGATAACAGGGGTTCCAATGATAAAACAAACAGTGGGGAAAGTGGGCATCCCTGTCTGGTTCCATTTGACATAGAAAAGGTCTCTGATCTCTCTCCGTTTACCATTACCATCGCAGTCGGTCCTTCATACAACTTTCCAATCCACTTTCTCATCCTACTACCCAATCCCAGGATCTCCAGTGTATCTAACATAAAGCTCCAGTTAACCCTGTCGAACGCCTTCTCCGCATCTATCGAGAGCAGCACTACTGGTTTTTTTTCTGTTTTACTTTTCTGTATAAGCATCAGGGATCTCAACCCGTTATCTCGACCCTCCCTTCCTCTAACAAAGCCCACCTGATCTCCATGTATCCAATCCGGCATCAGATCTCTTAACCTATTCGCCAATACTTTTGCATACAGCTTCGTATCTACGTTCAATAGTGATATCGGTCTATAACTTGAACAGTGGGTGATGTCTTTACCTTCCTTATGTATTAAGACCACCTGTGCCAGAAGGGATTCCTGTCTTATCTCCATCTCTCCCCCCAACGCCTCCATATATCTCTTGAGCTTGGGTATCAGTAAATCACCATATTTTTTATAATATCTCACGGTATACCCGTCTGGGCCTGGGCTTTTCCCCGTCTTAAAGCTTTTTAATGCTATGTTTAGTTCTTCCTGTGTGATTTCAGATTCTAAGGAGTTTAATAGTTCTTCACTTAATTTTGGTAATCCTGCATTTCTTAAATAATCCCTTCTTTTTTCAATATTTATCATTTTATCTTTATGTCATCCTTGGGGGCAATATTATATAATTTACTGTAGTAATCTTTAAATACCTTTGCAATGTCTCTGGTTGAATGGACTAACTCTCCCTTGGAGTTTTTTATTTTATCTATATAGTTCCTATTCTTCTTTTTCCTCAGGGCTCTCATCAGATATTTTCCTGATCTGTCTCCCCATCTATATCTTTCACCATTGATCTTATTAAAGGTTCTCATTTTTTCTTCCTCCATTACCTTCTCTAGTTCTTCCCTCTTTTTTATCACTCTTTGCTCTATATCTTTTCTTATGTTATTTTTATGTAGGAGTTCCATCTCAGCTATTTCCTTCAAAAGCCCACTGATCTTCTCTCGTCTTTCCCTTTTTTTACAATTGCTATAAGGATTCCTCTTACATATGCTTTATGTGCCTCCCACACTGTAGCTAGTGATACATCCCCTGTTTCATTTTCCTCAAAGAACCTCTCTATTTCTACCCTGATCTTCCGGTCAATATCTGGATCCATGAGGAGTGTCTCATTCAACTTCCATGATAGGCCTCCTGACACCTTCCCTCCCCATCTTAATTCCAATACTACGGGTGCATGGTCCGAGAAAGTTATTGCTTCTATTTTTACTTTAACCAGATCCTCAACAAGTCGATGGTCCACCAAAATATAGTCCAATCTAGAGTATGTCCTATGTACACTAGAGAAAAAAGTATAATCTCTATCTCTCATATTAACAATTCTCCAGCTATCCACCAATTGGCACTCTTTCATCACCGTTTTCAATAATCCCATGGACCTATTTTCCCCTCTTTGTGCTCTAGATGTTGTATCTATTTGTGGATCCATACATATATTAAAGTCTCCCGCCACTATTAGATATCCCTTTCCAAAGTCCATCAATCTTCTCATAACCCCTTTCAAAAACATCTCTGGCTTCCTATTTGGGCAATATATGTTTACAAGCGTGCATTCTATGTCCTGTAGTTTACCTTTCAAGAACAGAAACCTCCCTTCCGGGTCCGTCTTTCTATCTTCCAGTTCAAATCTAATGTTTCTTGCAAATCCTATAGCTACACCTTTAGCTCTCTTAACTGGGGAATCTGCGTAATACCATGTCGGATGTTGTCTAGAGTTTAGCTTTTTTTTTTTTTTTTAACTCTAGATGTGTTTCCTGCAAAAAGACGACTGAGGCCTTTCTATGTTGTAATTCTCTGTATAGTCTAAATCTTTTACCTGGGCAGTTTAATCCATTTACATTATGGGTTACAAAGCGTATTACCTCCATATTTTATTTGTCTTCTTCCTATTTTACCCTTTCCTTTCCTCTTCCCCTTCCCCATACCTCTCCTTTCATACAAGATGTCAGTTTTAAAAACCTCTATGCCCACTCCTACCCCAATTCTCTCCCTCCCCTCCACCCCCCCTCCATCTCCATCCCCCCAGGCCTCCTTTGCCTTTGGATCATGATCCTCCACTGATCCCTCCCTAGGGGTTCGGCTCCACCCATGAGCGCTCACCTTCCCCCCCTCCTCCCCGATGTCTCCTTGTCTATTGACTCTCTGTTTCCTCTTCTTACCAGCTGCCACTCTCCTTCACCAAAAGTACTTAACTCTCCCTCCTCCACTTCCCAACCCGGTATCACTAATCTCTGCAGACCAAGTTTATCACAAAAATCTTCCATGTCTTCTGGGAATCTTAATATTGCTGTGATTCCATCTCTCCAACCGATTAAACTCACTGCACGGCCCCATCTGTATTTCACATTATGCTTTTTCATCAGTTCTAATAGGGGTTTCAGTGATCGCTTTCTTCTCAGAGTCTCTGCTGTTAGATCTGCAAAAATTTGAATATCTTTCCCATCATATGAAATACTTGTTCTTCCTTTGATCTTTTTCCATATCTCTTCTTTATCTACAAAGTCATGGAATTTAACAATTATATCTCTTGGTCTTTCTAATCTTTTTTCTTGTTGATATTTTCCAATCCTATAGACTCCATCCAATTTAAACGTCTCCACGTCTGTTTTCTCCATTATGGAACTCAAGATTTTGTCGATTAGCTCTTTTAAATCTTCCCCCTTTGTCAACTCTGGGACTCCTCTTACTCTAAGATTATTTCTCCTTTCTCTGTTTTCTTGTTCTTCCATCATAAAAAGCAGTCTTTTCTGTTCTTTTCTATCTTCTTTTATCCATTTCTCTAATTTTGGGACAACTTGGGAATTAATTTGAACCTTTTCCTCCATTTCCTCCACCCTAGTTAACATTTGCTGCAATTCTTCCCGAATTGTCCCCATCTCTTGCTTTATTGATTTTTCCAGATTTTTGAACATCTCCGCCATTTCCTTTTTATTAGGTAATTGCAGGTCTCTTTCAAAATCTCTTGATTCAATCCCTTCCTTTAATTGTTGACTATTATATACCGGTCCCAGGGATAGTCTCGGGCTGTTATCCAGACTTATTTCCAACTCACTTTCACTTACTCCCAACGTTCTTTCTGGGGTCAAATTTCCCTGTGATACATACTTTTTAATCGTACTAGATTGGGAACTCTTGGACCCACTCCCTTTAGTATTTTTTCCTTTCATGTTGATTTTTAATGCTTTACTTTTACTTTCGAGGCTCCTCTTTCACTTCTCCAGGTCTTCAGACCCTCCCTAGGAATCCCCTATATCCTTATTTCAGACTCAATGCTTGATAAAATGTCTTTTTTTTTTTTTAGAGGCACAAGGAGATCCAATATAAATCAGGTTCAAGAACATAAATCCAGTTTATAAATAATGCATAAAGAGTTGCAAAAAAATCCCACAGTTAACACAGTTATCACTCACCCTCCACGTTGAGTGTCTTTCTCAATACAGTCCTCTCCTGTAGCCGTGCTCTCTTAGGGGGATTCCTATGGGTCTCTTTTTTATATATATATTTATGCTGCTGATATGTCAATTGGAGGATTTGAGGGGATTTGAAGTTGGGAATGGTGTAGTTTGGAGGTAGTATGGCTGCATTCCCCCCCTCCACCAGTCCACCAGCTCACCCAGACGCCGAGTGTTGGAGCGTCAAGCTGACAAGCAGTCTCTCCTCCTGAAGCTCCCAGGGCTCCTTTGCAGCTGCCCACGTGTCTTCGCCGCTGCGTCCGTCTCCCTGGCAACCCTGCTCCTCCACTGCAGCCGCCGTGAGGGTTCCCAGTGAACCTCCCGGTCGTCTCTCTCCGGGATCCCGCCAGGCCCGCCAGGCTCCAGGCTCGCCACCAAAGCTTCCCTCTTCAACCGGGTGAGTCTCCGCTCACCCTCCGGTGCAGCTGGTCTCTCTGTGGGAGACACCTAGGGAGGATATACGGGGAGGCTAACGAGGAGTGCTTACAGCACACTCTCTCATGCCGCCATGTTCAGGCTCCACCCCGTCATCTCTGGCCTTATCTTTCTGTATATGGATAATGGCACTGTAATTATTTTAATTTAAAAAAAAAAATAATAATAATCTTAGTGCCATTTTCCTGATCAATATACAGCTGTCACATGACCCAGCTCTTTCTCAGCCTGTCTGCAGGGAAACAGTGGCAGGCATTTAGTCCTCTGCTGCTGGTCACATGTTCAAAATAAAAAAAACACGCCTTTAGGATACAGAGTAAAAATAAATAATATCAATAAAATTGTTTAAATTGTCATACAATCATATATTGGAAATTAAATATTTATTATATTTTGGCGATAACATGGTGTGGGTGGAGTTCTGACAATCACAGGCTGTGTCACACCCCTCCAACCTGTTTCTTGAAATAACAGAGAGGTGAAGCCTCCATCAAGATTAATTATCCTACCCCCTCATTGTGTTTACCTGGTTAGGCATGGAGGAGGGGGGGAGTGGGATGTCATTTACCACTGTGTATGCATTCACATGTGTGACTCTATAGTCACATGGGCTGCTCAGATGTGATGAGATGTTCAGCAAAGAAACTCACTGAAAACTGAGCATGTTCAGTAGCTGCCAACACTGCTCTGCAGAATCCCCAGCTGCATTGGGGACATGGACCGAAGGGGGGAATAGAAAACAGCAGGATCAACAAGATTTTTTGTAGAATACAAAAAACAAATCCCATAGTGGCTGAGTATGAACAGGGGGTGGGTGGAGAATGGGAAAATAAATTATACTTTTTGGATAATATTGTCTTGAAAAGAAAATCTTATTTTCTATGTAATCTAGAGACAAAAAAACAGAAAAAACTTTAAAAAAGGGTTAGTTTTGTTGTAAATAAAACATACCGTTTATTCTAAAATATGTCCTGTTTAAAATGGCATTAAAATTATATTTCTGGTGTAAAGCATGGCCAGGTTTTGGCAGATGGAAAAAAATCCTTTTTTCTTGCACATTTTTGTGCTGTTACACTTTTCTTTAAAGAGGAACTTCAGTTAAAAAAAAACAAACAAATAAATAAAAGTAAGCGGCTATGTATACTGTAGCTGCTGACTTTTAATGAACAGCCACTTTACCAGCCGAAGGGATCTTCAGGTTCACGTTTACAGGTCCACCATGTTTACTGTGAGAAGCCATCATGTGGATTTACAGCTGGCACCCACTGTGCATACGTGAGCCATGCTACTCTTTGTCCTGCAGCCTCCCGGTACCTGTGATGTAGCCCAAGAGGTTGCGTGGGGGGGGGGAGCTTACCCTCGGATGACCTAGGCCAGGGGTGTCAAACTGGTGGCCCTCCAGCTGTTGTAAGACTACAAGTCCCATCATGCCTCTGCCTTTGGGAGTCATGCTTGCAACTGTCAATCTTGCAATGCCTCATGGGACTTGTAGCTTGGCAACAGCTGGAGGGCCGCCAGTTTGACACCCGTGAGTGACCTAGGCGATCCAAGTGGGAGTGGGTACCTGCCAAAACTAGGTACCTGCTCCCTTAAAAAATTCCCAATACATGCAGAAGAGGGAGGGAGGGTGAGAGGATGAAGAATGGCAGAACTTTTGGTGGTGACGGAAGTTCTGCTTTAAACTTGTGAGTGTTTTTAAACTAATGTTATTTGCAGATCAATGGCTGCGCCTTGATTTACATATGAACAAATGGTTACATGCAAGGTGTGGGTACATTGTTACTCTGCATGATGCAATGACACATAGCAATTCCTGGCTGTCTTTTTCACTTTCTCAAGTCAGAGCCTCCAGGAAGAAGAAAACAAGTAACACAGTACTGGCATCACCAAACCTCTCTCCAAATCTCCTGAGACTAGCAGTCAGAGGCAGCAGTGCCATAGATCTCATACTGCAGATATAAAGCTGTGGGCACAGGAGTGCCTAGGCATCCTCACATACCATGTGAACTGCTGGAATTTAAGACAAAAGGCAGTTTCAGGGTACCATGTGACTGCACATTCTCTCTCTCAGCAGGCTTCTTGTACTGCAACACACCTAATTGGCAGCTTGTGCCGTATATTTAACAGGCAAAGGAAGCAAATATATTCATTGTTACGGTTTACATAAATCACAACAACCGATAAAGGACAACCATTGAGAGACAGCGACACAGGAAGAAAGGCTAAGTATGCAATTAGCAACATATGCTGCCATTAGTATTGTGGTCATGCAGGCATGATGCTAATGCATTGCTATCCTGGCCTAAGCTGGGGGGTCTGTGCTAAGTATTTTCATGCTACATGGTAACCATCAGGACAATGAGAGCTGAGTTTAGTACATACACAGCTGGTCAAAAAGCTGCCCTCTATAGAGAACACAAATATGTGAAAAACATTAGCTGGGTCCAGAAGGACCACCTACCATGATGAGCAGCCACCTTCATATTGAGGTACTTGTTTGCTGTGGACCATTTTCTCAGCTAGGCAAGTGACTAAAAGTGTACGACCAGAAGAGGAGTTATAAGTGAAAGTTTTTCAATGACTGGATTAAGCATGGGGGCCATGTGGTCTTAGCCTTAATGCCAAACTGTGGAGCTTGTTCCTCTCCCCTTGCGAAGTACTGCTTCCGTTTCTTCAGGGACAGTTCCTAAAGAAACTGCTGGATGCAACATTTAAAGTGTATGTACACTTTAACCATTTGCTGCTCTAATTTGCTCTCTGTTAATCTGGTAAATATGCCATTGGAAGAATTTTATTATATAGTTACATAGTTAATCTGGCTGAAAAAAGACAAAAGTCCATTCAGTTCAACCATAAAAAAAGTTATAATCCTATACCCACAGTTGATCCAGATGATTATATCTGATAGTTACAGAAAAATTGTTGTTGGAAATTCAGAGTTTTCCTCTGTTTTTTGTGCACTTACTGGAGATGATGTACTAAAACTGGTGCACACAGAATCTGGTGCAGCTGTGCATAGTAAGTAACCAATCAGCTTCTAGTTTTTATTGGCAAAGCTTCATTGAATAAGCTGAAGTTAGAAACTGATTGGTTAGTATGCACAGCTGCCCAAGATTCTGTGCACACACCACTTCATTATTGTGAAACTCACTTTGCTGTTACATAGTTAGTCTGGCTTAAAAAAGACAAAAGTGCATCCAGTTAAAAAAAATGTTATAATCCTACACCCACAGTTGATCCAGAGGAAGGCAAAAAAACCCAGCAAAGCACGAATCAATTTGCTCCCGCGGGGGAAAAAATTCCTTTCTGATCCCCGAGAGGCAATTGGATATTCCCTGGATCAACTTTACCTATAAATGTTAGTATCCAGTTATATTCTGTGTATCTAAGAAACAATCCAGGCCTTTTTTGAAGCAATCCACTGAGCTCGACAGAACCAACTCTTGAGGGAGTCTATTTCACATTTTCACAGCTCTCACTGTGAAGAAACCTTTCCATGTTTGGAGATAGAATTTCTTTTCCTCCAGACGTAAAGAGTGCCCCCTTTGTCCTCTGATGACCTCAGGGTGAATAGCTCTACACCGAGTTCACTATATGAACCACTGATGTATATATACATGTTGATCATATCCCCCCTTAATCTCCTCTTCTCGAGAGAATAAATTCAGTTCCTCTAATCTTTCCTCATAGCTGATCTCCTCCATGCCTCTTATCAGTTTGGTTGCCCTTCTCTGTACTTTCTCTAGTTCCCCAACAGGGGCGGGCTGACAACTCATGGGCCCCTGTGGGGGATTATGAGGCCCCTGTGTCCTTGCCCAAACTCAAAAAAGCCTATGAAAAAGGTACCAAGGGCATCTCTTGGGGCCCCCTACTGACCCCGGGCCCTCGGGCAGTGTCCAAGTTTCCAAATGGTCAGTCTGCCCCTGTTCCCCAATGTTCTTTTTGTGAATTGGTGCCCAAAACGTAACTGCCGTGCTTTTGCCCACTGACTAGTGGCTAGTACATTGGGTGAGGTTGGGGTCAGAAATTGACACTGGATTGTAGAATATAATATTAGTATACAATTTCACTACTGTTATTATAAAGGATTTTTAAAGAACCAACAGATTAGTCAGCACATTACAAAATACGTGAAGACAGTATAATTACCTTGCAATTCAATACAAGAGAGTAAAGCGAGCCCTGCACATGAAAGCTTACAATCTAAAGGATATGCGACAACCCTTTGTGTACACTGCACTGGTGGCATTTATTGTCTAAATCAGTGTGCATTTGTGGGAGAAGATCATTGAAAAATGCTGGTGACCCTAATTCCCTTGCACAGATATGTGGGGCGCGTCAGCTGGCACCCTGTGAGACCAAAGCAGAGGCACACCTTGTTACATAGTTAGTCTGGCTGAAAAAAATCCATCCACTTCAACCACAGAAAAAAAAAAGTTATAATCCTATACCCACAGTTGATCCAGAGGAAGGCAGTTGTACCTGTGATAATTCACAGCAGAGAATCCAGGCTTCTGTGACATAATTTTTTTCTGCTGGGCCTAGAAACAGATTACACTGCATTCTATTAGCATTAATCCAAACAGCTACATTATTAAAACCTTATGCTCCCAGCATCCATCGCAACTTTTAGGCCAAGGAATGTGAAGAAAGCATTTAAAAGCTTTCTGCAGTTTGTGGGCTGAAATTTCTGGTAACAATAATGTTCTTCAGGCAGGCTGGAAATATTTATTCCCATGATTATTGCTGTTGCGGTGAGAGGGTGGAACTTGCGATTTTCAAAGCTTGGATTCAAGTGTAACTCATTAACGGCCAGTTTTCTTGGCAGGGTGTTGGATAAAACTATGACATGGTCTCATTGGGCTTTGAGCCATCTAGGCTGATAATACAAAAATCATTCATGGAAAGGGCCAATCACAAACCTAATAACATTACTGTTACACTAACCCAGTTTTGCCTTTCAAAATATTCACTGTCAGTTATGAAAAAAAACAAACACACAAAACCATTCTTAATATGAAAAGAGGATGTAAAGTGATAACCATGTACAATTACAAAATGAAATGTGTTTGTTTAAATTAGTATATGAAAGAAAGTACAACCATCATTTACAGGTGAAACTCGAAAAATTAGAATATTGTACAAAAGTTCATTTATTTCAGTAATGCCACTTAAAAGGTGAAACTAATTTATAAGATAGACTCATTACTTGCAAAACAAGATAGTTCAAGCCGTGATTTGTCATAATTGTGATGACTATGGCTTACTGCTCATGAAAACCCCAACAATGCAGAAGAGCTGAAGGCCGCTATTGACCTGACCTGAACCCCATAGAGAATCTATGGGGTATTGCCAAGAGAAAGATATGAGACCGAACAATGCAGAAGAGCTGAAGGCCGCTATTGAAGCATCCTGGTCTTCCATAACACCTCAGCAATGCCACAGGTTGATAGCTTCCATGCCACACCTCATTGAGGCAGTAATTGCTGCAAAAGGGGCCCAAACAAAGTACATATGCATGCTTATACTTTTCTGAGGTCCGATATTGTTCTATGTACAATCCTTGTTTTATTGATTGCATGTAATATTCTAATTTTCTGAGATTGTGGATTTGGGGTTTTCATGAGCTGTAAGCCATAATCATCACAATTATGACAAATCACAGCTTGAACTATCTTGCTTTGCATGTAATGAGTCTATCTTATATATTAGTTTCACCTTTTAAGTTGCATTACTGAAATAAATGAACTTTTGCACGATATTCTAATTTTTTGAGTTTCACCTGTATATACTGTCACAAAAATATAATTTGAAAAATAAGCCCCTCAAATGCAGATAATTATGAACAGGATTTCTAATTCAACTCTAATGTATTGTAGATAATCATATTTTTGCATATATACAGTATATCTACATTGTATTAGACATGTGCAGTTTTGTTTCGTTCTGAATTGAAAATTGGACACATTTTTCATTATTCAGATTCAGATGTATCCGAACTGCAATAGTAACGAATTTAATTGAATCCAAAATAGTGAAACAAAATCACATCCAAAATTTTAATTGAAATCGAAATTGAATGTGAAAACAAAATTGAATAGAATAGAAAATAAGGGAATAGAAAAGAATAGAAGAGAGTGAAACAGAACAGAATAGAATAAAATAGAAAATAAAATAATAGGAAAGGAAAGAATAGAATAGAATAAAAAAATAAAAGAATAGAATAGAAATTAAAAGAATGGAGTAGAAAAGAATAGCGTAAAACACAGCAGAATAGAATCGAATAGAAAATAAAATAAAATAAATGAATAGAATAGAAAAGAAGAGATTAAAACCGAGCAGAATAGAATAGGAAATAAAATAATAGAAAATAAGGGAAAAAAATAGAAAAATAGAAAAGAATAAAATAATATAGAAGAATAGAGTAAAACAGCAGAAAATAAAAGAAAAGAATAGCAAAAACAATAGAATATAATAAAATAATATAAAATAAAAGAAATATAACCATCTTCCGAAATTCGAATTTTGAATAGAATAAATTTGAATTAGAATAAAATAGACTAGAATAGAAAATAACATAATAGCAAAAACAATAGAATAGCAAATAAAATATTAAAATATAAATGAAAGGACTAGAATAGAAAATAATAGAATAGAAAATAATATAAAATAGTAGAATAGAATAGAGTAAAACAGAGCAGAATAAAAAAAAAAGGTCTGCACTTACTCAAACCTCATGAGCATAACCAGTGAAACTGTTCAGGTTTCCAGCCCTCTTGACCCCACAATACCAGCTCCTGGGGTGCCTCTCCCCCCATCTCCTCCAACTACAGAAGAGACCATGTTTCCCCTGGACATATACCTGTAAACCACTGTTGGCTCTAGGAACAGTTTGGACTCCTTATGATCTACAATGAGCTACATGAATGGCTAAGTATCATTCTATTTACCGGGGCATAGCAGGGCCTGGAACTCTTATTCATCCAACTAGTTGCTCCCTTACTAGGCTATTATGTTATGCTCTACACAGCTTGGAATTTGCTAAGAACCCTTCTATGAGGACCTAATTGCCAATAGGGAAGTACTGTAGGTGCCATGCTACATGCTGTACATAGGGACATATGTGATGATATGGGTACCTCTTTCCTTGTAGTCTTCCAGTAGTATTTGATATACTTGCCAAAGCACATGCTGGATCTATACTACATACATATGGTCTGGTCTTTGGAACAAATCCCAGTGTAGGATATCTCTACTGGATTTTGAATCGATAGCCTGGTAATTAAGTGGTCTGTCCTTGGATCTATACATGGAGGAGAGTTTCCTTTATAAGACAAAGTCACACCACACATTTATATGTGGATGTTGCCCCTGATTAGATGATATAAACCTCATTATTATTCTTTCCATATATACTTTGTCATTGTTTGGAGGTGAAGCTTGTATTTTTTCATGAAGCTGCTGCTGTTGGTTTTTAATAATTGGCCAATTGTGGTTTTATAGGTTAAGTAGTAGGTTTTTGTACATTCTAGATTCTAATAAAGGATTTAATTTATACAACTGTACTGTATGTGTGAAGTGGTCTGCTGGGTCATCTACATATATATCAGTCATCTTAAAAATACAAGGGCTATATCTTTTGAACACATTGGCCTTGATTCATTATTGGGCGTGGGCGCATATTTATGGGCTTAAGCCCAATTTTCATGGGCGTCCTTCCATTTTTTACCCTGCAACCTAATTCACTATTGAGCAGAGCCCATAAGCAGACGCCCAATCTAATTCACAAAAAGACACACGCCTGAAATCAGACTCACAAAAGCAGACTTGCTAAGAAGCACGTCTAACACCATGAAAAATCACTGTAGAGACATGTTCACTTAGAAATTTGCTTTGCCAAATATCAGGACTTCACTTTAAACAATATCTGCTATTTCCAAAAAAATTAAGAATGTGTTAAAAATCGTTTTTTTCAAGGAAATCGACACAGTAAAAATCTAGACGCCCGTGCAGTGTCTTTGGCAGATAGAACTGAGCATGTGCAGAACACCTTTTAGACCTCTGCCATGGGCGTTTGCTTTTTAGCCACTGACTAATAGTGAATCTGATTGTGGATTCCTCTGACAGCCGGCACTCGGTCGTGACTACTGTGTTTAATAAACAGCACTCGGCATATCTTCATGTAATCTAATTAGATTTCCTTAGTTCTAGTGATTCTATTTTTGTTTCTTATCCTTTATAATTATTTCTGTTATGATTTTACTTATTTTGAAGGTCTAGATAATATTTATTTTGAAAGCTGAATGTAAAAATAAAGGTCCGCAATAAAAAAAAAAAAAAAAAAAAAAAACAGCGTGGGTCCCCCCTCTCATCCATACCAAGCCCTTCAGGTCTGGTATGGATATTAAGGGGGAACTCCATGCTGAAATTTAAAAAAAAAACAGCGTGGGTCCCCCTCAATATCCATACCAGACCCTTATCCGAGCATGCAGCCCGGCAGGTCAGGAAAGGGGGGGGGACGAGCGAGCGCCCCCCCCCTCCTGAACCATACCAGGCCACATGCCCTCAACATGGGGGGGGGTGCTTTGGGGCAGGGGGGCTCCCCCCCCCAAAGCACCTTGTCCCCATGTTGATGAGGACAAGGGCCTCTTCCCCACAACCCTGGCCGGTGGTTGTGGGGGTCTGCGGGCGGGGGGCTTATCAGAATCTGGAAGCCCCCTTTAACAAGGGGGCCCTCAGATCCCGGCCCCCCCCCCCACGTGAATGATTCTGCGGTACACGGTCCGCAGACTCATTCACAAAAAAACTAAGTGTGGTGTAAAAAAAACACAGTACAGGGTCTTTGACAAGTCCTTTATTAAAACAATGTCCCCCGAAGTAGATCCAACGTCAATCGCGGCGGCGGCGACCCGAAAAAAGGAAAAAAAAAAAAAAAGGTTCCGCTCCCGTCCAAGGCTTCCAGCCTAGTGAAGAAAAGCCTAGCTGACATTTCTTATATAGGTATGGGCGGGGCCAGCCGGGGACATCATCCCAGTGACCCGCCCCATGTCACATGCTTGCTGTTCCCGGCTGGCCCCGCCCCATACCTATATAAGAAATGTCAGCTAGGCATTTCTTCACTAGGCTGGAAGCCTCGGACGGGAGCGGAACCTTTTTTTTTTTTTTTTTCCTTTTTTCGGGTCGCCGCCGCCGCGATTGACGTTGGATCTACTTCGGGGGACATTGTTTTAATAAAGGACTTGTCAAAGACCCTGTACTGTGTTTTTTTTTACACCACACTTCGTTTTTTTGTGAATGAGTCTGCAGACCGTGTACCGCAGAATCATTCACGTAGGGGGGGGGACCGGGATCTGGGGGCCCCCTTGTTAAAGGGGGCTTCCAGATTCTGATAAGCCCCCCGCCCGCAGACCCCCACAACCACCGGCCAGGGTTGTGGGGAAGAGGCCCTTGTCCTCATCAACATGGGGACAAGGTGCTTTGGGGGGGGGAGCCCCCCTGCCCCAAAGCACCCCCCCATGTTGAGGGCATGTTGCCTGGTATGGTTCAGGAGGGGGGGGGCGCTCGCTCGTCCCCCCCCTTTCCTGACCTGCCGGGCTGCATGCTCGGATAAGGGTCGGTATGGATATTGAGGGGGACCCACGCTGTTTTTATTTTTAATTTCAGCGTGGAGTTCCCCCTTAATATCCATACCAGATCCGAAGGGCTTGGTACAGATGGGAGGGGGGACCCCACGCCAGTTATTTAAAAAACAGTTTCTAATTCCCCGCAATACTTTGACATTCAACTGTCAGTGGGGAACTCCGCCGACAGCTGAAACATGAGCGCTGCATTGGTTTTCACTACTAAAACGCCGCATGAGTTGATAACATAACTCATGCGGGATTTTAGAAGCGACAGCCATGTGTTAATGTTTCAGCTGTCAGCGGGGTTCCCCACTGACAGCTGAATGTAAAATAATTCCCTTTATAGCATAAATAATAATAAAAAAAAGCGTGGGGTCCCCCCTCCCATCCATACCAAGCCCTTCGGATCTGGTATGGATATTAAGGGGGAACTCCACGTCGAAATTAAAAAAAAAAAAAAAAACAGCGTGGGTCCCCTCAATATCCATACCAGACCCTTATCCGAGCATGCAGCCCGGCAGGTCAGGGAAGGGGGGGGGACGACGAGCGAGCACCCCCCCCTCCTGAACCATACCAGGCCACATGCCCTCAACATGGGGGGGTGCTTTGGGGCAGGGGGGGCTTCCCCCCCCCCCCCAAAGCACCTTGTCCCCATGTTGATGAGGACAAGGGCCTCTTCCCCACAACCCTGGCCGGTGGTTGTGGGGGTCTGCAGGCGGGGGGCTTATCAGAATCTGGAAGCCCCCTTTAACAAGGGGGCCCCCAGATCCCGCCACCCCCCCCCTAAGTGAGTGATTCTGCGGTACACGGTCCGCAGACTCATTCACAAAAAAACTAAGTGTGGTGTAAAAAAAACACAGTACAGGGTCTTTGACAAGTCCTTTATTAGAGCAATGTCCCCCGAAGTAGATCCAACGTCAATCGCGGCGGTGGCAGGGACCCGAAAAAAGAAAAAAAAAAAAAGGTTCCGCTCCCGTCCGAGGCTTCCAGCCTAGTGAAGAAGAGGCTAGCTGACATTTCTTATATAGGTATGGGGCGGGGCCAGCCGGGGACATCATCCCCGCCCCTTACCTATTTGAGAAATGTCACCCTGTCTCTCCACTGAGGCTAACTAGATGAATGCAGGAGACAGTCTGACATTTCTTATATAGGTATGGGGCGGGGCCAGCCGGGAAGAGCAAGCATGTGACATGGGGCGGGTCACTCAGATGATGTCCCCGGCTGGCCCCGCCCCATACCTATATAAGAAATGTCAGCTAGCCTCTTCTTCACAAGGCTGGAAGCCTCGGTCGGGAGAGGAACTTTTTTTTTTTTCGGGTCCCTGCCGCCGCGATTGACGTTGGATCTACTTCGGGGGACATTGTTTTAATAAAGGACTTGTCAAAGACCCTGTACTGTGTTTTTTTTACACCACACTTAGTTTTTTTGTGAATGAGTCTGCGGACCGTATACCGCAGAATCATTCACGTGGGGGAGGGGGGGCCGGGATCTGGGGGAGCCCCCCTGCCCCAAAGCACCCCCCCATGTTGAGGGCATGTTGCCTGGTATGGTTCAGGAGGGGGGGGGGCGCTCGCTCGTCCCCCCCCTTTCCTGACCTGCCGGGCTGCATGCTCGGATAAGGGTCTGGTATGGATATTGAGGGGGACCCACGCTGGTTTTTTTTTTTAATTCCAGCGTGGAGTTCCCCCTTAATATCCATACCAGATCCGAAGGGCTTGGTACAGATGGGAGGGGGGACCCCACGCTTTTTTTTTTATTATTTATGCAATAAAGGGAATTATTTTACATTCAGCTGTCAGTGGGGAACCCCGCTGACAGCTGAAACATTAACACATGGCTGTCGCTCCTACAATCCCGCATGAGTTATGTTATCAACTCATGCAGCATTTTAGTAATGAAAACCAATGCAGCGCTCATGTTTCAGCTGTCGGCGGATTTCCCCACTGACAGTTGAATGTCAAAGTATTGCAGTGATTTATAAACAGTTCTTTAAATAACTGGCGTGGGGTCCCCCCTCCCATCCATACTAAGCCCTTCGGGTCTCGTATGGATGTTAAGGGGTAACTCCACGCTGAAATTAAATAAAAAACAGCATGGGGTACCCCCCTAAATCCATAACACATACTTATCCGAGCATGCAGCCCGGCAGGTCAGGAAAGGGGGGGGGGCGACGAGCGAGCGCCTCCCCCTCTCCTGAACCATACCAGGCCACATGCCCATACCAAATTATTCAAACATTTGTAAACAGACCAATTAACTGAAATGGTTTGACATTTGTACCCCAAATATGACGTTCCCTGAGGCGTTGGTAAACCGAGGTACGCCTGTATTAGTATTGCAATCCTTTGTATTGGGATACATAGAACCAACATACATCTGAATTGGCAACATAGCACAACATTTGTGTCACATTGGAGATATCTGGCTAGTTATACTGACCATGCCCAGGGACCTAAGATTGATTCACAGCACAGAAATACAGGCTGGATTAGCAATGTAGCTCTGTGGATTAGTGGTTAGCACTACTGCCTCACAACTCTAGGGTTGTAGGTTTGAATCCCAACCCCGGCGAGGTAGTAGCATGATCTCCGTGTGTGGCTGTCTTCACATACATATTCTGGCAACATCTTTGCTTTCTGTCTAAATGATCCCTAAAATGTGAATTAGAATGAGGCCTTGTCTGTTGAAACACCTTCAAAGCTGCACCTTATGTGAATGTCATACAATGGGGTAAGATAAGAGCCTGGAGCACTAATAGATTTGATAATGATGGTTTACACTCCACCCACTTTTGTGAAGGATTTGGCAAGCAAAGAGCTGACAGAGAGAGAGAAGAGTGAGACGAAGAAGAGTGAGCGAGAGATACATATGAAGAGTGATAAAGAGAGACATTCAGAAGAGTGAGCGAGAGAGAAGAGCGAGCCAGTGAGACAAAGAAGAGTGAGCAAGAGATACATACTGAAGAGTGATAAAGAGAAACATTCAGAAGAGTGAACGAGAGAGAAAAGACTTGGTTGGTGAATCCACACATCAAACTTGTCACAAATCCTGGCGTGCATTTTTCCCCCAAATGCATAGCAGACCCTTATCCCAGCAGGCAGGTACCGCACGCCTTCAAAGATTTATTTCCTTTGTTGATTTTCCTGCTTCGCTCACACTATATGCAATTGAAAATTACTCTTTAAGTTGCCAATTTTACTGTGTTTTCTAGAGAATTACTAACTAGTTGTGTTTTCAATTGTGTGTAGCATTGCGATTTCTATTTGAGTCTAGATGTTAAATTGCTAATAAATGGCCACAATTCTCAAATACCTTTGAACTCTCGCTGCAACAAATGGTGTATGTTAATACACTCACATTCATTATATCCAATATCAGGTACGATGTCAATGCACAAATCGCACCTGAAATTGCACACCCTGGATGTGACTTGTCATGTGATTGGCATGGCCAGCAGCTTGCTCTTTGCATGGCAAATTGCACCCAATGTTACTGGGGGCCAACACCACTGTCACATCTAATCCGATGCGGCAATTGTCCAACTTACAGTGAAGTTGCACGAGTTCACAATCCAATTGGATGTGAACAGAGCCTACAGTGGCCAATAGGGTGTGACTTGGTCTACGATTTGCAAGTCGCCTGTCATGCCAATTGCATGGCAATCGCAAACAATGTTACTGGGGGCTACCCGGTCACATTAAAGCAGATTTCTAAGTGGTGTTATTGACACCACAGTCACATCATGTGACTTGCATAGAAGTTGCATGATTTCAAAGTCGGGGTACATGGTGATTTCAAGTGCAATTTGCAAGACATTCAACATCGATCTCTCAGCAAATTGCATGAAAAGTAGTGTATTCATTACTCTATTATTACTTGCGGCTCCTACCAAGTTTGAACCACAACAATATGAACGCTCCAATAGCGTGCACATTGAGTGGGACTTGGCATGTGATTTGCACAACATGCAAGCTGTAAATCGTCTGCAAAGTCGCACCCTATTGTCTGCTATTAGAGTGACCACATGGGTGCGTTTCAAACACTGATTTCTATAGTAGTACATGTACTACTTTAGTGGCAATTTGCATAGAGATCTGTGTCAGATGTCTTGAAAATTGCATTGAAATGGTCAACTTTACTGTAAGTTGCATGATTTGTAAATCAGCTTTGCCCAGAGTGTAATGTTTGGTGATGTTTGATTTCTGGAGTGTTTTACCAATTGATGGGAAATTCACCATACTAGTCAAATCGATTTGTCATTTTCAGTATTGCATACAAGATGTGGTCATGTGACTGTCTTAACTCATGCGAGAATCTGGAGGGAATTGTGACCATAGTAGCAATAAAGGTTCCAATTGGGGTTCCCTTTCACATCCCTGCTCAATGTTCTGTTGTATGCTGCACACGTACATTTCACTGTATATATCTTTCTGATTTGTGGGGCCTGTATACCAAGGGTTAATGCAGGTAGGAAGCGGATTCATCAGGTGAAAACACTTTCACTGACCAAATTAAGGTCAGTGGTGGGTGTGGCTTCATTGGGTGTGGGGCCTTGTTTGGCGCACTCCAAATACAACCTAGCTTATATAAAGATGTGCAGTAGGGAGTGATTTGGCCTGTTACTAGGCCGGGTGGTTTGTGACTAAGTCCTTGCTTGTAGTGGTTTGGGGGAGGAAGAGATTTTGTGCTGAATTGCCCCAGACACCACTCAGGCTGTGTTTGGAAGTGGGCTGGAAATGTTTGCATATTTTTGGCCTTGTAAAGTGTGTTTGTGTGTTATTGCACAATGATTG
Organism: Staurois parvus; assembly: GCF_062004578.1. Lineage (NCBI taxonomy): Eukaryota > Metazoa > Chordata > Amphibia > Anura > Ranidae > Staurois > Staurois parvus. The sequence continues at coordinate 3,322,172 of NW_028317819.1, read as the reverse complement.
TGTTTTTTCTCTTTGCATTGAAAGCCTCACACATGTCAATCGTTTTGTTTAAAATCTGCTCTTGTTTTAATTTTGCTTGCTTATTTAGACTCAAATGCATTTTTCTTACAAACCTGCTGACAAATGTATGTGTAGGGGATTTGTAGAGGTGGGAGGGGATTTGTAGAGGTGAGAGGGGTTTTTCACATATGTCTTGTTTTCTTGATATTTTGATCTGTAGACTTTTTTGTGAATGGATCTTCATACTAAATGATTGTGTAAGTAAACCTTATGTGCACGAAAATGTTACTTGATTCATCTTCCCCTTTGTTTCCTGCTATAACCTGAGCACACACAGTTCATTAGAAGTATCTTTAGATTGTAAGCTCTTATGAGCAGGAGTGTTTTATTTTTGCCACATCAATCCTATTTTTGTGACTCACCAAGATATTGACTGTACCTACTTGTTCCTGCTGACCAAATAAATGAAGATATATTTGATCAATAAATGTTTCACCGATGTTTTTGTGTTTATTTTATGTTCAATATATGAACAACCTTAATAGTTACTTTGTATACTTATATAATCTGCTCAAATGTAGCTTGTAAGAGCGTGAATATGCAAGTGGGTGCAAACTGGCTTTTTCAAAACCAAACAAAAAAATAAAAAACCTGCTTGCACCACAATATTGTTATGTACTAATGAATATGTCACATTCACTGTGCAGCCAGCTACAGGTTTTCTACAATTTGATTTACAGTAATAAAATAGTCCCCACTGTATGTTGATTTTTGGCCTTTGGCAACAAATATATATTAGCCAAGGTTTAAAAAGAAAAAAATCACTAAGAAACACATTCGCGAAAGCTATCATAGCCGTGCATAGAAATGAGCGATCGTGCATAGATATGCGCGATCGTGCACAAATAAACGCCAAACAGGTGTCCCCCATGGCGCACGAGCAGCTATCCTCCTGGAAGTCCGTCATCTGGTGCGCGCGCACCCGGAAGTGGTTGTGGGGAGTGTAAGTGGATGAGAAGTGGTTGGAGGTTTTGTGTTGGTTGAAAATTTTGATAACTTTATTGGCATTTGGACATGGCGAGAGCACAGTTCTCAACTGAGGAGATGATCCTTATATGTAAAGTAACTGTGGCCATTGCAAATATGTTTATAACATGTGAGGGACAAGTAATTGTAATTTTGTGGGTGGGGCCTAGCAGAATCTCACTTGGTGCACATGCTACTTATCTGCACATTAGCTCCTGGGTATTGATGGGTCAATGATATTAACCACTTGCCTACTGGGTACTCATACCCCCTTCCTGTCCTGGCCAATTTTCATCTTTCTGCACTGTTACCCTTTGACAATTGTGCGGTCATGCCACATTGTACCCATCTTAAATTTGTATCAGTTTTTTCAGACAAATAGAGCTTTCTTTGGGTGGTATTGACTTGCTGCTGTGAGTTTTACTTTTTGCTCGATAAATCACAAAATAGCTCATAATGAATAAAAGTCTGTTTATATTATAACATTTGGTAAACTGGTAATTTAGCAACACTGATGTGCGTTGATGAGGCGGCACTGCTGGCCACAGGTGGGCGGAACTGTTGGGTGGCACTGGTGGGCACTGATCATCGGGGCCGACCCCTGCTTTGATAACTGCTGGTTCTCGGCAGTACTTTCCACACATTCTGACAGCGTGATGAAAGTGCAGCCAAGACCCGGCAAATGCATTTCCCGGTGATCAGCGTGTCATTGGACATGGCTGATCACATGGTAAAAAGCCGCTGTGATTGGTCTTTACCACATCACGTGATCAGCTGTGTCCTTAGGACACAGCAATCACGGAGAGCGCGTTCTGCCAGGATGTCATATGACACCCTCCCAGAGCTGCCTGGATGCAGTGTAGCGTTATTCGGCTATTTGCGGTCGCCAAATAGGTAACCAGCTAGGCCTTCATGGCTAATCTTTGAATATCTGGACATGTATACTGCGTATAATGCATTACATTCTACAATGTGTTGGTGTACATGGTATTACAGTGTGCAATGCGTTGCTGGATTCTGCATGACAGTGGACAGCGTATCACAGTGTGCAATGCGTAGCTCCAGCCTGCATGACAGTGTACAGTGCATTACAGTCTACAATGTGTGGGTGTACACGGTATCACAGTGTGCAATGCGTTGCTCCATCCTGCATGACAGAGTACAGTGCATTACAGTCTACAATGTGTGGGTGTACACGGTATCACAGTGTGCAATGCGTAGCTCCAGCCTGCATGACAGTGTACAGTGCATTACAGTCTACAATGTGTGGGTGTACACGGTATCAGTGTGCAATGCGTTGCTCCATCCTGCATGACAGTGTACAGTGCATTACAGTCTACAATGTGTGGGTGTACACGGTATCACAGTGTGCAATGCGTTGCTCCATCCTGCATGACAGAGTACAGTGCATTACAGTCTACAATGTGTGGGTGTACACGGTATCACAGTGTGCAATGCGTAGCTCCAGCCTGCATGACAGTGTACAGTGCATTACAGTCTACAATGTGTGGGTGTACACGGTATCAGTGTGCAATGCGTTGCTCCATCCTGCATGACAGTGTACAGTGCATTACAGTCTACAATGTGTGGGTGTACACGGTATCACAGTGTGCAATGCGTTGCTCCATCCTGCATGACAGTGTACAGTGCATTACAGTCTACAATGTGTGGGTGTACACGGTATTACATTGTACAGTGTATTACAGTGTGCAATGCGTTGTACACTGCAGTGTGCACTAAAGCATTTTACACTCATGCACTGTACACACTAACGCATTTGACATTTCTAGTGTGCAATGCGTTAGTGTGCAATGCCTTGGACAGTACAATGCATTTGCAGTATTGGTGTATGTTTATGAAGCACAGATAATTCATCTGATTTTAGTTATCAAGGAGAAGTCTTCTCTGTCCCCCTGTTTATGAGGTGGAGGACAATTGTTTTCCGAAGAAGAGAGGAGACATTTTTTCAAGGAGATCTGTATAGATTTCCAGAGATATGTGTAGATGGTTGAGGGGCTGCATGTGATCTCCGGAGATAATTGTGATTAACGATCACCTGAGTTAAACCAGTGAATGAAAAGTGTAAAAAAACATGGATTGAAAATAATCTGCACTGACCACTGTGCTTTGTCAAGCCACATATTGGCACATTCTGGTGTCACACAGATGCGATGTGAAATTTGCAGTGTTTTCTGTGCAAGCGCTGCACCGCATCACAACCGCAACCCCTTCATGCCACCTGCTGCGGCTTTCTAGGTGAAGTTACCAACACACCAATATTGGTACACAAAGCGTATTGCGATTTGCCAAATTGGATGGCATGCCTATTCACACCCATGTGCATACCCTGAAAAAGGGTCCTGCACATTTTTGGCCCGGATGAGGTGCAATTTGAGGTGTGCAAAATGTTTGTCTCTAATTGCAACACACACAAATTGCATGTGATTTGCCCAGGAGTGCGGTGTTAGACCACAATGCATGTATGTGAAGCCACAATAAAAGGATGTGGATTTTGTCTGTTTTTACTTGCGCATGTTAACATTATGGAAGTGCATTTTTCTTCTGTTTAATATGCTATAGAAATGCAACATGCATTTGGATGGAGTGTTTTTGTATGTGCATTTTGGAAGTATTCTAAACACACATTGACCCTAGGGCCACACCATATCTTATGCAGGCCATAGATGGGTCGAAAATCGGCCGATTTTTCGGCCGAAAATAAAATCGGCCGATTTTCGGATCGTTAGTGGGCTATTTGTTCGGCCGTTTTTCGGTATTTTGGCAGATTTTTTTTTTCGGTAAAATTGGAAAAAAACGGCCGAATTTGCCGATCGGTCGATTTTCGCGGCAATGATGGGCAAATCGGCCGATTTTTTTACTGATAAAAAATCTGCACATGAGCAGTGACCTGCAAGAGGAAGACAAAAAGAAGAAAAAGAAGAAGAGGATGATGATGAAGATGATGAAGAAGAGGATGATGATGAAGAAGAGGATGATGATGAAGAAGAGGATGATGATGAAGAGGATGATGATGAAGAAGAGGATGATGATGAAGAAGATGATGAAGAGGAAGAAGAGGATGATGATGAAGAAGAGGATGATGATGAAGATGATGATGAGGATGATGAAGAGGATGATGATGAAGAAGAAGATGAGGATGATGAAGAGGATGATGATGAAGAAGAAGAGGATGATGATGAAGAAGAAGAAGAGGATGATGATGAAGAAGAGGATGATGATGAAGAAGAAGAAGAGGATGATGATGAAGAAGAAGAGGATGATGATGAAGAAGAAGAGGATGATGAAGAAGAAGAGGATGATGATGATGAAGAAGAGGATGATGATGAAGAGGATGATGATGAAGAAGAGGATGATGAAGAGGATGATGATGATGAAGAAGAGGATGATGATGATGAAGAAGAGGATGATGAAGAAGAAGAAGATGATGATGAAGAAGAAGATGATGATGATGAAGAAGATGATGATGATGAAGAGGATGATGATGAAGAAGAGGATGATGATGAAGAAGAAGAGGAAGAAGAAGGATGAAAAATGAGAGGAATTCCAGTATGGCAAAAAGTGTCCCTGCAGAGAGCTCCGCTATTTCTTTGACAGTTCCTTGACATTTACAGCGTTTGCAACATTGTATCTATTTGTTTCCGACTAAAAACATCTGTATCCGAAATGGATACAAATACATTGTTGCAACCGCTATAAATGTCAAAGAACTGTCAAAGAAATAGCGGAGCTCTCTGCAGGGACACTTTTTGCCGGCTGTAGACAGGATGAAAATCGGCCGATTTTTTTTTTTTACCATTGCTGGTAACGTCGGCCGCTTGAACAACCGATTTTTCATTTTTTAAAAGAAAAATCGGCTGTTTTTCTCCCCGTCTATGGCCTGCATAAGCATTAGTGTGCCTGGGGGAGGGGGGGACCTTTGGCCTTTCCAAACACAGTAGATGCTCCAAGAATGTTTCCTTGAACTCTTGAAATGGTTAAAAAGGAAGACACTCTAGATAGCCTGCACTGAGAATTGACTGTCATGATGACGTGTCAATGATTATTTGCTCTCATTTTTCAGGAGTGGTACTGCTTGCGGTTGAAGCTGGTAGAAATCCACCTTCACGTCCTCCACTCACCTTCACTTGTGGCCAGTGGATATTTTGTGGCCCCAGGCAAGAACTGGCATCGAGGACCTGCATAATGACCCTGGCATGCCAGAGGTGGTTTGGAAGCAGCACAGCAATTTGACCATCCCTTTCCTCTATGTTGGTTTTAGGGGTGCAGAATTGCTTCTCGTTGGTGAACGGACTGTCGCCGGATATCAGAGTCCCCATATTTTCAAGATATGTTTTAGCCATGTTGGCTTATTTTTATGTTATTTTCCAAGTGTGTCGCACCTAACCGCACAGTAGTGTGGTGCCATGCGTATTTGTGGCTGTGAATGGGGCTGTTTTTAATAGACGTGTGTAGGTGCAACAACGTTTTCATCATGGTACCTGCGCACATCTACATAGGGCATTGCATTTCTTTGCTGTGCTGGAAAATGTGTGTTCTTGCATGCGTTTCTGCACCACCAATGGTGTGAACAAGTCCTAAGGGCTGATTCACACTATAGAAACAGTCTAGATGTGTTCCTGATGGGTTTTTTTCATGCCCTTTTGGCATGCATGTTTAGTGTGTTCCAGTACATTTTGGATGCGTTTTGGACATGTTTACATTGCATTTTTGTATCCCTTCCACTTATTTTTTTCTATTTTCTTTGTATTCAATGTAGTTAGGGACATGTGCGTTTTAGTACATTCAAGGACGTTTCAATGTGTTCCAGTACAGTTCTGTGCAGAAACAATGCAGCGTGGTCAACTTTGTTTACAGCACCTGCAATGCATTGAAAATGCAAGCGCTGATGTGAACTATGACATTGACAACCATATAACCTTCTTTCTGTGCGTTTGTGATGCTGAAAAAGCAACTGAAACACATGTAGTGTGAACTGGCCCTAAAGGTTATTAGAGGTCAGGGAACAGGACTGACCAGCAATTGTGAATTCAATCAGACTAGTGGTGAGATACAATCAGCAATTGTATAATAATGTGAGATCTGAGCTGTAGCTGATAGAAAATGAGACACATTCACTTGATCAGTAAATAGATAGTTAAAGAGTGGGGCGGTGATCCATAGATTTGCATATGGGACAGGTGATGATGGGGTGGGTGAGGGGGTCAAGTTGTATAAGGAGACAGATTTAAAAGAGAAAAAAGTTACAATGAAATATACACGGCATGAAACTTGCACATGACCTAATTGGCAGAAGAACAGTACGCAAGTAACATTCATCCACTTTCTAGTCATTAGGCAAAATCATAATTGATTGATCAATATTCCTGCCACAACCCAGAAAATTGATCTCCATTTTTTTGGGATGTTGCCAAGACTGGGATTAGAACCCATGACCCAAGTGCTGTAAGTTCTGAGCTCTAACCACTAAACCACTGTGGGAAACACAGTTTGAGTTATAATGTAGAATAGTTACATTGTTTAAAAATGATAAAGCGAGCGCTGGTCAAATGATATAGACTAGTAAAATGGTATTACACAAGATAAATATAACCACGAACAGTAGTGCATGAACTCGTGAAAGGTCATCCACCCCTGTGACAGTGTACTACACTATTGAGCACCTTTCTGGCTCCTGTGGCTGAGCTAATTCCTCCCCAGGACCATTTGGGCACCCACCCTGATGGATGGATGGAGCTGGTTGACTAACCCATAGCTGCCAGCATACCGCTGCACCCCCAGATGTGCGATGTGTATAACCCATACACATTAATACTTTTGTTCTGGTGAGTGTAGACCAGTCCCAAGGGTGGTTTACCTTTCACGAGTTCATGCACTACTGTCCGTCACGGAGAGAACACACGTGCCATTCATAGGCACTCTCTGAGTTGGTACTCTCACACCAAGGACATTCCATTATTCAGGAATAATTATATGAACTTATTTTAGCACGATTTACCAGTTTACATCATTATTGCAATTCTTTACACTTTTTGGTTTTTACATGCGTTCATTATTGATCACATGCATTTATAGCGCTGCACTTGTCTTTAACATAGAATAGTTATGTGATTAAAGAGAATGAAGATATATAATTATATTGGGAAATTAGAAGTATATAAATTATTTGAGATATAAGTGTGAAAAATTTGAAAATAAAATGTATGACATTCATTAGTAAATGCAATACTTTCCTAATCATTTTGGAGAAACAGCCAAAAAAAAAAAATAGCAAAAGAGAATTTTCAGAATGTAATAGTACAGCTGTATTAGAATTTTCTATCAGAAAAACGCCAATGTTAATAAAGCCTGCGCTTGTGCGCCATCTAGCGAATATATCCGGTATTGCACCTACAAATGTGCCAGACGGGATACCACATTCACTAATGGCAAAGTAGTCAGTAGACGCTCGATAATGAGCTTGCTAGACGCTGGTCAGACGACTGATTGATTGACCGGAGTCTGCCTGAATGGTCAGTCTCTGCTAATACACTCACATCTTAGTGAATCAAGGCCATTGAGATTGAGCCATAGTCTGGTTTTTATTACCATTTCCTTTTTGCCAAATGTATGTTGATACCAATGGCTCCCTCAAGTCATGTTTGGATGAATGTTTATTTTATTTCTCCCTTATTTTTTTTTTTATTTCTTTGTGCTTAGACTCGGATCTGGAGGACACATTTTATTGGGCTTTTCCTTAAATTTATGTGTTGTTACCACAGCTCATGGGTAGTGCTAAAAGACAAATGTATCCTACGTTCAAGCATCTATGGATTGGGCAGAGATATACAAGGTGTGTCCAGAAAGTAATGAGAATAAAGTTCCTACACTTGAGAAGGGCTCTGTGAAGGGAGAAGGTGGTCAAGGTCACTTAGGGTAGGGTGTCAGGTATAAGTTAGAACACTGATCAGTTGCATTCCAGCCCTGTCAGAGTCAAGACATTCTTTCTTGTGACACCCTGTTTGCGATAAAGTTTTGTGTGAAATTGGCTAAAAATGCATCAGAAGCTTTGGAAATGGTGAGGACAGCTTATGGAGAAGCTGTGCTATCATCAGCACAAGTGTACTTGCCTTCAAGGAAGGACAAGAAGGTGTTGAAGATGAGCAACAATCAGGACACCCCTCTTTGGCAAAAACAGAACAGAATGTGGATGCAGTGAGGTCTGTTCTCAATCCTGACCAATGGCTCACTATCAGAAGATGAAGAAGGGTTTGAAAGGACACTATTTTGGCAGCGTGGAAAACGTGCAAAGAGCCACTACTCTGAATGCCATCCCACATAAAGGCTTCCAGGGATGCTATGAATGGAAAAATAACAGAGCGTTGTGAACACTCAGAAGGTGCATACTTTGAAGGAGACAATGTTTATTGTAAAATTTTTCAATCAATGAATGTTTAAAATATTATTCTCATTACTTTCTCGACACACCTCGTATATTACCAAAAAATTTGGCGATGTTAAACTCAGGGAGCCATGCATGCATGTTCTGTAGAAGAAAGATTTTCAATGATTCTGAATGTGTGTATTTTTTGATGTTGACACATTAGTAGTTGTAATTTTGGATAAAAGTAAATAAAATATAGATATATTTATGCAATTATGTACATGATTATTTGTATTAGAGTTGTATTAGAAGTCCTATTCATAATTATCTCCAATTGAGGGGCTTATTTTTCAAATAATATGGATTTTGAGAGTTTCTTTATGGACTGGTTTGATATTTGTTTGAATATTTATGTTATATTAATATGTATAATATAAATTATATATAGCAATGCCTCTTAACTTGCGTACTCCTGGGTGAAAAGTTTACTAAGCACTGAAGTGACAAGTTGAACACTGCAGTCAGAGAACTAGTAAATTCCTAAAAGTAAAATCAACAATTGCAACGCCTATGCTTCTATAATTACAGAACCCCCTGAATATTATATGTCATAAACAATGTATTGCACATAAATATAATTGCATTATTTACAGTTTACATATGTAATTGCCACAAAGCCAAAATGACATGGGCTAGTTCTGCTCAGTTTTTTGTCATACTATCTGGGCTAAATAAAAATGATTTAATTGGTCAAACTGTGGGATTCAGCCCCATAAACCCTCTCTTGTTGAGATTGCTCAATGCACCCATCATCTGATATCAAGTATAGTGACAGTTGGTACATACAAAAAAGAGGTCAATGGGACTTGCAACTGACTGAAGGCACAATGTATGGTGATTTTGTGTTTTCACAGTACTAAAATGTGTACACATAACTCCCATGTAGCTTAGACTTTAACGGAGTCTAATGGTGTTTACAGGCCAAGTCCTATTTATCCATTAAATGTGTCTATAGCATTGTTTGCCAGGTAATACTTATGCTTGGAAAAACAGAGGTGAAACAGTTCCAGTTTGTTTAACATGAAAAAGTATTGTTAAAAATGTTGAATTTAACTCAACAAATAAAAAGTATTCCTTGACCTTGTCCTAAGTACCTCCAGATAAAGGCAATGCAGAATGACAAGCTGTGTCCAGGCTTTATGTCCTGCTCCAGCTGGTCTACCCCATCCCAGGAACATCTGAATCACTTTCCCCAGTATTCAGAGAATGCTATGGTAATTCCTGCCACTGGGTAAGGTATTACAGCTTGATTCACATCAGTAAAACACATTTTCTTGCCTTTTTATATCTTTAAATCAAGTTTGTAACCATACATGGGAATTCGCCAGAGCAGTCACTCTATACTGCCCGACTTTCCAGCTCCCGTAACAAAGACAGTTACATTGCTGAGAACCATGCCATTCTAAAACAGTAACTTAGAATAACGGGCAGACAGTAGATGTTTTATCTCCTGAAGAAAACATTCAAACCTAATGAGTCCCCTTTAAAATAATTTGCCTTGGTGCTGCATGTTCTGCTGTAGTTTTATATACTCATCGGCCACTTCATTAGGTACACGTGTTCAATTTCTTGGTAACACAAGTTGCTAAGCAGCCAATCACATGGCAGCAACTCAATGCATTTAGGCATCTAGACATGGTGAAGACGACTTGCTGAAGTTCAAAACAAGCATCAGAATGGGGAAGAAAAGGGATTTAAGTGACTTTTGACTTTGAATGTGGCATGGTTGTAGTAGATGCCAGACGGGCTGGTCTGAGTATTTCAAAAGCTGCTGGGATTTTCACGCACAACAATCTCTAGGGTTTACAGAGAATGGTCCAAAAAAAATATCTATTGATTGGCAGTTGTGTGGACGAAAATGCCTTGTTGATGTCAGAGGAGAATGAGCAGACTGGTTTGAGATGATAGAAAAACATCAGTAACTAAAATAACCACTCATTACAACAAAGGTATGCAGAATACCATCTCTGAATGCACAACCTGTCGAACTTTGAAGCAGATGGGCCACAGCAGCAGAAGACCACTCCAGGTGCCACTACTGTCAGCTAAGAAAAGGAAACGGAGGCTATAATTTGCACAGGCAAAAATTGGACAATAGAAGAGTGGAAAAACGTTGCCTGGTCTAGATTTCAGCTGCAACATTCAGATGGTAGGGTCAGCATTTGGTGAAAACAACATGAAAGCCTGGATCTATCCTGCCTTGTATGAACAGTTCAGGCTGCTGGTGGTGGTGTAATGGTGTGGGGGATATTTTCTTGGCACACTTTGGGCCCCTTAATACCAAATGAGCATAATTTAAACACCAGGGCCTACCTGAGTATTGTTGCTGACCTTGTCCATCCCTTTATGACTACAATGTACCCATCTTCTGATAGCTACTTCCAGCAGGATAATGCACCATGTCGCAAAGCTCAAATCATCTCAAACTGGTTTCTTGAACATGACAATGAATTCACTGTACTCCAATGGCCTCCACAGTCTCCAGATCTCAATCCAATAGAGCACTCTTGGGATGTGGTGGAGCGGGAGATTTGCATCATGGATGTGTAGCCGAGAAATCCACAACAACTGTGTGATGCCATCATGTCAATATGGATTGAATGTTTCCAACACCTTGAATCTGTGCCACAAAGAATTAAGGCAGTTCTGAAGGCAAAAGCAGGTCCAATCCAGTACTAGCAAGGTGCACCTAATAAAGTGCCTGGTGAGTGTACATCCTAGCTAAACGTCATGGCACCACTACATCTATACTATATATTATGGTGTATCTGTGTGCTAACTGTCTACATTGTCGCTATACATTTATCCTTTCTTGAGTTCTTTTTGACAACATTAACTGATATATTGTGATACAGGAAATATTGATCTGATTTATTGCTTCATGTACATGAGTGTCTTTCAAGCATCGGGATAATCTAATTAAACTAGTTTTAGCCTAAAATTTTATTTTAACTGACTTAAGTGCAGAAAAATAAATAAAATACATGCTTATTATACATGCATCTCTTCATGATGAAATGTCATTTAGGTCACATACAGAGACATTAACAAGACTGTAATAGACTAATTCAGGTGCTTATGAAGAGCAATACTAGATTATCACTGCAAGACAATCTTTACAAAAGCGGACAAGCACAGGAAATGCATCTGTCATTGTACTCTAAGTTTATTAACTGTGGAAGAAAGTGGAAAACAGTTTGACTCTGGCTTATTTTAAGTGCTAAGCTAATGACTAAGTAAAACAGAAGGAAATATAATACTAACTATAATAATATGGTCACTGGTTCTGTTTCGTTTCATTTTCATATTAGTTAGTATAATGATGAATGACAAGAAACATTTCTAAAGTGTGAAAATCTGAAATGTCAATTCCTGATATATTAATGGCCTGTGTTGATCGGCTTTGTTTGCGGCAAAGTTGTTTCTCTCTATACAAGTCAATACAAGAAGCAGCTTATAAGGTGGTAAACTACAGGCATCAATGAACTCTGAATAATCAAAATCATCTCAAACTGATCCTAAATGCAAGCCAAAAGCACTGGAAAACAAACTGAACTTGCCCATCAACACTAGCCATTAGAATCCTGTAAAATATGTTGTTTTCCAAAGTAGAAAATGGTGGATGGTACTTTGTGTACCTATCTATCAATACCACATCATATTTTGTCAGTCTCTAAAGCAGGGGTGTTAAACTCAATTTCAATGCAGGCCACATTAGTATAATGGTTTCATTCAAAGGGCCGTTTGTATCTGTAAGACTATGCATGCAGAGTTCTGCAGTGCACTACATACAGAGTGCAGAGTTCAGAAGTGTGTTATGTACAGAGTGCAGGGTTCAGAAGTGTGTTATGTACAGAGTGCAGGGTTCAGAAGTGTGTTATGTACAGAGTGCCGGGTTCAGAAGTGTGTTATGTACAGAGTGCCGGGTTCAGAAGTGTGTTATGTACAGAGTGCAGGGTTCAGGACTATGCTACGTACAGAGTGCAGGGTTCAGGAGTACACTACGTACAGAGTGCAGATTTCAAGACTGTGCTACATTCTGAGTACAGGGTTTAGGGGTGCTGTAAGTATAGAATGCAGCTTACAGGAGTGTGCAGGGTTTAGGGGTGCTGTAAGTATAGAATGCAGTTAACAGGAGTGTGCTATGTACAGAGTGCAGGGTTTAGGGGTGCCCTACATATAACTTTCAGGAGTGTACTATGTACAAAGTGCAGAGTTCAGAAATTAGCTGTGTACAGAGTGCAGGGATCAGGAATGCACTACATAATGAGAGCAGAGCTTAGGGGTGTGCTATGCACAGAGTGCAGGGTTCAGATCTCTTTCATAGGCTGTCCACATCTCAGTTCCACCCTTTCTCCTTGGCTCTGACCTCAGCACCTGTTAGTAATCCAGATATGACCAGAGATGTGTGGCCTGACACAGGGAATATCAGGTTTCAGGAGTGATGTGGATAATAAAATTTATTGTGAGCTACACCAGTATACAAAAACGTACAGTGCAAACAAAACCCAAATAACCAAAAACCTTTACCCAATATATACATGTACAGCAATCAAGCATAGTCAGGCTAGCCGGGGTCATACACAGGAGATCAAGCATGGGACACAGGGATGAAGATAGGACACAGAGCGTATCACAGGTAGCAGGTAACCGGTTCAGGATAACAGAGGCTCATGGGAACAAACACCAAGGCACTGATTGCAGGCCTGGTTACTGTTTAAGTACACCCCCTGCAATCAGCCTCAGGTGATGGCTTGATTGCAGGAGGTGAGATCCTGGCTGCTGAAAGGCACCTACTGGTAAGTCCCAGTACTGCAGCCCATAGAGTAGGTGAGCCACAGCACCACCAGCAGAGAGCCCTTTCCTGACAGCACCACTATCCCCCTCCTCTGCACACATTTACCTCCACAGCCCTCATCTCTCCCCCCAAAAAAGCTTCCTTGCATCTCACCTATCCGGCCTGGCACTAGTACCTCCCGGCAGTGCAGGTGTCTCCGCCTCTCTCTCTCTCGCAGGGATATCATTGGTCTGCATTTGTCCCTGCCATACCCGACCATGAATGTGTTTAAAGAATATAATTCTTCACTATAGAATTATTCAGGGTTTCTGGAGTATGTGGATTATGGTAATAGGGGCAGGGACTGAAAGCGTGCTCATTTAGTCTAAGGGAACATAAAAACCATTTCACTTACCCAATCCTCCTCTCCCCTCACATACGATGCTCCCCCATTCTAGGTAGTGGACTGTCCCTCAGGGTCCTCACATCTGACACAGGGTTATGGATTCTGCATTAGTTTTGATGACGTCAGGGCCTTAGGCTGCCGGAGAAGATGTGGGAAGAGGCTGCAGGGACACAGTGGTGCCTGCCGGAGTGGAAGTTCGGGTAAGTAATTCTACTTTTCCATGACCCCTAGACCTAATCAAGCAGTAAACTCTTGCAGTGCAAGTACAGCCCCACTACAAGGTAGAATTTTCAGGTTTTCTGGAATTCAGCTTTAACTGACTAAGCTGAAGATAAATGCTGATGGGTTACCATGCAAACTTACACAAGATTGTGTCTGCATCAGTTTTGATAAATCCCTCCTCTGTGTCTTCATTTACTAAAGACTTTTTTGACATACTTTTTGCTTTAAAAACTGAAACGGCAAGACCCATTTGATTCAAGATGTTTGGAGCTTCATCTTTCAACACATGGTTACCATTTCTAAAATATTAGGTAAAAGTCTTACAAAAATAAAGTTCTTGACCCCTGTTTGCCTAAGAATAACTACACCTTTGGCAATACATGTAATAGCTGATGAAGTCAAGTAGCTAACCAGTAACACTGCTGATGGACTTGTTGTCAGGAATGGACTCGCCAGTGGTGGTGGGACTCACCTGCCTTGTGGGCTGCAGTACCAGGGCTGGCCAGCGGGTGCTCTCAGCAACCAGAGGCTCACTCCTGCAATGAGCCATCACCTGAGGCTGATTGCAGCAGGTGTATTTAAGGAATGGCCAGGCCTGTGATCAGGGCCTTGGTGTAATGTTTCCCATGAGCCCCTGTACCTGCATCCTGTCTGCTTCCTGCTTGATTCCTGATTCTGCTTGATCCTGACTCTGAGTGAACTCCGCCTGTCCTGACCTCGGCTATTCCTGACCACTCTTCCGCTCTCTCCTGGTACCCTGTTTGCCCGTTTGCTACCGACCCGGCCTGCCCGTTTGCTACCGACCCGGCCTGCCCGTTTGCTACCGACCCGGCCTGCCCGACTACGTTGATTTGTATATATGGTTATCTGTTGGAGTTTGGGTTGTTTGCACTGTGTTATGTTTACCTTGCACTGCGTTTGTGTTGTTTAGTCTTAATAAATTGTCTTATTTACACTATACCTGAAGCCTGCGTTTCCCTGTGTCAGTCCACACATTTCTGGTCATACCCGGATCCCTAACACTTGTAATGCACTACACCAATTTCGGATGCTATTTTTTGACATTATATTTTCTGTGCTGTAGTATGAACCATAAACCCTTGAAGGAGCTCCACATTAAACCAATGTCCTCACTAGGTAAATAAAATAATAAGTTTGCAATGCTAATGTGTAGGGCTATCAAATGCATACTGGATGGATAATGGAACTCAACCCCATTTGTGTGATCAGCTTTTACTAATAAAATTTGGTGATTGAACAATATGGAATATTAAGTCTATGCCCATAACTTTGAATGATATATTTTTGCTAACAAAGAGAAAATCTTGGCAGATGGCTTTTTACATAGGAAAGCCTCTCAATACTTACACTCTACAAAATTACTTCCTCATATCTTAGCCAAAGGGCATTTTGTGACAAGTTAACATCTTAGTACTCAATTATCTGCTACTGCTACAAACCAACATGAGAAAACTCAATTTGGCAGCATCAAGGACACAAGCACCCAGTGATGCTCCTCAAGCCTTAAGATTCTTTCCAAAGACTGTTTGCAGTACTTGCATAAAAGCTTTTCAGTATCTCTATAGTTGGCAAGAACTGACACTGGAACTATGGTTTGAAAAATCTCTTTATTGAATATTTTGCATAAGATGTAGCGCTGCTTAAAAGTTAAAGTTGCTGAACAAAATAGTAATAGCCACATTAGCATTCTATTGTAGCAATGTATTTTTGGTAACATTTTACAAATCTGTCTTTCACATAATTAAGCTTTTGCCTGTTAACAGATCTTTCATTGTTTTCAACAAAAACTATGTCCATGTCTAGACCTTTGGTTCAGTTAATACTTGTAGAAAGATGGTCAGGAACTAACTTATCTCCTTAACAGCAGGCTTCCATAGTAAAGGGAGCAACTGAAGAATACCTTAAAAATGGTAATACCTTTTGAGACATGCGGAGGACATTTTGAAACTTTTTGACATGTCGAAATATACAAGTATTGAAAATATTATTTTAGGTTGTATACTGTGGAAATTATTATGTTTTAACCAAATTTGCATTCACAGATTGTATTAATGTACACAAATTCTGCAATTCACATTTGTTTTATTTAATAATGCCTGTATTAAACAGTCTGCTGCAATTTGAATGAAAGTAATATCAGTATTTAAAGCATTTTCAGCAGCTGATGTAAGCATTTACTGAGTATGCGGCTTCTTTATATTTTGAACCTTCCAGTTTAAGCTGGTGCCATGATCACTGCCTCAGGGTTCCTGTTTCAGGGTGGCTCCTTTCACTCAAAGCATCCTATGGAGCCACCCTTGCATGCAGGGACTAGAGTTGTATCTTCTTACACTGTGTGCATCAATAGAAACACACAGCCCTGTAGTCTAGGCAAAGCATTCCCTTGTTCCCCTCCCCCCTCTAAACTAACAGACTGTTTCAATACTGCACTGTCCACTGTTTACTCTTTCTTGTGAAGGCCAGAAGTTTAGGGAAGCAGCACTGAGAGAGCAAGAACTAGCAGCAAAGTTATAGACTGCCAGTGCTTTAACAAATAGTTTGCTGGAAAATGTTTATTTTGCTTTGGTTCATATGTAAAACTAAAAAAAGCTGAGGATTTAATACCACTTTATTTACACACCATCAAACACAAACAATTTATATTAATTAGCAAATTGAAAGTTTCGATTTCTTGTTTCTTTGAATAAAATGCATCCTTTTTTCCTGATTGCAAATACCTTATTCCTGTTATGTTTTCACATTTTTAGGTCTAATCACTGCATGTAATAATTGCTTACAATCATGGCACTCAGTGGTGCATTTAAGGCAGTCACTAAAACTCCGGGGCTAATCATTTGGAGAATTGAGGTAAGAAGAGGTGAGGTAGAAGTGTTTACATTACAATAATCCAATGAAATAGTTCTGTAACACGTATTTTTGAAAACTTCCTAATTTAGCAAAGTTGCATTATTTCCCATTAACAATTTTGCATATGCAAATTTTGTTACAGTAATCTTATAATCTTGCTGCTGGATGCAGAATGGCTCAGGAAAAAGTCGTGTTCTCCCTTCACAAACATTTCTGTTTGTATTGAGACACCAGAGAAACCAGCACAAATAAACATGATACCAGGCTCACAGTATATGCTGAACACACCAGTTCTGGAAAAACTTCAGTCCTCCAAAACAACATCCATATAAATACATAATATAATACCCTTTTTATAAATCTCCTGGCAAGTATAGGAAGTGTTGCTGGAATCCCCCATATCTGCTGACATTTATCTGATGGTGATGTGCTTCTGGTGAATACCAAAAAGAAATAAAAGTCATTGCTCAGAGCAAAAATATCAGCTTGCAAAAAAAGTCAATGTACAAAACCCCCTAGGTAAGTATGTGTAAAGTGCAGCGCCAAAAATAAATGGTACGTAAAGTGTGCATATGATGCAAATAAATAAAATGTTCAATTTATAATAAATAAATCAAGTGATTCATAAAACCATCAAGTGAATCCAAATTGTGATAAAAGAATCAATTAAGAGTCCATAACTCAATAAATAGATAAATACAAAGTCCATCAATTCCTTACTAATATAAATAATTTAAACGTTCCACCAATTCATAAATATGTCTGTGCAAAAACTTTCACCACTTTATCCGTGGACTATCAAATCATTCAGTGACTTTCAGATCGTGCACATCCCCAAAACCATCACCAACACTCCCCACTCACCAGAGAGTATAGGTGCGCAATATGACCAGAGCCAGACAACATTATCATAGTGCAGTATTTTATTTATAAAAGCCCACATAGACATTTCAGCATGAAACTTTCATTAAAATCCAATCCAAAGCAAACAAAGTGAAAGCTGTTGGCACTAACAAATATGGCCACCACTTGAGCTTAATGTGTAGGCTTGACATCAGCACTCAAGGCTTCTCCAAACGTGTTTCATGCCATGGCACGTCTTCAGGGGTCCCATATTTGTAAGTGCTGACAGCTTTTACTTTCTGTTTGCTTCGGATTGGATTTTAATGAATGATTCATACTGGAGTTTGTATGTGGACCATTTATAAATAAAATACTGCACTATGGTCTGTGAGCACTTCTTATACAGCCACGATATCCAGTTGTTGCCCCCAATGGTGGAGCCATGTAAAGTGGGTTACTGCCTTAAGGGGACCAATACCTACAGAGGAGAAATGGATCCTACCTTGGTTGATTCATAAAGTGCTTTAGTGCACGATCTGGAAGTCACTGAATGATTTGATTGTCCATGGATAAAATTGTGGAAGTTTTTGCAAAGACATATTTATGAATTGGTGGAACATTTAAATTATTTATATTAGTAAGGAATTGATGGACTTTTTATTTATCTATTTATTGATTTATGGTCTCTTTATTGATTTTTTGTATCACAGTTTGGATTCACATGATGGTTTTGTGAATTTTCACTTGATTTATTTATTATAATCTGAAAGTTTCATTTATTTGCATCATTTGTACACTTTATGTATAATTTATTTTTGGCACTGCACTTTACACATACTATTTGTGAATGTTTAGCCCAATAAATATGCCTATAGAGCTCTCCATAGTGCTGAAACTGTGCTTCTAAACAGGTGCAATGTTTGAAAGATTAATACTTCCATTTTATTTTTATATTTTAAAAGAAGTACAAAAATGGGCATGCGCCAACGTCTTCATTTATATGAGCACAGGATACCAGGTAGCATGCAGGCTGGTGTACCAGTAAGTATATGGCTCATGTGTATACCAGTCCCCATGCCCTTGAGGACCAAGTACTAGGCACCAGAGGTGTAGAAGAGCCTATTGCCCATCACAATATTGTTGCGTTGGGAGGAATACTCCTTTTTTGAGATCCCTTACAAAGTCCCTGTAAGTATGCAAGCTGATACTAGAATGATCTCATATGTAAGCCCTTCTAACAAACTAACATGAACAACCTTCAAACAAATGAAGCCCCTCTCTAGTATTCCACATGCAGCATGACTACTTTACTCTTACTTGTAATTACCACATTCATTTATTTAGGTGCCTTTGCCAAAATTCTGTCTGAACGCTTCTGTGCTGCCTTAGATCCTCTCTCAGTTTGGCCCAATCAGGCGAACATTAAAATGTATATAAAGTCAATTAACTTTTTCTAGTTTTTTGTAGAGTTGGTAAGGGTTACACCCCTTGTCAAGTTTCTATTGTTGTCTGTGGGCTTATTTCACTAAAGAATATCTCATCAGATATTTGTATCACGTGACACATTTTCCCCAAATATCTCATGATATAATGAAAAAGTCAATTCACTATCACCTTCTGAGATATTTACCTCAAAAAACAAAAACGTTTGGTAAATGTCTCATAAAACAGCATTAATGTCGATTCACTAAAGGAAATAAATAAATTCACGAGTTAAATAAGTAGTGTTTCAGACATGAGGTATTTAAGGAATGTAAAAATAGATTAGCCAATGTGGAGTAGTCTCTACCTTTTTGGACCAGTTTCTCAACAGTAATGCATAGAAACCTAAATATGGAAAATCACGAAATAACTGGGATTGATTAACTTAAATAAACTAAAGGCAAACCTTTTTAGGTTTTGAATAGAGTGGATAAGTATTAGAACCCCTGTCAGGTTTTTATTGCTGTCTGTGCCCTCATTAGGGATATTCACCCTCTCTATTTGTCCTGTTTACTATTATCATTGAAAGTAAAAAAAAAAAACACATTTTGGGAAGGCCCCAGGACAGTAATAGAGGGTAAATCTTGCAATGCAGACATTGGTTCTGGGGGTCCTCAAGGGATTATTTTAAAACGTAGGGATTTCCTCTCACTTCCTGTTTTGGCTATGGGACAAGACGTGAAGGGAAATCTCCCCAATGACAATATTGTCCTATTTTATTGGTGGAAGAAGGGTATTTACAGTTGCAAGAAAAAGTATGTGAACCCCTTGGGATTACGTGGAGTTTTGCATGAATTGGGCATAAAATGTGCTCTGAACGTCATCTAAGTCACAACAATAGAAGAACACAGTCTGCTGAACATAATACTACACAAATATTAGATGTTGCCATGGTTTAATTGCACATAACATGTAAACACTCGCAGTGCAGGGCTGTATGTTTGAGTCGAATGTTAGTTTAATGCAAACATCAGCTGTTCGCATGTTCCACAATGCCCTGCGCCCTGACAAAGGGGTGACCCCGCCCCCTTGTGACGTCATCGCACTATTTAAGAACTGTCATCCTGGTGCAGCTGTCAGGATTTTTTTCTTTTTTTGGGTCGGCAGTGGTGGCGGGCATTGTAAATGATGTTGGATTGACTTCGAGGGACATTTTTAACATTTTTGTTTTTAATAAAGAACTGGTCAAAGACTGTCTCCTGTCATTTTTACACTACGCTTTTTTTTTTGTGAATGGGTAGCAGTACCAAGTACCCCATACTCATTCACATAGAGGTGGGGCCGAGATCTGGGGGCCCCCTTGTTAAAGGGGTTTTCAGATTCCGATAAGCACCCTGCTCACAGACCCCCACAACCACTGGCCAAGGTTGTGGAGAAAATGCCCTTGTCCCCATCAACATGGGGACAAGGTGCTCTGGAGGGGAGCTCCCCTGCCCCGAAGCACCCCCCCATGTTGAGGGCATGTGGCCTAGTATGGTTCAGGAGGGGGGGCTGGTCCTCCCCTTTCCTTACCTGCCAGGCTGCATGCTTGGATAACGTCTGATATGGATTTTGTGGGGGACCCCCATACCATTTTTTGTTAAATTTTGGGGTTCCCCTCAAAATCCATACCAGACCCGAAGGGCTTGGTATGGATAGGGGGACCCCAAGTGTTTTTTTAATCACCCCGCTGACAGCTGAAACAATAAAGAAAGTGCTTAGTAACTGTGCTAAGATGCGGTAAGATACCACTTAGTGAATTGTCCATTCTGTTCAAAGTTTGCGGTCAAACTTTCATTATGTTTGAATGTTCTACCGCGAACCAAACAGTAGAGTGTTCGGCCCATCACTAATATGTGTGTGATTTTTTTATACTATTTTCATTCAATATTTGACATTTATAAAGATATTTTGTATATACCTAATTTAACATAGTTGTTTTTGATATATCACGTGTGTTCTGTGAAAGCAGCTTCCATATGCTGCAGGGACCGCACTGACTTAGTGAGTTGACATATTTCTACGGTTTAAACCATTTCACCTCTTTATTACCAATAAAAACTGACAGGTGTTCTAATCCTTCTCCACTGTATCCATCCCACTGGATATTACGTCATGAGATAAAATACTGCATGGTTTCATGGGATAAATACCTCACATTTTGATGAAAGAAGAGCTTTATTTTAGTAGTGTTTTTTTGTAAATTGCAAAAAAATGTGTTTTGAAAAACACTATGGGGTATTTTATCTCAAATTTTAAAGAGGAAAATTACTCTTCATGAATTGAGCCCCGTATTCTGCTGGGGATATTCACCCTCGATTTCCTGTTTCAATATTTTTATTAGGAAAGTTCTGTTTTTAAGAATATAACAAGTTCAAAATACGCCCTCGCGGGGGCAGAGCAGAACAATAACACATAAACAGAGACATCCTGCTGACTTGTAGTAGTCAAATAACGAAATGTCCAATGACATCAAGAAGGGACGGCAAAAAGCCAAACCAAATAGCAACAGTAAGCCAACATAATTCACCCTCTCTTTTTGTCATGGTGGCCATAGTCACCAAGAAAATGAAATCCAATCATTCTGAGTTGCCAGAAAAGGTGAAGAAAACCCATAATATGGACACTCTTTCCAGTGACAACTCTCTAGGAGTGGATTTTTTTTTGGGGAAACAGCCAAAAATAAACTGGGTGGTTAACCCTTCCTCCCATCATTCTATGTAAAACTGAAAAAATGTTTTGGCTTAACACACGCTTTTATTAATTCATGACAGCGGTAAGGATTGAGACATGTAGACATCCTGTCAAAGTGAACATTTTTATCTCTACTTCATTCTTTAGCAAATGGACCTTGTGCTGGTGCCACAGAAAGCCCATGGAAACTTCTTTGAGGGAGACTGCTACCTCTTACTGTATGTAAGTGCCTGTATGATAAGTGTCTATACAATATACAGAACTGTCCTTGGCTTTTGTGCTGGGCAGGGATAAGAAGTAAAGCATAACCTTTTTATACACAAATGAACAAGAAGTCGATATGAACAAAAGGAGAGGCTCAAGGTAAGTAAACACTATATCATGCCAACAAAGCTCTTACCCAGCGGTCACAATCCTGGGAAAAAGCAAGGCTGAAACATAATGTTGTCCTAATGCAAGTGCATGACATTTTTTTCTGCCAAATTATGTTTCTTCCTATTTCACTGTAATGAATACTTTTGTCTTTCAAAATAAGAAAATGAAACATTCATTGATTTTTTTTTTCTTGCATTTATAGACAAAAAAATCTGGCAACAACCTGCTTTATGATATCCACTACTGGATTGGTAATGATTCTTCTCAAGATGAGCAGGGGTCAGCAGCCATATACACCATCCAACTGGATGACTATCTGGGAGGAGGCCCAGTGCAGCATAGAGAAGTGCAAGGATATGAATCAGAGTCCTTCAAAGGGTACTTCAAGCAGGGAGTCATGTAAGTACAATCGGCACCAGGGCTTGGTGGAATTAATAAATTATGTTAAGTTCAGTATACAGAATTTAGCACTCTGTACTCAATTTTAACTTTTTTTTTCTACTTCTAGTAAGAAAAGACGTGTTAGGAGGAGTGTGGGGATTTCCCTAGGAAGGTCTCCCAAAATCAGGGATCTTTAGATGTGTATAGTTCCCACTTTTACTTACCTCCTATCACATACTTTGTTAGCTTTTATGTCTACCACCATACACGTATGGCTGATGTAAGCATACATTTTTAGAAGGACAAAATGACACCATACCCATTTTCACTATGAAATTAACTTAAAAACTACCAATAACAGTGACAACTATTGTTTTAGAATGCTGGTATGTGTTACTGCAAAAAAAGCCTGCAAAAATTAAAATATATTTAAAGTCAAATGTAGCACTACCCCTGCAGGGGCTCCTAATTTTACTTGGTCCATCCCCAAATAGTACAGTGGCCATCAGCCACCCAAGCAACAGTTCATTCACTCTGGCTGCTATAAACTGTCTAGTCTTGTCTTTTGTAATTTATTGCTGATAAAGCTTGTAACAGGAGAGGAGTTAGGGGCATGGGATACTCCAATATATTTAGCACATAACAGTTGGAGGACAGTCTTTCCCCTGTGTCTGAACTCTCCACAGTAGACCATGAGGTGGCATTCTGATCAGGCTAAAACCTCACGGCTGGGACTATAAGGCAAGTCTCTTTGATATACAGCATATGAAGACAAGAAACTCGGTTTTGGAGAGGTTCGGTTTGGGGAGGTGGAGCGGCGTCCGGTCTGATGTGTCGCTCAGTGGGTGTGTGGTTCGGGCAGAGACTGAGGGGGTGGGGGGTTGAGAGGGGTTGGGCTCCGTTTCCTCCACCCCCCTCTTCCAACCCCTCCACTGGCTTCTGATTGCGCAACAGATCAAATTCAAAATCCTAACACTGACGTACAAAGCTGTCCACCATACTGCCCCGAACTACATCACTGACCTAATATCCAAGTACCGCCCAGCACGCACACTCCGCTCCTCACAAGACCTCCTTCTCTCTAGTTCCCTGGTCTCCTCCTCCCATGCCCGCCTCCAGGACTTCTCCAGGGTGTCACCCATCCTCTGGAACTCCCTGCCCCAACCCATCAGATTATCACCTACTCTCCTCTCCTTTAGGCGCACCCTGAAAACCCATCTCTTCAGGGAAGCCTACCCCACCCCCTGCTAACTTGCCGACCTCCTCCACTCTTCCTACCACTCCATCCCCCACAGCTATCTCCTCCTGTACCACTATCCCCTCCCTCCTAGATTGTAAGCTCGAAAGAGCAGGGCCCTCAATCCCCTCATGTTTTGCATTGTATTGGTATTGTTCTGTCACATGTTATGTCCCCCTTTGTAATGTACAGCACTGAGTGAACTATTGGCGCTTTATAAATACTGTATAATAATAATCTTCTCCTAAGCACTTGTTGAGAAATTTGACAGTCTAAGGCAGGGGTGTCAAACTGGAGGCCCTCCTGCTGTTGCAAAACTACAAGTCCCATCATGCCTCTGCTCTTGGGAGTCATGCTTGTAACTGTCAATCTTGCAATGCCTCATGGGATTTATAGTTTGGCAACAGCTGGAGGGCCGCCAGTTTGACACCCGTGGTCTAAGGTCTCACAGCTGAAGACTAGAGGCCAGTCTCAATAACAGGCAATCTTCTCTTTAGTAATTGTGGAAACTGAACAGTCTAAGGCCTCACAGCTGAAGACCATGAGGCCATTCCCTTTGACAAGCAATCTTGTTTTGGAGATAGTGATGAGAATTCCAACATTTTACTGTTGTCACCAGAATAGGAGGTGAGGGTAAATCTTCAATGTTGTGTCTTCAAAAAAAAATCTCCCATAACGAGACACAAACAGCAAAAAAAACACTTGTGGTGTTTCATGAAATAAAATCCAGATTTATAAGCAATAAAGTCTTTCGTACAATATAGAAGAGATATAAACCACAGTCATATATAGCGTTTACTCAGCACTCCAAAACTGTAAGCCAGTGTCCATTGTCAACATAGAAATAGATATCCAGGAGAGTGATGATGGGTGTACAGATCCAAGGAACTCCCCCGCAGCTCCTGGAAGGGAACTGGGAAGGATCCACCCATGTGTATATGAAAAAGAACACGAAGGGCGCTGGGGTTAGTACGATCAATGAATCAACACTTTTTTTAAACAAAGCACACTTACAGTTTAAAAGCTAAAATCCAGCTAAATGGCAGCCAGGAGGGTAAAACATTGACATCCTATGCAGGGCTGATCAAACAACAGCACATGGATGCCCCAGAACACCACCAGAAGTGAAAGGACCAAGATGGGTGGGCCTGTTTCAGGGGCACCTTCCCTTTGTCAAGCTTGACATTCCATGGCTCTGCTTGCAGCCACACACGCTGTCCCTCCTTTCTCTTCTGGTGGTCTTTTGGGGCTTCCACATGCTGTTTGCACAGGATGTTGATGTGTTTTCCCCTCCTGGCTGCTGTTAATACTGGATTTTCACTTTTTAAGTGTGCTTTATTAAAGAAAGTGTTGCCTCTTTTATCCTACTAACCCCAGCACAATGTCTTTGTGTTCCTTTTTATAAAGGCTTTCAGAAGAAGACAATTTCATGAAAAAAAAACCCAAAAATGTGCATTTTGCTGTGGTTCTGCCAGATATACCAGCTTGTGTGGAGCCCGAGCTGCTGGTAGATGCTATGGAATATGAAGGCTGCAGTGAACATATGGAGTGGGTCAGATCTCAGCATGTACATGAATACATAGTCTTGTCTTCTTGTGCCTTTTTGTGAGGTTTTACATTCATGCCGTATGTTTTTATGCTTGAGAAAATGCAGATAGCATGTGCTTGTGAGCATATTAACAGCTGTAGCTGTGGCACACCAAAGGCAAATCACAATAAGCCCCGGTTTAGATATATGCAAATTGGATGCATTTTGAACCACATCCAATTCTCATGACATGTGAACCAGTAGCTTTTTCTATTGAGCCAGTTCACATATGTCCGAGCCGGCCAATGTGTGATTTTTCAGTCAGGTTCAGGTGTGATTTCCAATGTCATAAACTTTAACAATTTGCACCTGAATTGCACCTGAACCGCTGACCAAAGTCACACTGACCGAACGGGGCTTGAAATTGAGCTGCAAACCAGCCCTGCACATATGTGAACCCAGGCTGAGTTTGTGGAACACCTCATACTCTCAGCTGTACACAAGACCTCAGCCATAGAGGGGTACATCATTTCATCTGGTGGCTTCCAGTGCCCACAGTAACGATTGGACAATATTACAATTTACACAGTTATGGTTTTCATTGACTTAAAGTGACACTAAACTCTGGTTTACAAAACTTATATTCAAGTAAAACTGTATTGTCACTTGCCCTCAGCCTCTTCCAAATTCCTTTTTTTCTTTTGCTGCTGTGGTCTGACTTACTGTTAGAAGGTGGCTACATTCGTTCTCCTTGGTCACACTATATTAACCTTGCAGAATGAAATGAAAACGAGAAGCGCACCAACCTTGCGCATTACCTCAGTAACCAAAATTTATTAATTGTAAAAAATATACTCACAAACAGCGAATAAAATCAGGCATGTAAGTCCTCACAGGGACTTGAAGATAACATGAGTCCCATCAGGGGAGTGGGTGTTCAGTACAGCTGACGCGTTTCGAAGGGGGTCCCTTCTTCCTCAGAGCTAGCAGAAAAAGCAATATGAAACAATTTCATAAAAAATAGATTACAGAATCATTAAGTAGTAGGTGTGTATGGATTTTTTTGAGAATAATAATATTTTTTAGTGTCCCTTTAAAAATATTGGATTGTCAAAATAGTGCAGTAAGGTTTTCTAGTTTTCACTGTGCAGACGTTTATTATAAAATGTTCAGTACACTATAATTCTTTGTGATCTGATTATTCATAGTGGATTTCTGGATCTAGAGTTGTTCTTTACTTTTTCAGTTACAAGAAAGGTGGCGTGGCATCTGGTATGAAACATGTGGATACTAACACATATGATGTGAAGAGGCTGCTTCATGTTAAGGGCAAACGGAATGTCACAGCTACCGAGGTAATACTCAGCGCCTACAGATAACTGCGGCAATCCATCAGCTGCTCCTTTTGACTTTGTAACATGAATTTTTTGCACATACACTCACCGAAATTTAATAGGTACACCTTTTCAATTGCTTGGTAACACAAATTGCTAATCAGCCAATCACATAGCAGCATTTAGGCATCTAGACGTGGTGAAGACGACATGTTGAAGTTCAAACTGAGCATCAGAATGGGGAAGAAAGGGGATTTAAGTGACTTCGACCGTGGTGTGGCTTTTGTTGCAAGACGGGCTGGTCTGAGCACTTCAAAAACTGCTGATCTACTGGGATTTTCATACACAACCATCTCTAGATTTTACAGAGAATGGTCAGAAAAAGAGAAAATATCCAATAAGTGGCAGTTTTGTGGATGAAAATGCCTTGTGGATGTCAGAGCTTAGAGGAGAATGGGCAGACTGGTTCAAGATGATAGAAAGGCAACAGTAACTCATGTCAATATGGACCAAAATCTCTGAGAAATGTTTCCAACACCTTGTTGAATCTATGCCACGAAGAATTAAGGCAGTTCTGAAGGCAAAAGTGGGTCCAACCCGGTACTAGTACGGTGTACCTAATAAAGTGGCCGGTGAGTGTATGTGCATTAAAATAGTAGAAACTGGACATAGACCCTGGAATTCATAAAGAGTATCGTGGACATTGTTCTGAAATGTTTCTCGTGCTAGTGCGACAAATGTCAGATTCATGTACAAATGTCAGATTCATGTACAAATGTCAGATTCATGTACATGTACACATTAAGATGTATATGAATCTATCATAGAGCTGATAGAACTGCTGCGAACATCTCACCTGCGAAGTGCCAAAGTTTTACAGACAAACTACTGTACTTAGAACTTAGGAGTGATTTGGGAGAGTAATGGAAATCAAAGGTCAGTTAACTCAAAGTGGACCTTCACTCTAAATTTGGTCTTTTTTTCTCTGCAACCCTTACCACTTCACAGGCTTAAAAAGCTATTTTTTTTCCTTCCCCAGCCCGGCCTTTCACCGCTATCCCCACCTAGGTGATAACGATGTGTCCCTGCTCCCATAGCCTCCTGAAATCTCCCTGTCCTATATCCCAGGAAGATGCAGGAGCAAAGATACAGAACGGCTGTAGGGTGGAGCTGCATCTGGCAATGGGGACCGGCTGTCTGAACCCAGAAAAGACAGTTGGGCTCCCAATGGCAAAATAAGATGGCAGCACAGGATCCAGCATGTGGTAGAGGTACAGTAGATTGCAGCAAGACAATGCTGGATTCACTGGGCAGTGAATCGAAGACAATACTGTGATGTTTTACATATTTGAAATATGACTGCAAGAGCCATCAGTAACCAAAATGTTGCTGTAATAGGCCTTTTCCCCATATAACATGCATAGTATGGTAGTCAATTTTCCATATATCATACATAGTATGCGTGGTCATGACTATATACCATATGTCCAAGGGGACAATTTACATTTTGTAGCGTGTTAATGTCGCTGCGGGTGGTAATCACATACAAGAAATCTTACAGCCTGGTTGCACTGAAGTTGATCCATGGATCAACTTCAGCACAAACATTCTGCCCATAGATGGATCGAATCTCAGACGGTTCCTGCTGAACTGGCCGAGATTTGGTCTATCTATTTAAAAAGGTGCGTATTTTGCTGAAATTTAATGTAGGCAAGACAACTGGCAGCATACACGGAATTAATTTGATAGTGTTTTAGATGGGAATATATAATTTATGTATTCCTCAGGTTTTTTTAACTGTACGAGATTCTATATTATTACAGGTGGAACTGAGCTGGAACAGTTTTAATATTGGGGATGTGTTTTTGCTGGATCTGGGGAGAGTGCTCGTCCAGTGGAATGGACCTGACAGCAATAAGGCAGAGAGAATGAAGGTAACTGCTGCTTCCAGAAGCATTGGGGTTGATTTACTAAAACTAGAGAATGCAAAATCTGGTGCAGCTGTGCATGGTAACCAATCATCTTCTAGGTTTTTCTTTGTCAACGCTTAATTGGTTAAGCAGAAGTTAGAAGCTGATTGGTTACCATGCTCAGTGGCACCAGATTTTTCACTCTCCAGGTTTGGTAAATCAACCCAATTGTCTTTTACAACCCATTTTTAAACAAAAGTTCAGTAGGTCAGCATGGTCAGTCTTGTTTTTTTTTTTTTTTCTTACTAGGGTATGCTGTTGGCTAAAGACATACGTGATCGAGAAAGAGGAGGCCGAATGGAGATCGGGGTGATTGAAGGAGATAATGAGCAAACATCATCTGAGTTACTGAAACTTCTATACAACACACTTGGAGAGAGGACCCAGACTATTGGACCAGGGACTGCTGATGAAATTGCAGATCAGACACAGAAAGCTAACATCATGCTATACCAGTATGTAGTGAGAATGTGCGTCTGATCTATAGTGTTAGTGTAGTGTTAGGCTACTTTCACACTGATCCACCACAAAAACACAGCAAAAACGCATAGGCATTTTTACAGCGTTTTTAATGCGTTTTTGCCATGCTTTCTGGGCGTTTTTTAACCACTTCCCATCCGGCTGTTGTATGTAAATGGCGACCGTGGCAGTGCAGGGTCGGGTGGCTATTTATAAATGGCCTTCCCGACCCCTGCTAGTGCGCGTTCCCTGGGAGCGTGCAGCACTGCGATCCGGTGCCCGCTGTGTCCTCTGGACACAGTGGAACACCGATCGCCGGACGGGACCTTTGTGCGAGTATCACCAAAATAAAGCTTTATCTGTCTCCAAAAAAATTCATATGGCTACAGTGTTGCATGACCGCGCAATTGTCATTCAAAGTGTGATAGCACTGAAAGCTGAAAATTGACCTGGACAGGAAGGGGGTAAAAGTGTCTGGACTGGAAGGACACGTGACTTAAAAACTGCTCCAAAAACACTTCTCAGGGGAATTTTTTTTAACTCCCCAAACATGCCCCAAAGATGCTGCAAGCAGGAGTTTTCACACAGCACCACAAGCGCAACGTCTCAGTGTGAAAATATACATAGATATACATTCACATACATAAGGAAGCAGTTTTCTTGAGCTTTTCAAGTGCTTTTTTTAATGCAAACACGCTTGAAAAACTCCTCAGTGTGAAAGTAGCCTAATGTGTTCCTAGTTAAATGCTAGCAAAGTATATAGCTGTATTTTAGTGCAACAATTATATATACCACAAACAAACAAAAGTTTTCCCAGCACATTTACCAGCTAGCGTGCAAAAAACAAAAACCAAAAACCCAAAATGGCACTGTCTAACTATTTACTTTAAAAACTTTAAAAACAGAGGTTTTATTTGCACACATTTGCTAATATATGTGGAAGCCACACTACCTTGTCAAGGCCTCTCTATAAAGTGCGGTCCTAATTCATATATGAGAGTCTCCATATTGCAGTATACAGCATATAACAATACATTAAAGGCAGGTGTGCCCAGAGGCGAGTTCACACTACATGCATTTCAGTTGCTTTTTTTCTGCATCTAAAATGCACAGAAAGTAGGTTATATGGTTGTCAATGTCATAGTTCACATCAGTGCTTGCAGTTCCAGTGCGTTCCGGATGCAGAAAAAAAGTAGAACAGGCTGCATTATTCCTGCACAAAACTGTACTGGACCAAAAATGCACCAGAACGCACTGGAACGCACCAAAAACGCACTGGAGTGCACATGTCCCTTTTTAAATTGAAGAAAAATAGAGGGGAAAAAATGAACTGGAACGCATCAAAAACACATTGGGGTTTATTTACTAAAGCTGGAGAGTCCAAAATCAGACTCCCTTCTGCACAGAAACCAATCAGCTTCCAGGTTTCATTGCCAAAGCTTCATTGAACAAGCTGAGGTTAGAAGCTGATTGGTTTCTATGCAGAAGGGAGTCTGATTTTGGACTCTCCAGCTTTAGTAAATAAACCCCATTGTGTCAAAACACATTAAAAACCACACTGGAATGCGCCAAAAATGTGCATGCAGAAACACAGCCAGAATGCATCCAGACTGCATTTCTATAGTGTGAACCGGCCCTAAAAGTACGGGGGCACATTAAAAGTCCAGCAAGAGCACAATGACAGCTAATAATTGTATATCATTTGCATATTATGGAAATGGTGTACTTTGAAGCCCTGTGAACAAATGGGCAGTACAGCATATAATGTTAGTAGCACTGAACATGTCAAATGATATCATGTTGTTAAAAAAAACAATACCAAAGAGCCATTTATCATGATACTGCCAGCCAGCCGATCTGGGCTCATGCGGAGTCCAGTGTGAAGGTCTTGGCAAGGACAGTATGCCTATAGGCCTTTAGGTCAGCTTCTGTATCTGTAATATACTATCCCAACCAACAGACATCAAGAACTATCCAAATACTTCACGGTTTTGCACAGAAAAGATTGTTCTATACATATGCATGTTTTTACAGTACATATTGAACATATACAGTATATTTTTCTTAGGAGGGAGAACTTAGAGTCCATCTTAATCTTGGAGGAAAAACAATTAAAATCAGCTAGAAAAAAATTTAGCTTTGCTGATACCCTAAGAGTGCTTGAGAAATTAAAGGATAAGTTCAGTTTAAAAAAAAAAAAATAATAAATGCCCATTTTAATTATTTTTTTTTGGATCCTGGAAAGCATTGCACCAGCAATCAGCAGATCGCTGGTGCCATGCACGACTTCTGCAAACTGTCAGTGTATTTGCCTGTACACCCCGTCTGAGAGGAAGACTCAATAAACTACCACAGCGCTCAACAGCACCATGGTAGTTCACTGAGAGCTATAAGCTGACAGCCGCTAAAGCTGCCGGGACTTGTAGTTCATTTATTCCCAGAATAAATGACGCAGCAGTATGGGCGAAGCGCTGCAATGGCCATGCTGTTTTCAAAAACTGACAGCTAGAACTTCTCCACGTGCTGCTGTCACAGGGAGGGGATTGGGCAGCTGCTGCAGCACTGGGCAACATGTTACATGTTCCACCACAAAAATGGTTGGAACCTGTAATGTGTTCCCAAAGATGAACTTATCCTTTATTACCTACATAAAGATATAAGGTCATTGCCCAAGCCAGCCTAAATCAGCCAACACAGGTAAGCATTCACTTACATTTTACAGACCTGTAGTCTGTCCTGCACAAGTCTCTGGGAAATCTGTAGTACAAGGAAATACATGGAAATAGCTGGCACCCAGCCTTGTTGAGGGTAGGATGGAGGATCAGTAAATGCTGTGGAGTACACTTTACATGTCACTCTCCTGTTTTCGATCTTTAAAGGATAAGTTCACCTTTAGGAACATGTTCCACTCGTATTTAGGGTGTAACTGGTAACATGTTCCTAAGCGCTCGCTTCCCATCACCTGAGTCCCCTCTCTATGACACTGTGCAGGGTGGGCCCCAAGTCCCCACAGCCACTGTCACATTTAAAATCTGCGTAGCTCCACACAAGGTCACCAATTTTAAATGTGATATCGGTTACAGGGAAGAGATCTCTGAATGAATAAACTACAAGTCCGTCTGCCACCATGGCAGACAGACTTGTAGTTCAGAATGGTCCACAAGAGCGGTAATCGGCGCACTTCTAGTCCATTGACACTTCCTCTAGCTCAGTAACAGAAAACATACATAGAGGTATGGGTAGACCTGTAGCAATCTACTGATCGTGCATGCAATGCTTTGCAGGCTCCTGTGGAAGAAAAATAATAAATGTACATTTTGTTTCCTGCACAAATATGTGCATTTATTATTTTTTTCTTAAAGGCAAAGTTAGCTTTTAGGTCCTCTATTCAGGACTGAATGGGGGGTAACTCTAATCAGCACACCGGAACTGATAATTAAGGATTCCTGTAGATTTGTCATTTTCTTTAAAGTGGTTGTAAACCCTTACATATACCCAGTGAAGTGACTGACCTCAGGTGATACACAGAGATGAAACAAATCCTCCTACAAAAGTTGTACCTGTCTGTCTGCAGTCTTCTTTTCTCTACAGCCATTCAAAGTGCTGAATTTATAAAGCTTGTCTGAGAGTTCAGAAAAAAAAGGGGGAAGAGAGCTGAAATTACACTCCACAGAGCTCAGTGAGGAGAACTTGGAGAGTTGATTGGAGGGATGGGACACACCCCCTCCCCCTCCACACAGCTCACAGGAACAGAGCCGAGGCAGTCAATCTGCTGGAGTTCCCTTCTCTGTCACCATTTTTTCTCTTGTTGTCAGGAAAACTTGTCAGCATTGATTCATGCAGAGAGCTAAGGAACAAAACAACAGGCAGAGATTACACTTAGTGCTGTTAATTGAGACAAGTACACACTATAGAGCAGTGGTCTCCAAACTTTGGCCCAGGGGATGTGGCCCTTTTGCTTATTTTATTCAGCTCTTGAGGCACTATTTCATCCACTGACACCAACAAAGAGGCACAATTCCTCCCAATGACACTAACAATGGGGCACAGTTCCTCCCAATGGCACCAACGACACCAATGATGGGGCACAATTCCTCCAAATGGCACCATCGATGGGAAACAATTTCTCTCGCTGATACTTAAGATGGGGCATTGTTTACTCCCACTGATGCCGGGACAGTCTCTATTCTTGATTGCCATGGTCCAGCCCCCCTAAAGTCTGAAGGACAGCAAATTGGCCCTTTATTTATAAAGTTTGGAGACCCCTGCTATAAAGGGATATGCTTTGTTTATATTTCATGTCTGAGGTTTAGAACCACTTTAACTGCCATGTTATGATATTCGTAAATTCTCTACAGAGTTGTTTTTTTTTTATACCAAACTATTTTTTCCACAGGATAAAAGCTTTGCCTCTTGAAAATAGCCATATAATTTTCTGGAAGTCTATAATTAAATTGCACTTTTGTATCAGTGTTTCAGATGCTAGTGGGCAGATGGAGGTGACAGATGTAGCAACACGACCATTAGTTCAAGACATGTTAAATCACCAGGTGAGTGCGAACCTTGAGAAGACCTACAGTATCAATTAGAATGAGTACATTAACAATAGTTGTGTGATAAACTGGAGTCGTATCTGTTACTTCTCCATACTGAAATCTCATTTCTCCCTCTAGGACTGTTACATCTTAGATCAAGGAGGAATCAAAATATATGTTTGGAAGGGGAAAGGAGCGACAAAGGCTGAGAAACAGACTGCAATGTCCAAAGCTTTGGTAACTATATAAAATATATCCATATTCAGTATTATACTACAAAACACTGGAATTTTTATTTAGGGGGGGTCATATATAGTAATTATTCACCATAAATTGTATGCAAGTCCTCCTAGAGAGTCCATGACATAAAATACATAAAGATGAGGAGCTTGTTTTAACTTCCTAAATATCCACTTATTTTAATGTAATTTAAGTTCCTCAAAACCTGGCAAGACATACCGTTTATGTCCATTTATAGGCATACTGTAATATTTGGTGTGGGTGATGTGTTATTGCTAATCCATTTAACTGTTACTGATTACTTGTAATCACACCTTGATCAAGGTAATGAACTGCTGAAATGGTAGGTCAAAAAGCTCAACAGGTCTAGTGACCCCGTTGAGGTCAGTTCATGCTTATTTGGATGGCCCGTTTTGTTTTTTTTTATGCTCTCACCTGAAACAGACACCATTTAAGTGTAATTTTGGTGGGATGTTGCTGCTAGCCATTACAGGGAAGGTATTGGAGAAGAAAACTACTCTTCTTTGTGGTCGTATTTTCGTATGAGCCCTCAAGAGACTGTACACAATATGCAGCCCTTCCTTCCCTCTCTACATTCTGCCTATCCTAATTCCAAAATATAAGTAATGAATCTGGTGCATCTTAATCATCTAGTAACATTTCTTCTGAAATATAACATGCTTCTAAATGCTTCCCATGGACACTTACGCTGGGCCATGCATTACTGGAAATAGAGCATTAGTAATTGCACATCTGGGATGACCACAGTGATAATTTGTCCTTTATTGATCTGAACAGGAATTCATTAAAATGAAGTCATATCCGCACAGCACCAACGTGGAGATGGTTAATGATGGAGCTGAATCTGCCATGTTTAAACAGCTTTTCCAGAAGTGGACAGTGAAAGACCAATCGGTGGGTTTGGGGAAGGCTTTCAGTGCCAGTAAGATTGGTGAGTATTATTATTATTATACAGTATTTATATAGCGCCAAAGGGTATGCTCAGCGCTGTACAGTAGCAAGGGGGACAGAACATGAGACAAGACAGTAACAATACAATACACGAGGGGTTCGAGGGCCCTGCTCTTTCAATCTAGGAGTAGAGCACACAGCAAATTTACCATCATAAAAACATGAACAAAGGGAAAAATGTATTGTTGCCTATAGCAAACAGGCAGCTGTCATTTTAATGCTAAAGGCTTAGTTCACCTTTCATAACATGTTACACGTTATACCCGTATCCAGGGTGTAACATGTAAAATATTACTAAATAAGCAGCCTCCTTTCCCCCCGAGCCCCTGTTGTGACACTGGCTCAGGGATCCTCTCCCCACACCTGCTGTCACAGTTTAAAAAAAGCTTGGGGTCTACCCACCCACCGCATCATTCATCCACAGAATGGATGGGAGAACTACAAATACCGTCAACCATTGCGGCTGATGAGTTAATTGATCTGTCCTGTCATTCAGTAACTAACTGTCCATATGAGGTACAGGAAGACAGCTACACTGACAGTCTGCAGGAGACTGAGAGTGCAATGCTTTACAGGTTCCTAATATAAAAAAAAATAATTAATTTTTTTAAAGGTGAACTTGGGCTTTAATAATTCACCATCATAGTTAGACATGAAGCTGAAGAAATTGGAATATTTAGTATACAGTAACATTTTTAGTGGTAAACATCTATATCTTGGAGCACTAATTATATTGTTTCATTTCTTTCAGAGACTTCAGTTATTAATTTACTATAAAGCTGAAAATACAGTACAAACACATAGTTTCCAGTGGAATACATTTCATATTTCATTTCCAAGCCAACAACTAGCATCTCTGTAGTAAGACATCAGTTTTCAGCTCCCATGTTATCTTTTCAGAAAGGATTACTTTTTGAATATGGATATCTGTCCCTCTTAAACCTGTCAAAAGACTCAGAACCTATAATACTGTACCATATACAGTACATCACAGATTCAAAAGTGCTGCTTCTCAGAATGCCACTATTGTAGTAATAATTACATTTTAGTGTGTTAATTCCATTTTGCTCCAGAATGTTAATACAATAGAAATAGGTATGTATATGAGTTAGATTCCTAGATATAATATTGACTCATAAGTAACTCCTGGATGTGATACTGTTGCTTGATTCCCCAAGATTAAAAAAGTCAAGATAAGATTTGGCTTATAATTCTCTATTAAAACACTAACATAGCATTTTTATGTAAACGTAGCCAATGTCAGCCAAGAGAAATTTGATGCTTCCCTACTTCATGCAAAGCCAGCAATGGCCGCTCAGGAACGTATGGTAGATGATGGAAGTGGAAGTGTTGAGGTAAGAGGGTTGATTTTATCACCATATAATTAGTATTTACTTTCCGTATCTAGATTCCAAAATGTGTCTACTATAACTATTAGAATATTTCTGCAATAAGTAGCTACAGGAAAGTGACAGGTTTGGTTTTGTGGAAGGAACAACTGGTGACAGTCTGCAGCAGAAGGCTGTTCTATGTGCAGATTACTATTCTGTTGTTCTTAAGCCTTGTACATGCGATGAGAATATCGGACAAATGATCATTCTTTTTTTGCATGCTAGTCTCGTATCGAAAATGAAGAGTTTACTAAAGTTACGAAAATTCTCGTTCAACAGAATACAAGTAGTAGACAGAAATGATGTAATGCTTTTGTATTTGTATCGTAGTGTATTCTTTTGTTTCTGAGCATGCGTGGTCTTTTTTCAGACAAATACTGTACTGATTAAACAAAAATTGTACATTCCGGTATTGTACGAGAAAAATTTTCATGCTTGTCCTTTTGGATAATTTTGCATAAAAGCTGAGTACTAACGATCAGATTATCGTACCATCAATTTGAAAACTGTATTTTTCATCCGTTTTTCTGATCATGTGCACTAGGCATTACTAGCTCACAGTAGAGAGAATAATCTGCACACCTGAGCTCAATATGTTGTAAGACTTTGCTTGAAACAAGGTGATCAATACTTCCTACATTCAACAGTTCTCAGCAACAAATAACATTGCAATGTAGAAAGATTGCTTCACCCACATCATCCATAAGGCAATCAATTACATTAGCAGGTTTACAATAAAAGTCTTAGGTCATAGAGATAGTACATTTAATATGGAAGGTGATCACTATTGTGACATGGAGTTTCCACTATCTTACTAACAAAGATGTTTTCCTAGGTGTGGAGAATAGAGAACTTGGAGATGGTTCCAGTGGACCCTCAATGGTATGGCTTTTTCTTTGGAGGTGACTGTTACCTGGTACTCTACACATACCAGGTCAACAAGAAAGCACACTACATTCTCTACATATGGCAGGTAAGCCGAAGCTGAAATCAGCTACAGTGAGTGTGATCTGATCTGTGAGTGTGATCTGTGAGTCAGTCAGCAAACCTTTTCCCACAAGTATGTGTATTTTAAAATGGGTTTTATCCTGCAACAGAAATCACAAGAAGAGGAATATGATATAGTATGTCAGTGGTAGAATGTCAGTAGTTACACTACTGTTGGTAAAATGAGATTGAACCACAGAATTACTGTAGTTGAAACCTCTTGGCCCTATATGGACTTCTATCTCCTGTTTGTGATCCAAGACACATAGACAGTTGTGCCAACCTCAGATGGTTTGCATGGTATGAGACCTGAAACAATCTTCACCCAATGATAATAGCCATACCTGTGAGGTCTTTGTCTTTGAGCCACTTTATTGTGTTTATTCAGAGAATTATTCCAAGCCCCGCTCTCAGCGTTCACCACGGTATTATCTATCATCGCGAACTGCTCCGCTCTCTCTGTGATTAGAGGCTGAACTGAGCTCTTTTCCATGCTCTGACTGGGAGAAGCAGGCAAAATCCCCAGTCTCCTCCATGGGCCATAATCAGTGGGTAGAAAGCTAGCCTACAGTGTCCTCCAAAAGCCCCTGTCCATGTTGGGTCTGTCACAGGAAGGCTCAGAAAGTGTTTCTCTTTTATTTCTTATGCTGCCCTCTTAATGGCAGGGTCGCCATGCATCACAAGATGAACTAGCGGCTTCTGCCTTCTTGGCTGTTCAACTCGATCAAGATTTTAATGGAGAGCCAGTACAGGTGCGATTGTGCATGGGAAAGGAGCCTCGACACTTTATGGCCATCTTTAAAGGAAAGATGGTTATATTTGAGGTAAGATATATACTAAGATGAGTGTATTTTTAAGTTTTACAGTGCACTGTTTATTAATACAGAGTAAAATCAGCCGTTTTCCAGAAAAGAAAATGTTTCCTATTCTTTTTCTTTGAACCAGTGATTATAGTATATTATAGTAGATCTAAACCCAAACTGGATGACATTTAGTGGTTGATTTACTAAAGCTGGTGCACTCAGAATCTGATACAGCTGCATACGGTAGCCAATCAGCTTCTAACTTCAGCATATTCAATTAAGCTTTGACAATAAAACCTGGAAGCTGGTTGGTTTCTATGAAGAACTGCACCAAATTTTGCTCTCTCCAGTTTTAGCAAATCAACCCCCTGCGAGGAGCATTTATTAAGCAAATTAGAAACAATTTAGACACAAGTCAGGCTCCCTGTCAATTAGTAAAGTGCATGCGAAAGTTTGTGTATTTGCAAGCCTTACACTTGCAATTATGGGCAGTCAGCTGTGAAAATATTGCATTGGAGAAGAAACAGATTTTCACTGAATACAGATGGACAATTGAGAAGATATCAGGGTTTTTTTTTCAGTTACAGTCCTTTACAGCAGCTGAGGGAGAAATATATGATTGAAGCTGTCTAAAAGTTTTTTATAAAGTGCTGTGAATTTACACAGTGCTTTACATACTGTACATTCACTATCTAGGGCCAATTTTGGACAAAGGCCAAGTAACCTTTTAGCTTTTCTTTGGAGTGTGGAAGGAAACCAGAGTGTCTGAAGGAGTCCCACAAAAGCACTGAGAGAGCATGGGACCCCAATACTGCAACACACAAGCATTAGCCACCAGGGGCGGACTGACAACTCATGGGGCCCCCGGGCAATAGGGGATCATGGGGCCCCTGTGTCCTTGCCCAAACTCAAAAAACCCTATAAAAAAGGTACCAGGGTCTCTCATGGGGCCCCTACTGACCCCCGGCCCTCGGGCAGTGCCCGAGTTTCCAAATGGTCAGTCCGCCCCTGTTAGCCACTATGTCACTGTTCTGCGCATACATCTGTCTCATATGTACATCCCTGTAGCACCGACTTGCTGTGTGATAAAATTGATATGTGTCCCTTGTGTATTTTAATAATTGCCAAATGAAAAGTTCATGTTTAAAAAACTTCCAGGCCCCTCCCTAGCCCCTTATACACAATCACAGCCTAACCATTAACAAACTCCCCTTTCCCCACAATTTCTTACTTACCCCTTCAAACAACAGCTTTCCAAGTTTTGTG
The DNA here is from genome assembly GCF_062004578.1 of Staurois parvus. NCBI lineage: Eukaryota > Metazoa > Chordata > Amphibia > Anura > Ranidae > Staurois > Staurois parvus. Next base: position 3,282,956 of record NW_028317819.1, on the reverse strand, counting down.
CAGCCTGATGGACAATCTAGTACCAGTCTCCCTGTCATACCATATACTTGGATGGCACATACTCCTGCAGTATGGGTATGTCCCATTCAAGTTTAAGGGATGTTAGTGCATAGGTGTGGGCAGTATGGCACCAAATTCTTACTGGCTGGGTGGCAGACACCACAGAAGGCTTCCAGTGCTGGTGGAGGTAATTAAAGAGGAATCACCTTCCCCCTAACATTTTTGTTCTTCCTTCCAATTACATGATGCTGAACATCTCATATACTCACCCAAACAGGAGATCCAGCATTGTCCTGCTGAGATCCTCTTCTCAACAGCCACCGCTGGGTCCCTAGCCACCATGTTTCTCTGTGAAGTCATCAGAAAGCTGCGCCAGTGCTTCAGGGTTTTGGTGCAGTCTTCAGATGATGTGCTGCTAGCCCCACAGATATGGAAGAAACATATATTTGAAATATATGCTCACCAAATATATTGACATATATTTGAAATGCTACAATTTTGGCCATATTCAATATATTTCAAAATATATTTCAATAAATATATATATATATATATATATATATATATATAATATATATATACTGCATTTCAACATGCATTTTTATTACAAATTATATGAAAAATATTTTTAAAAATAAATTTCAAATATACTGTATGTCTTTAAAAATACAGTACATTTTTGGAATGCATTTACAAATATATGTAAAAATATATGTTAAAATAACGTTAAAAAAATCTGAAAATTTAAAAAAAATAGATTTTTAAAAATATATATTTAATATATATACAGTGGGGCAAAAAAGTATTTAGTCAGCCACCAATTGTGCAAGTTCTCCCACTTAAAAAGATGAGAGAGGCCTGTAACTGGCATCATAGGTAGACCTCAACTATGAGAGACAAAATGAGAAAAAAAAATCCAGACAATCACATTGGCTGATTTGGAAAGAATTTATTTGCAAATTATGGTGGAAAATAAGTATTTGGTCACCTACAAACAAGCAAGATTTCTGGCTCTCACAGACCTGTACCTTCTTCTTTAAGAGGTTCCTCTGTCCTGCACACATTACCTGTATCAATGGCACCTGTTTGAACTTGTTATCAGTATAAAAGACACCTGTCCACAACCTCAGACACTCACACTCCAAACTCCACTATGGTGAAGACCAAAGAGCTGTCGAAGGACACCAGAAACAAAATTGTAGACCTGCACCAGGCTGGGAAGACTGAATCTGCAATAGGCAAGCAGCTTGGTGTGAACAAATCAACTGTGGGAGCAATAATTAGAAAATGGAAGACATACAAGAACACTGATAATCTCCCTCGATCTGGGGCTCCACGCAAGATCTCACCCCGTGGGGTCAAAATGATCACAAGAACGGTGAGCAAAAATCCCAGGACCACACGGGGGGGACCTAGTGAATGACCTGCAGAGAGCTGGGACCAACGTAACAAAGGCTACCATCAGTAACACACTACACTGCCAGGGACTCAGATCCTGCAGTGCGAGACGTGTCCCCCTGCTTAAGCCAGTACATGTCCAGGCCCGTCTGAAGTTTGCTAGAGAGCATTTGGATGATCCAGAAGAGGATTGGGAGAATGTCATATGGTCAGATGAAACCAAAATACAACTGTTTGGTAGAAACACAACTCTTCGTGTTTGGAGGAGAGAGAATGCTGAGTTGCATCCAAAGAACACCATACCTACATGGTATGGTATAAGCATGGGGGTGGCAACATCATGCTTTGGGGCTGTTTCTCCGCAAAGGGACCAGGACGACTGATCCATGTACATGACAGAATGAATGGGGCCATGTATCGTGAGATTTTGAGTGCAAACCTCCTTCCATCAGCAAGAGCATTGAAGATGAAATGTGGCTGGGTCTTCCAACATGACAATGATCCCAAACATACTTCGGGCAACGAAGGAGTGGCTTCGTAAGAAGCATTTCAAGGTCCTGGAGTGGCCTAGCTAGTCTCCAGATCTCAACCCCATAGAAAACCTTTGGAGGGAGTTGAAAGTCCGTGTTGCCCAGCACCAGCCCCAAAACATCACTGCTCTAGAGGAGATCTGCATGGAGGAATGGGCCAACATACCAGCAACAGTGTGTGCCAACCTTGTGAAGACTTACAGGAAACGTCTGACCTCTGTCATTGCCAACAAAGGATATATAACAAAGTATTGAGATGAACTTTTCATATTGACCAAATACTTATTTTCCACCATAATTTGCAAATAAATTCTTTCCAAATCGGCCAATGTGATTGTCTGAATTTGTTTTCTCATTTTGTCTCTCATAGTTGAGGTCTACCTATAATGCCAATTACAGGCCTCTCTCATCTTTTTAAGTGGGAGAACTTGCACAATTGGTGGCTGACTAAATACTTTTTTGCCCCACTGTAATAAATTCTTCTAATATATTTATTAAATTCTTCATTTTTTTTTGCAGTGCTTTTCACAGTTCATTTTGCATTTTTCTATGTGCATTTTTATTGCGTTTTTACCGTGTTTTGTTCAGCTTTTTTTTATTTTGTTAAAGTGGAATTTTTTTTTCTTTTGCTGGGCAGAATAAAAATGCAAAACACGGAAAAAATGCACTACCATGCATTTCAGCAGCTTCTTTATTGAACTCTATTGTAGCAAAAATGCTGCTTTTTGCTTTTAAAAAAGTCCGTGACCGTTTCCAAAAACTCAGCAAATGACTCAGAAAAGTATAGATGTGAATGTGTCCCATAGGAAGTCATGTTAAATGGACTTTAGTGCATTTCTGCAAAAAGCACTAAAATACACATTGGTGTGAACGAAGCCTAAAGGCTGCAGGAACCAGATAAAAGACAAAATAATTGGTTCCGGTCTAAATTGGCCCTAGTATGTGTATGTATGAATGTAAGTTAGAGACCTTAGATTGTACCCCCCTTGAGGGTTAGGGACTGATATGAATGTACAATAAATATGTAAAGCATTGCATAAATGGACGGCACTATATAAGTACCTGAAATAAATAAATAAAAAGACATACTCTAGAGAGGCTTACACTTTAATAAATTAATTTGTACGATGGCCAACTGAAACACAGATCTTTGATGTATTACTTTTCTTAAGCCTCGTTTTATCCTTTGCTGTGCAGGGGGGCACATCCCGCAAGGGAAACGAAGATCCCGAGCCACCTGTCAGACTGTTTCAGATTCACGGCACAGAACCTTCCAATACCAAAGCTATAGAAGTTCCTGCATATGCATCTTCACTTAACTCCAATGATGTTTTCCTGCTGAAAACCCAGGCTGAACACTACCTGTGGTATGGAAAGGTGAGCTTGATGAGATAAAGAACAACTCCACTCCACTAACACTATTTACAAAGCTTTTTTTAGAATGTATGGCTCAATTTGTATTTATTAAAATAATAAGAGATAACAAAAAATTACAAACACAATAGAAAAACAGTCTGTTTTTGCAGTCAGACTAATGAAAAAAAAAAAGTATACAAAGTAATCAGGAATATAGCTCATGAATAAACCTGAGCATAAAAATGGCATCATATTAGTCAATAATCTGCTAACAATCAGAGTCCGACAGAAGTAAATATAGGCCCAAAATTTGGGTTTAAACTAGATAAACAATAATAGCTTGTTTAGGCAGCAGCAGGAATATTTCTAGAAAATGGCAGCTAAATGTGGAGCTCCGCAATGCACTATAGCAATGATCTGGAAACCCCCAGTTAGATAATGGTCATATATTACAATAGGGATGTGTAAGCCAAAAATTCCACATTGAGTGAAATTTAGGCAGGGAGAGGTTCTTTATCGCAAATATTTTCTCACAAGCACAGTACTGATTGAGGTCATGAATAATCTCTGTAACAACAGCAGCAGTTCACCCCTCTGTTCACACTCTTCTTTCCTCCTGTCAGCATGATCCTTGCCAGTGCGTTTGTAGACCGCATATACACAGCTCAAAAAATTAAAGGAACACTTTGAAAACACCTCAGATCTAAATGGGGAAAATATGATGCTGGATATCTATACTGATATGGACTGGGTAATGAACAAAAGGATGCCCCATCGTTTGATGGAAATTAAAATTATTATCAACCTACAGAGGACTGAATTCAAAGACACCCTGAAAATCAAAGTGAAAAAATGATGCGGCAATTTCATTGCAGCAACTCAAAATGGTACTCAGTAGTTTGTATGGCCGCCACGTGCTTGTATGCATGCCTGACAATGTCGGGGAATGCTCCTAATGCGATGAGCGATGGTGTTCTGGGGTATTTCCTCCCAGATCTTGACCAGGGCATTATCAAGCTCCTGGACAGTCTGAGGTGCAACCTGGCGGCGTCAGATGGACTGAAACATGATATCCTAGAGGTGTTGGATTTAGGTCAGGTGAGCATGGGGGCTATTCAGTGATATAAATTCCTTCATCCTCCAGGAACTGCCTGCATACTCTCGCCACATGAGGCCTGGCAATATCGTGCACCAGGAGAAACCCAGGACCCACTGCACCAGTGTAGTGTCTGATAATCGGTCCAAGGATTTTTTCCCGATACCTAATGGCAGTCAGGGTGCCCTTGTCTAGCCTGTAAAGGTCTGTGCATCCCTCCATGGATATGCCTCCCCAGACCATCACTGACCCACCACCAAAATGGTCATGCTGAACGATGTTACAGGCAGCACAACTTTCTCCACAGCTTCTCCAGACGCTTTCACGTCTGTCACATGTGCTCAGGGTGAACCTGCTCTCATCTGTGAAAAGCACAGGGTGCCAGTGGCGGACCTGTCAATTCTGGTGTTCAGTGGCAAATACCAATCACATTCTATGGTGCCGGGATATGAGCACAGGGGCACTAAAGGACATCGGGCCCTCAGGCCACATTCATGAAGTCTGTTTCTGATTGTTTGGTCACAGACATTCACACTAGTGGCCTGCTGAAAGTCATTTTGTAGGGCTCTGGCAGTGCTCATTCTGTTCCGCTTTTCACATAGGAGCAGATACCAGCCATGCTGATGGGTTAAGGACTTTCTACGGCCTGTCTCCTGGGAGCTCCTCCATGCTCTTGAGACTGTGCTGGGAGACACAGCAAACCTTCTGGCAATGGCACGTATTGATGTGCCATCCTGGAGGAGTTGGACTGCCTGTGCAACCTCTGTAAGGTCCAGGTATCGCTTCATGCTACCAGTAGTGACGCTGACCCTAGCCAAATGCAAAACTAGTGAAAAACAGTCAGAAAAGATGAGTAAGGAAAACAATGTCAGTGGCCTCCACCTGTAAAACCATTCCTGTTTTGAGGGTTGTCTCATTGTTGTCCATCTAGTGCACCTGTTGTTAATTTCATTAACACCAAAGCAGCCGAAACGGATTAACAACCCCCTTTGCTACTTAACTGACCAGATCAACATCCCAGGAGTTTCATGAACTTGATGTTATATTCTGATTAAAAAGTGTTCCTTTAATTTTTTTGAGCAGTGTATGATTGGCCAATAGAGCTGCTATAGAAGGTAACACAGAGGCCTAATATCAAGTCAAACGTAGGTACATTTCATTATGCTTAAATTACTATACAATTGCATTAAAATATGTTTTTACGGTATATCTGCCTGGAGTTGTGTTTTAAGACTACTCCAAAATATTTAGGACCATTACAAATAAACATGTTGCCTATGTCCCAGTGTTGTGTTATTGGCAAACTTATAAAAAGTTGTTTTTACGTACCTATATTGTTAATGACATATCCGTGCATTTTAAATTCTTTCACAGGGGTCAAGTGGAGATGAAAGAGAAATGGCCAAGCAACTGGCAGTCATTTTATCTGATGGCTCTGAGGAGGCTCTGGCAGAGGGACAAGAAACTTTACAGTTTTGGGAAGTTCTGGGTGGCAAAGCCCCATATGCCAATGACAAAAGGTATACTTTCTTGTTCCGGGTTGCTCACTTTTAATAGTTAAAAAAAACACAGATTTCTGCCCTCAGTCTTACAGCCACAGTCCTCACAGTTTTGCCTAAGCCCAAAAGGTTTGTGGAAACACATATTAGGAGAATGGGCCGGTGTGCTTTGGTCATGATTCTAGTGCTTGTAATGTGGAACACAGTGTTTTCCTGGAACAAGAGTAAATGAAGATGATGAATCTCAGTGAGAGCAAGAAAATTTAGAGAATGGCTTCATTCCATAGGCATACCGATCCATACACCTGTGCAAAGATCTATCTTCATCCATGCAGGATGCACAGGTGAAGATGTACATTACTGTCAGTGCGGGGCTGATGCACAGATCAAAATGCAGACAGATTGTGTTCTGATCATTGCATCAGCCCTGCACAAGAAGTACAGTACTTTTTTTTTACATGGAAAATTTACTGACGGAGCACCTTTTTTACTGACATCCTGACATATGACAGAAACTCCTATTATAAACGAAGACGATCACTATTTAAGCAGTATAAACAATACGTAAACATTAACAGTACTCAGAACAAGTAATTTGCCTGACTTTACAATGACAAGGGACAAAATGTGAGCATGAATAGGATTATGAAAGGCATGGGGAACCCTGGGATTAAACAAAAAATAAAGTTCTGTGGTGATCCGTATGCATCGTGAGATTTTGGCTAACAGTGGGAGAGGCTTAAAGGGGGATCATTAAACAGAATCTGTGCCTAGTCGCTATATACACTGCACACATATAACAGTCCTTGTACCCACAAAATATTCCTTATTACTGTACTATAACTGACAGCCTCACAGACACAAATAAACCTCAGGACAAAGGATCATTTTTTCCATTGCATAGGTTTTCATGCACACAAAAAAGATATTTTGTCTGACTGAGCCTACCTTCATTAAAACCAGCAACTGTTGGGACAATGAGCACATTTGTTAAGATTATGTCATCTACAGGGGCAGACTGACCATTTGGAAACTCAGGCACTGCCCGAGGGCCCGGAGTCAGTAGAGGGCCCGGAGTCAGTAGAGGGCCCTATGAGATGCCCGTGGTACCTTTTTCATAGGCTTTTTTGAGTTTGGGCAAGGACACAGGGGCCCCATGATCCCCTATTGCCCGGGGGCCCCATGAGTTGTCAGTGCGGCCCTGGTATGTATAACAAAATGTACAGAGTGCAGGGGTCAGGAGTAAGTAACATACAGAACAGCATATAGGTGTTAATTTACTAAAACCGGAGAGTGTAAAATCCAGTGCAGCTTTGCATTGAAACCAATCGGCTTACATTTTTTTTTGTCAAAGCTTAACCGAGCAAGCTGAAGTTAGAAGCTGATCAGTTACTATGGAGAGCTACACCAGATTTTGCACTCTCCCGTTTTAATAAATCGACCTCATAGAGTGCAGGAGTCAGGATGAAGTCCCCAGCATTCCCATCCCCTATTTATAAGGGTTCCAAAAGTCCTCCAGCTCCCCCTCATTGTGGTCTCTTTTATATTTCAGGAAAAGGCGCCAAGCACCCATTAAAAACTTTTCCTTGGATCCAGAACTATGCATGCACAGTTCCAGAGCTGTCCTATTAGTAATTGGCTGAACTTGACTCAGCCCGCACCCCCATCTGAGCTAAGCCCGAGTTAACCCCATTTACAGACAGCAGAAAAGCACCCCCCCCGCCTTTTTTTTTACAAACTGTAAATTCATGGACAGTTGGCAATTCTGCTTTGCATGGGTATATGTATTTGTCTTCCTGTGTTCATGATGCCAATGCCTGATGTATAGTTTAAAATAACTCCTTAAACACACTATGGACTTATAGGTGGGTTGTAGCACCACATCCCATCATAATTCAGGAAATTATTTATCTACAAATATAAGTTAGAAGTATGCTGAGAATTTTAAGGTGCAAAGGAGCACGTTTTATCCTGACAGTAAGAGTTTTGTATTTCTATTTATTGTCTGACTTTTACTACCAGGCTTCAGCAGGTAAATGAAGATGTTCAACCACGGCTCTTCGATTGTTCCAACAAGACTGGACGCTTTATTGTTACTGAAATCACAGATTTTAACCAAGATGATCTTGACCCAACTGATGTCATGCTCCTGGACACATGGGATCAGGTTAGAAAAGACTGCCAATGACTTGTCAGGGCAGGCATATAGCAGAAATAATGTTCTTTTAGTTTAGTTTCACTTTTGTTTGAGAGTATACTACAGTTAGAACAGATTTCATTTACTATGTAACTAATTATCTACCTGCCCTAATCAGTTATGTTGAATATATGGATCTTTAGATCCAAGGACTGGCCATGTTTTTCACACACTAAATACTATATATATTCTAAAATGGGATTGTGGTTTGACAGTATACTTGTTTCCTTTTAGATATTTCTGTGGATTGGTTCAGAGGCCAATGACGTTGAAAAGAAGGAGGCACCAGTGACCGCTTTGGAATATCTGAACACTCATCCCAGTGGCAGAGACCCAGAAACACCGGTCCTAATCATCAAACAGGGATTTGAGCCACCAAACTTCAGAGGGTGGTTTCTGGCCTGGGATCCACTCAAATGGAGTGTAAGATCTAGTATACCCTAAAGATTTTCTCTTGATCATGGAATTTAATAAAATACAGAGACAAGTATTTTATTTCAAATTTCACATCACTTTTCAAGTACCAAGAAAAAAATACTTATGTTAGAAGTATATATGCCCACAGTTGTGGTTCATTAGTGTTTTTTGGGGGGTGGCTCCATTACTTTGCTTATAAAACTCATGTGCTTTGTAATCAGTATTAACTTGGCAAACAATAAAAGAATATCATGCAGAGTTTAAAAAAAAAAAAAAATCAAACAAAAACACACTTTTCATCCAAGTTTAACACCTTCCTGCCCGCAATCTGTACATTAACCTTCCTTGGTATGACGCCCTGTGTTGAAGATATAGTAATAAATGTTCCCTATTTCAGAGCCAGCAGCCGAAACTTGGCTGCTGGCTCTCAATCCTAGCTGTCTATAACAGCCAGAGTCTCTGCAGACAACCAGGAACCAATAAAGGTCATCTGTGACATAGTGATCACATGTAGGCTGGAGGTTCCACTGACAAAAATGAAAGCGTCAGCCTGCAGATGAATCCCGCCATCTTTTGACACACCTTATTCTTGAGCACGGAATGATGACCAGACCAGAACTGTCTGAGTCCATTAGACTTATTTTGGAGGGAACAGGGAATGAATGGGACATTCTTTTAAAAGGGAGATTGTTGTGATGGTAATGAAGGCATGTGAGCAACCCTCAGGGGTGCAGGTAAGAGTATGCGTTTATGGGTGATGCATTGGTCAGTGAAAAGTGAATCACTGAAACAATATTGTAGCAGTAAAACTGGGTAGAACAGATACATGCAGGAGAACCAGCAGACGGTGATGGTACTTGACTGCCCTGTGTTTGTGAAACGTGGACATACAGTCAGTGGTGTATTTAGGTTTTGTCTTGCCCTAGGCGACACAAAAATCGGACAACCACCCCCCCCAACAACACCCCTGCCCCCCCCAAAGTAACTCACCTTTACAGCTCTGGACATTTATGGGAACGAGAGTTGGGCTCTGCATACACTATCAAGCAGTCCGCAGCCTCTCTCGGTTCCCACCTGGGTCCCCATGCTGCAAATGTCCCTTCCAGGGGGCAGTGCTGCCCCCCTGAAAAAGGCAACTGCCTTGTGGTAAATACACCCCTGCATACAGTAACTAATCTAACTCACATTATAAAGTAATCTGTGCAGCATTCCAATTGTCTGTTTACATCAAATTTTTTATATGAAATGAAATACCTTAAATTGTGACACTTATTTTCATTCCCATCTTTCCTGTAGAGTGGTAAATCCTATGAAGAGCTGAAGAAAGAACTAGGTGATACTGGGGCCATAGAGAAGATTACAAGGGTAATGTCCTAACATGCTTCAATTCTACTACAGCATTGCACTGGTGTTCTAGCCTTCCCATGTAACAGTGCTTTGCACAGGCAAAAATAGCAGACTGATACAGTATGTAAGGGGTGTCAAACTCAATTTCATCGGGGAGGGGGGGGGCCTGGGCACATCAGCATTATGGTTGCCCTCAAAGGACCAGTTGTATCTGTAAGACTAGATCAACACCCCAGAATACTACTTTCTTGGCTGTCATGCTGATTCAGTACTTTTCACCGAACCAGAATGAGTAGATCACAAGCTGACATTACCTGCTGCATACCTGTTCCAGGTCATTGGCTCATTTGAAGCCACTGGATCTGTATGACTGCCAGGTTAGAATTGACAGCCTAGGTAGGTCAACACAGATTTCTTGAAGTAGAGCTAATTGTGTTAACTTAAAGTGGTTGTAAAGGCTCAAGGTTTTTTACCTTCATGCATTCTCTGCATGAAGGTAAACAAAAACCTTCAGTGTGTAGCAGCCCCCCCCCCCCCCAGCCCCTGCTAATACTTACCTGAGCCCCATCATGATCCAGTGATGTGAACGAGAGCCTCGGCTCTCCCGGGTCTCCCCCTCCTCATTGCCTGAGACAGCAGCAGGAGCTATTGGGTAGAATAGATACATGCAGGAGAACCAGCAATGCTTGAACATTGTAGACGGTGATGGTACATGACTGACCCGTGTTTGTGAAACATGGACATACAATAACTAATCTAACTCACATTATAAAGTAATCACAGTCCATTAGCCAATGAAGATACAGAGAGAGGGGAAGGGACCGAGCTGCCGCTCTGTATGTGAATGGACACACAGAGCAGCAGCTTGAGAGTGAGCCTGTTTGGGTGCCCCCATTGTGAGCTTCTTGCTCTGGGGGCACTTGGTAGGAGGGAGGGGCCAGGAGTGCCGCTGGGGGACCCAAAAAGAGGAGGATTGGGGCTGCTTTGTGCAGAACCACTACACAGGTAAGTATAGACATGTTTGTTATTTTTTGTTTTAAATTGTCTTCGATATCACTTTAAAACCTCCAGTTACTGTACATGTTCTCTTCAGTTTACATTTTAGTAAATCAGGACCATGAATACACATTTGCCACAAGTGATTATGAGCATTTTTCTGAAAGCTTGACACACCTCAGATAGAACACATGCAGGGTCTGCTGAGTTTACAGTTCTGCAAAGTATTTAAAGCAATTTTAAACCCAAAACCAAAAATATATTGCTGTCATAGATGTGGTGGTTGCATTAGTTTCCTTTTTTTAGGTTCCCCCATGTTTTCACCTGGTGATCTGGCAGTAACAGACCTCCTGTATTATAGTGCCTCCACTCTGGATAAAGGGCACAGCAGACGCAACATTGTCACTCTAGGGGGAAGGGAGGGCAGCGTTAGATGTACTTGTAGATTTAAATACACTAACTGAAACCAAACTCCAGCTAACACTTTATAAGCACTTACAGCAGATGGATTTTGTTTCCTTTTGGGATAAAGGTTTTATGTGAATAAAAGCTGATCATAAGATTCCATTACATTACATCGAGTTTATATAGCGCCAACGGGTTTGCTCAGCGCTGTACAATAGAGGGGGGGGGGGGGGCAATACATGAAACATTACAGCAACTACAAACAGCACACGAGGGGTTATAGGGCCCTACTCTTTCGAGCTTACAATCTAGGAGGGAGGGGGTAGTGGTACAGGAGGAAGTGGCTGTGGGGGATGAAGTGGTAGGAGGAATGAAGGAGAGCAGCAGTTAGGTGAGGGTGGGGTAGGCTTCCCTGAAGAGGTGGGTTTTCAGGGAGCGCCTGAAGGTGAGGAGGGAAGGTGACAGTCTGATGGATTGCGGTAGTGAGTTCCAGAGGATGGGGGAGGACCTGGAGAAGTCTTGCAGACGTGCGTGTGAGGAGAAGACCAGGGAGCAAGATAGAAGGAGGTCCTGTGAAGAGCGAAGGGTACGGGTAGGGTGGTACTTGGGAATCAGGTTGGTTAGGTAGTTAGGGGCAGTGTTGTGAACGGCTTTGTAGGTCAGAGTGAGAGCTCATTCCAGAGCTCAGAGGACTTCTACACAGGCCCAAAAATGTGCAAACCATCAAAGTCAATATGGAATCATCCAGGAATGCTCAGCCGGTGCAGCCCTCCTCAGATGGCAGAATCAAGCAAGTAACTGTAGAAAAAACAAACAGAGAAGGCACAAACGCCTAATGCAATACTGAAAGACTGATTAATAAATGAAACTGAAAGCCAAATGGACTCACACAAAGGAGGAAAAAGTGTAGGCATTATATCACACCAATGACAACTCCAGTATGAGAGACATGTTATCCCTTCGGATGCACCACAATGTTGGCAAGCTAACGTGTTTCGGGGGACACACCCCTTTCCTCAGAGCTCTGAGGAAGGGGTGTGATAAAATATCTATTTTTTTTACTCCTTTGTGAGTATGCATTTGGCTTTCATATTTATTTATTTATTAATAATTCTTTTGGTAATCCACTAGGCATTTGAAATCCCCTGTTTTTTTCTACAGCAAAACCAAGTCATTGTAAGGAAACCTGCTAGTGATAAATGGATTGTCTCATCTCTGTAACTGATACATTCAGCTGAAGAGTTTGTTCTTTTGAAAAACAACAGACTCACTCGCCAGATCCCCAGATGGAAATAGAAGAAAGAAGGCCTAAAACAGAAAATGAATGCAGCCATCACATCTAAGAAGTGGTGAACTGCAATATAATAAATTCTTGCTTTTGGATGTAATACCACTTTAATAACCATTTATTTTTAATATGAGATATGTATACTGTATATGCAGTTTTGAGCTTGTAAGGGGTACATGCAAATGTAAAGGTTGCATCCACTACAGGCAGTGAAAATGGAGGCTTGTAAGTACCATAGAATACTACTATGCTTTGTGTCTTACAGGAAGTCAATGGCGTTGTGCTGTCCCCCAGCTCAAGTCAGAACAGCGTCTATCAGTGTTTTCCCCTTGATGCTTTAATAGGGAAACAGAAACATGAACTGCCAGAAGGTGTGGATCCCACAAAGAAAGAGGTGAGGTCATGAGATGAATGAAGGTGAGATAAGGTGATATACTGTATGTAAAAGGTAAAACTCCAATCTTGCTGAGAAAGATTTGTTACGAAGGTTCGGTTTACCTAAAGTTGATTCTGGTTGGTGCTTGAGAGTTGATGCACCCATAACAAAGAGGCTACACTCCTTGTTATTATGATTATTGTTATACAGGATTTATACAGCGCCGACAGTTTGCTCAGCGCTTTACATTATGGTGGGAGACAGTATACGAGACAGTACAATAACAATACAATTCAATACAAGAGGGGTTCGAGGGCCCTGCTCCTTGGAGCTTACAATCTAGAGGGGAGGGGATAGTGATACAAGAGGTAATAACTGTGGGGGATGGAGTGGTTGGAAGAGTGGAGGAGTTCAGTAATTAGCAGAGGGCGGGGTAGGCTTCCCTGAAGAGAGGTTTTCAGAGTGCACCTAAAAGTGAGCAGAGTAGGCGATAGACTGATGGATTGGGGTAGGGAGTTCCAGAGGATGGGGGAAGCCCTGGAGAAGTCCTGGAGACGAGCATGGGAGGAGGAGACAAGGGAGCTAGAGAGTAGGAGGTCTTGTGAGGAGTGGAGAGTACGGTTTGGGTGATATTTGGAGACAAGATCGTTGATGTAATTTGGGGCAGTGTTATGAATGGCTTTATACGTCAGTGATAGCGTTTTGAATTTTATCCGTTGGGCAATCAGAAGCCAGTGGAGGGATTGGCAGAGAGGGGTGGCAGATACGGAATGGTTAGTAAGGTGGATGAGTCTGGCAACAGCACTGAAGTGGGGATAGCCTGCAGTGAGGTAGGCCAATGAGGAAGGAGTTACAGTAGTCAAGGCGTGATATAATAAGGGAGTGAATGAGTTGTTTAGTGGTTTCCGGGGTTAGGAACGGTCGTATTTTGGAGATGTTGTGGAGGTGAAGTCTACATTAGTTTGCCAGCGATTGGACCTGGGGCTGAAAAGACAGATTGGAGTCTAGGATGACACCTAGTACCCTGTTGAATAAAGAAACATTTAGTGAGAAGTAATGGAGACTGCCTTTGCTGATCTCTCCTTCTGAAAATGCTAGCATTCTGGCTGTAATGCTGATCCAATGGTTTGGTGATTTTTTTTGTAGGTCACTGACTTACAGCAGGTGTGCGGATCAGGAACTGAGACTTAACAGATCTGCATGCTTATTTATAAGTCATTGGGGTTGATTTACTAAAACTGGAGAGTGCGAAATCTGGTGCAGCTCTGCATAGAAACCAATCAGCGTCCAGGATATCTTTTCAAAGCTTAAGGCTGGCCATACACTATACAATTTTCTCTCCAATGTCTGCCCAATTTCCTTTAGATTTACCTTCAACTATGTAGTGCAAGGGCCTGCCTAATTGGATACAATTGAAAGTGTTGTTTAAGTTTGACCTCATATTATATGGTTTTTGGTAAATCTAAAGCAAAATTATCAAGAAAATTGTATAATGTATGGCCAGCATTAGTGAACAAGCTGGAATTAGAAGCTGATTGATTACCAAGTACAGCTGCACCAGATTTTGCACTCTCCAGTTATAGTAAACCAACCCCCGTGTCTCAATGTAGTAAAGCCAGACAGACCGGTAACTAGCATTTGTAAGAATGATGTCGGCCTCTCTGTTTCTTTGTTCAGGATTCCTATAAAGTATGATTTAAACAAATGTAACCTGATCAAAAGTATAAAATCTGGTACCCATATACAATCAAAAGTCTGACAGGCATATCCAATCCTTTTCTAGTACCTTTTTTCATCTTCTTTACTATAATAAATGGTCTCACCAACTGGCAGGAAAATGCAGAATTGCTATGGGCAGCAGAGTGGCTAAATGGTTAGCACTTGCACCTGGCAGTACTAGGGTTGTTGGTTCAAACCCCAACCATGGCACCACCTGCCTGGAGTTTGCATGTTCTCCCTGTTCCTGCATGGGTTTCCTCCCACACTTCAAAGACATGCTGGTAGGTTAATTGGATCCTGTCTAAATTAACCCTAGTATGTGTAGGTATGAATGTGAGTTAGGGACCTTAGATTGTATGTCCTTTAAGGGTTAGGGACTGATGTGAATGTACAATATATATGTAAAGCGCTGTGTAAATTGACAGCGCTATATAAGTACCTGTAATAAATTTGAGAATCTCAGGTTTTTGGGGACTTCTGCAACATTCTTGCAGACGTCTGAAGGTATCCTTTAGATTGTAAGCTCCAGGAGCAGGGCCCTTATATTCCTTCTGTACTGCAATGTATTGTAACTGTAATGTTTCCCTTATATTGTAAAGCGCTGCGCAAACTGTTGGCGCTATATAGATCCTGTATAATAATTGTTTGCGTGGGGCCAGTTTCCATTTTTTTAACAAATGACTATAGAGAATGCAGGTGGGCAAGAATGGGGTCAAGAACTATGGCAGAAACATCTTGCCACAGATTTCGATAAGAAAATATACAAAGCCTGTGGATGACACAACTTTTCATAGTCCACTTAACACTGAAATGTTAGATTTTAGGTGGGGTGACCTTGTAAAAGAGCTGTCAAAGTCTCAGTCTTTCTAAGGATCTACTGTACACCATTTAAAACCACAGCCTACAACTGTATAACATACATGTTAGTACATATGTCAGTCACTTGGAAGATATCATCTCTTGTAGAACTGATTATATAATTTGTCATAACAAAGCATACCAAGAAAAATAGTGACATTTTCCAATACTATGTCAGAAGGTATACAAAGATGTAGAGTCATTAATGACATCACATTTCTTACAGGTTTTTATAATGCCAAAAACCAGCCAAATCTCGTTAATACCCCCCTAAACATATTGTTAGTTGGACTGTTATCCTAGTATTTTTTGCTGATACACACAAGAAAAGATCAGTAAGCTTATAACAAGGTGACCAGAAGATATTCAAAGCACTCTAACTACAGAATTGTGTTCTTAAACTGACCTCTGTACTTCAGCAGAGTCCTTTGCATCCAAAGTGAAGGTGCTACATAAGATTGTTTTATCTCCCAGGGCCCGGGGTCAGTAGGGGGCCCCATGAGATGCCCCTGGTACCTTTTTCATAGGATTTTTTGAGTTTGGGCAAGGACACAGGGGCCCCATGTTCCCCTATTGCCCGGGGGCCCCATGAGTTGTCAGTCCGCCCCTGCTCCCAGATGACATTAGATCCCAGTCTCACCCCCAACCTAGCACCAAGTCATGACCTCTAACATTCACTTGTTAAATAGATAAGCCATTGAGGCTCTAATGTTTGGTGAAAGGTTGAGGTTTGCTTAGAGGCAGGACCTTGGAGAGAAGTCAAAGTCCTGTGCACATCCTGAGCCTAGGATCGCAGGGATGGATCTAAAGACTAACACAGGTACCTGCCAACACTCCAGCACCATTGATATTTTAGGCTAGATCAGGTTTACATTTTTTTTTGTCTGTAACAGTATATGAAAGGATAGTGCCAACAAACTTCAAAGATGTAGTACTGAGGAGGAACTAGTATATTACAGTACTCACAAAATATTTAGATTTTTGATGGTTCGCAAGGGAAAAATTCCTAACATGTCACTCTTTAAAATTGTGCATGCTAGTGGAATGGCGACAAACTAAAGTACTTAAAAATTTCCATAGCCGACACTTTAATAGCCTTTACAACAGGGGTGTTCATTGTTTGACTTTCTTGGGTCACATTGGAAGAAGAAGAATTGTCTTGGGCCGTATATAAAATGCACTAACAATAATGATAGCTGATGAATAGAAAAAGTTGGGCAGATCACTGATATAGATACCTATCTGAGTAATAAAACTTCACTTATTGTAAAATCTTTAATTGTAAAAGAGGCCAACATAAAACTAATGCAATATTTGACACTGATTTTGATAAACTAACACATCAACATCTGGTTCGATGGATGTAGTAGCAATTTTCAATGAATTCTCAAGGTCCTCATCAGACATTTTGGCACGAATTTTGCCCGTCGTGTGCTTCTTTGAAAAAAATGTGCTCGCAAATATAGGTGCTGTCAAAAACTGATGACATGAATGAGGCATGATTGTGAAGAGATGGATATTTTTCTTTGGGAAGGTAAAACTTCAGTCTAGTAAAAAGGCACTGTAAAATTTTTCATCAGCCGCATGTGTTCACCAAATGTAAATGCATTTTTATAAAAAAAAGAAAATAATGTTTTTAGGTAAGTTTGCGATTTTGTGTTGGGCTGCCTTCATAGTCGTCTTGGGCCGCAGGTTGGACACCCCTGCTTTACAGGTTACAAATTTAGAGTTACACAGGAGGTCAGACGCTAAAATTATTGCTCTCGCTTTAACGTTCAAGGCAAAACCTCACATGTCTCATGCAGGTAGTCACTAGGATCGCTTTTACATTAAATCCCATCATGGCTGAAAAAAAAAAAGATACTGGGATGCTGCCTGTAGCTGCAAGTATAACCACTTCAGCCTGGGGACATATGGGTAAAGTAGTTACCTTTACATTGCAGTTGACATCTCCAAGTTCAGATCCTCAAGTGAAAACAGAAGGATAAAAAGTAGGGATGCACCAAAATTTTGGTGGCTGAAACATTTCGGCCAAAAACACCCCTTTTGGCCGATAAAACCCTGCCCCTCACTGCTGCTGCCACCATCTGCCGCTCGGTAGTTCTCAGCCTTACCTGAGAAACCGCTGGGCATAGAGATGAGTTTAGGAAAAATGGCCTCCACTCATCTCTATGCCCTTGGAGTGCCAGAGCAATGTCACTTTTGGTTCTAGAGATTTTTTTGTTTAAAGCACTAGATCAATGCTTTTTTTTTGATCCAATGCTTTACATTGCAGAGGAGAGATGTGGGGTCTTATTGACCCCATATCACTCCATAAAGAGGACCTGTCACTAATTATTTCTATCACAAGGGATGCATGCATTTCTTGTGATAAGAATAAAAGTGATTTGTTAAAGGGACAGTGCAAAAAACCCCCCCCAAAAAACCATTAAATAAATTTTAAAAAACGTTTAAAGTGCCCCCGTCCCCCCACGTAGTGGTGAACGCATACGTAGGCCATGCCCACATATGGAAATGGTGTTCAAACCCCACATGTGAGGTATTGCCACGAACGTCAGAGCAAAAGCAATAATTCTTGCACTAGACCTCCTCTGTAACTTGACACTGCTAACCTGTAGAAAATTTTAAAGCATCACTCATGGAGATTTTTAAGTACCGCAGTTTCACATTATTTCACAAGCATGCGCAATTTTAAAGCATGACATGTTGGTTATCCATTTACTCGCCGTAATATCCTCTTTCATATTTTACAAAAACACTGGGGTATATAGTTTTTTTTTTTTTTAATCAAAGTGTATTTTTTTCCAAAAAATATAGTTTAATTTTTAAAAACTGCACATTTTGGTTCAGTGCATTTTGAATTTTCGGTTTCGGCACCAGAATTTTCATTTCAGTGCACCACTAATGAAAAGCCTGAGAAATGAAAACTGGTGCATCCAGTACATCTAAGATTTTATAAGGTGCAACATATTACACATTGTATTGCAAAAAAATGGTGAAAGAACAACAGTTGTACTACTATATATATGCAGATTGATTGCATTACAGTAAAAAATCTTGACGGTTCAGTTGGGCAGTAAGAGAGATAGAAATGCCTGTTGGCATATTGAAACATCTGTGTACAAGTAGGTTCCTGTTGTGGTCTTTTCTTTGGACAAATACTGCCAGTGTGTGAGCCTTATCCTCATATCACCATATAGAGATCACTGGAAAGCCCCTGAAAAGAAAGATTATCTGAATGCAGTCTGTGGCTAGCTGGAAAAACTAACAAAACCTAAATAAATTACTGACACCTGTATTTCTATCTTTTGTAATTTTCTGCCTTTACATTCCAGAACTACCTCTCAGACGAGGACTTTGTTACTGCGTTTGGGATGACTAGGGGAGAGTTTTCAGCTTTACCTGCATGGAAACAACTAAGCTTGAAAAAAGGAGTCGGACTTTTCTAAGAATGCCATGCACACCATGCAACCTTGAATCCATGACTGTTATTGACGAGCAGCATTACATTATGTCCAACACAAATTGCTGTCAGGCAGCACTGAACTAAGCTGTGTGAACCTAAACACCAATGTATGACAGGATGCTACACTTACTACATACATCTTCTGAGCTGCAGCAACACTGCTTGTGGTATACAATGCGCCATGTAAAATTTGCACTTTTACTGCAGTGTCTCAGCTCTGATCTGCTGCTTGACCAGAATCTGGAACCTCCTGTCCCCCAAAGTTTTCACAATGCTTAGCAATGCTCTACAAGCACTACCTGTGAGTTAGGCACACACTAAGGGCATTCCCTCCTGCCTTATTAAGTGTAAAATACAGGAATTATTTGTTTTAGTTTTATAGCCTGGTATATATTATGGTGCCATGATAAATAAAGTTTACTTGCTATGCCTCTTCGTTGGAACCAAAATATTAAAATATTATTTTGTAAATATATCAACCGTTTTAGATATTAAGAAAATAATCATACCTATTCTATTAAATAAATAAATTGGTGTAGCGCTAAATAAATACGAACATGTACATCACAATTATAAACATCACTCATTATACCGTGATTAATAATATTAAATAAATAAGTGAATATAATAAAGTGCAAAACACTACAAAAAATACATTTGGATGATTCACTCAATTTAGGGAATCAAAAAATATAGGGAACATAAAAACACAGTGCAAGTGTACAAAAACACACTCAGTGAGAATAAATGTCCACTCCAACGCTATACGCTGCACTTATTATATTTATTAGTGCTCCACAAATCATGTGTAAACTCAATCCAACGTGCTGTAAATCCAGTGCCAAACCATGAATCCAGAATTAGCCAAAATGCCCCCTCACCTCCTTACAATGACCACAAGGGCCAGCTCGCTTTTTAAGGTTAAGCCACACTTTCACAGGGATATCCTCATCACCACCAGATGGACCCTCCTGGAAGTCCCCACAGATCCGCAATCCTCTTTTAGTACTCCAACTCAACTGGTCGTTCTCTCACAGAGGATCATAGCAGGAACAAACAGAGATCCTCCATAGTGTAAATCAGTAATTAAATATTCAAGTAACAAAGAAAAATCCCACTCACATGTAAAATAGTATAATCCAGCTTTTACCCATATCATGGATGTATGTGCATGGTTCTGGGTGATCCAAGATGGCCCCCATGCCGGAACTGATGTCACCGCGCACCAGAAGTCCTGTCACTGCGTACCGACGCGTTGCGTCACAATAATCACATGACTTCCTCAGGGTATACTTGAGTATTTAATTACTGATTTACACTATGGAGGATCTCTGTTTGTTCCTGCTATGATCCTCTGTGAGAGATCGACCAGTTGAGTTGGAGTACTAAAAGAGGATTGCGGATCTGTGGGGACTTCCAGGAGGGTCCATCTGGTGGTGATGAGGATATCCCTGTGAAAGTGTGGCTTAACCTTAAAAAGTGAGCTGGCCCTTGTGGTCATTGTAAGGAGGTGAGGGGGCATTTTGGCAAATTCTGGATTCATGATTTGGCACTGGATTTACAGCACGTTGGATTGAGTTTACACATGATTTGTGGAGCACTATTAAATATAATAAGTGCAGCGTATAGCGTTGGAGTGGACATTTATTCTCACTGAGTGTGTTTTTGTACACTTGCACTGTGTTTTTATGTTCACATATATTTTTTGATTCCCTAAATTGAGTGAATCATCCAAATGTATTTTTTGTAGTGTTTTGCACTTTATTATATTCACTTATTTATTTAATATTATTATACACGGTGTAATGAGTGATGTGTATAATTGTGATGTACATGTTAGTATTTATTTAGCGCTACACCAATTTATTTATTTAATTTGCACTTTATGGTTGAAGTAAGGTGTTTAGCGGCTTAGGGTAGGGTTGATCCATTTAAGCGCAGGAGATTGTTCTTTATACATACCTATTCTATTCATGGCTTAACTGCCATACACTTTAAAAAAGAAACCATTAGAACACCTTATATCACATGGTAAGATGAAATTTAAATTTACTTCATGAACACATTCTAACATATTTAATTTTGGGTAGAGTAGGGAATGGTTAAAACGAATTTCCTTGTTTGATATCTGTGTCTCATTAGGGAGATTTCCCTTCATTTCCTGTCCTGTAGACTCCACGTCTAGACTTTTTTGAATGTGATGAAAATTACAGAACCAAGTGTCCCTATTGTAAAATTTCCCCTATATCCCTGTTCTGATGGCAACTCCTAATTGTGGATTTACCCTTATATTCATTTTTGGTGACACTGGTGATCGGAACAATTATAGAGAATGATTCTATCTAATAGGAGTCACAGACAGCAATGATATAAATGGCGATTCTAACCTTCCACCACTCTGTCCAAGTGTAAACAAAATGTTGTCTTTAGTTGTCCTTTAACCATTTGACTACCACTGTAAGTTTTAAAATGGCAGGTTGCTGAATGTGGTATTCTGAAGCACCATTTTAAAACAGTGCTCTGTTTACTACTTGTGAATACATCTAGCACCACAATAACTGTGATTATGAGATCATAGAGGTTTTGTGCCATGTGATTGCCAATCACAGCTATCACAAAAGGTAAACAATACTACTCTTTACATTTGAGAGCCCCACCCCCTTCTTCTCACAATAGAAGAAGAAGGAGATAATCAGTGAATGAGTCAAGGGATCATAGGAAGCAGCAGGTTCTAGGTAAGAGGACTAATTAATTTGGCTTATGGGATCTTTTGTTTTTAGGCCTCTCAATCCCCAACCTTTTTGAGTGTAAAGCCAGCCATAGACTGACTGACTGACTGAAATTCCACTGGTTCAGCAGGAACCGGTTGAATTTCAATCCATCTATGGGCAGACTATGGGATCAACGTCAGTACAACCAGCCTATTGGGTTTTTCTTCTGATCATTGTCAGTGGCTATAGGCGCCGGCAGTGATGGCTTCACATGCTCCTGACTGGCAGAACACAATAGCATTGTCGGAGTGATTCCCCCATCAACACTGACTGTGTTGTTGGTGAAATCAAGCAATGTTCTTTCCTTCTACCAGTGGTTGAAGGAAAGAAAATTGCATACTGTATGGCCTGTTTAAGCTGTGCATCTTATTTTCATTCAATATATTTACACCTTCACCTCCTTTATCCTGCACAATAACCCCCTCATCTCAGTACCAGCTGTTAATAAAATACCACCAAAAGAAAACTCTGTCTTTAAACAAAAATGATATGAAAATTTACTGAATTGTCAAAATATTGCAGCGCTGAAAATAGGAGTGTTATTGGCTATACGCAAGTTTTAAAAAGTTTATAAATTGAGTTGTAGCTAAATACAGCTAATAAAATCTACAGCCCAGTATTTGAGTGTTCAGAATATACTGTCTACCTGCCCCTACTGATGTATCATGCTGACAAAGTAAACTTTCCAGGTAAAGAATATATTTTATAATGCATATTGGCAGCTGAGCCAGATTACTACTAAAGTACGGCAAGCTGTTAAGTCATGGTCATAACATTAGCCAAAATCTAAATACTGCGGGTAACAGAATCATAGAGCCTTAAGAAGAAAAAAAAAAAACAAACAAAATTGAATTCAATCACATTTGCACTACTAATTGCAGGACTTTGGCTATTTACTAGTAATGGGTGCAGAAGATAAGTACAGTATAAATACAATATTTCCAGGATGCAAAGTGTGGGCAGTAATGAGTAGGTGGGAGATAGAGAAGCAGGCCTACTATAGGAATCAATGGTGAATCACTCATAAAATCAATAATTCACTATCTTGAAAAGGGAATGCTAACAACACAGTTGAGTCAGTAGATGTAACATTTGCTATATTATAAATATAGGAAATTCATCCTATTGCAGAATGGGAAATCCAGACGTCATACTAATTTAACTAGATTCAGTGAGCACATTGCCAAATTTTGGGGACCAGTGAACCGGTCATTTGCCACTTTGCCTGTTTTTCTGTTTTACAGAGATCTGTGGTTTTTCTGATATTGCAATACAATTTTATGTGGTCATGACCTTCTTTGAGACAGCACAATTCACAGAAATCAGAATTCACCTTGATCAATTTGAAGCAGTTAGAATAACTAAAGCAACAATCATATACGCATCTTTCATTATTCTGTTTGCCTTATTAAATAAAGAAGTGAACAATTTGACAATCTAAATGTTATCATAGAGAGAGGTGGCCTACAACCCACTGAAAACCTATGAACCTATTATGAAAAGGCTTGTCCTGTAGGCACATTGATCTTCAATATGAATGTCCACGGTTTTATAAAGACTATATCGTCCATGATGCCCCAGTTGTCTGACAACCATTATATGGTCATAAGTGGAGGAAAAGGGTTAGCAAAGCCAATTTGGCTGAAAGCAAATAGGTAGCATGACCCTAAATTTCTTTTATACATATATCAACTTGCCATTTTTTTTCCTAGTCAAGATAATTCCTAAAGCTTATTATCTGATCAAGGCTAACATTTTGTTTTAGCTCTGGGTCATGGGGCAAGAAAACTGAAATATCACTTAGTGGTAATTGATTTTTCATATAACCTATAGGACAACACATTCTAGAGAGGGATCTGCCCAGATGTAAGGCCACTTTCATATGAGGCAGACTCCATTCTGATGACCTGGGGATTCACTCACAGATGCCTTATTGGTCAGAGCAGAGCGGGCGATGACAGGTCTGTGGCTGCTCAGTTTAAACAGACTCTGATCTGTGTTTACACACAACTATCTTCTGAACTGCCTACAGGAAGGACAACGGATACCCTTCCGTTTGCTTTTAGTGGACCAGTCAGATCGGAGGTAGGTGAGTGAAAATGGACACAAGTCCATTTACACCAGTCAGTCCATGAGAATGAATGACTATCCACCCAGGTCCGCCTGAAAAACGACAGGTGGACCTGATTGGAACGGTAATGTGAAAGAGGGCTTAGGGTTTAAATTGTTCTCCCGGTGTAATCTTGATTTGATCCAGAACACAAAGACTATACAAAATAGAACAATAATCCTATTAATTCATGATGGTATCTTGGATGTGTGCAAGGAATCTATGTAGAAAGACAATTACCAGAAAATGTAATTTTAGTTTTATTGCATACACACCATGACAGCACACATTTAAACAGATTAATATATTGAAAGGAACCTGTAAGCAAAAGTGCATAACATAATTTTACTGGTAAAGTTACTGGTAAAGTACAAGCACTGTGTGGTGTCACCAGGTACCTGCTCTTGCATTCAGATCAGTGCCACTGTGACTTTGGAGGATGCTAGATCCTAACTGTAGAATTGAAACCCTGACCTCCCTAGCATTAACCCCTAACTCCTCAGCCATTCAACAGTCAAAAGTCTATAATCACCAAGTCTCAGTTCTGAATGACTTCCAATCAACTGGGTCCTAGTTGTCTAAGGCTGATAGATGAGTCAGTTTTTTATCCTTCAACCAGTGTGTTGAACGAAAAATGAATCCATTCCCACATCCACACATTTGAGGTGGATGGGGAAATCTTCCCCACGGTCTTTGTATTCTGACAGAGGGGAATCTTCCCTGACATCAGAACACACTGATCAGCGCTTCAGTCTATTGATTGCACGCTCATTTAGCAAAAAAAAAAAATACCTACAAGGTGGTTGGACAGAAGTCAGTTGGTAGATCGACACCACAGTGACCAACATGGATTGAAATTCAGCTGGTTCCCTCTAAACAAGATGGAATTTTGATCCATGTATGGCCATGTATAAGTAGCTTGAAACAATAAAAATGGTACTGGTGCAAAACAGACAGGATCAGCTTGTCAAGCTCTAGTAGACTACAACAAAATGGTGACTGTCTGCACACAGATGTCAACTCCCTGTTGCATAAATATAAATTAGATGTGTAAAAGATGGCTTTAGGTCCTGTTCTCCATCTGTAGCAAACATCTCAGACATGTAGAGGCTATGATTAACTCCCAAAACTCAATGTCCTCTTCCCTAGAGAGAAGGTATTTGAGGCAATGAGAAAAAAAAAAGACTTGTTATTGTCCGATAAACCTTAATAGATCAATCAGTTTGGCAAAAATTGGTTTGATGGCACTGTAGCAAGAGTTACATGTTCAACTGTGACACCTAAAGCCCAATGCGGGTCTCTACTCTGCCCCTGCAAAATGACCCCTTCGCTCCTATCTTCTCGTAGCCCACACAAGCTTTATGCTATGTGACTTATGTTCTAATACCTTTTCTGAAATCTTCAGGTCACATGACACTGCAGGGTTCTCTTTGTCTCTCCTTTGGGCAGGGCTGTCCTCACTGATGCAGAGACATTATTTCTGTTCTCTCCACCTGTACACTGTTAATGAAGGGTGGGACCATGATGCACAGTAGGTTCCTTCAAATTCCAGTGACACTGGGCATCATTCAATCCAGATTGAGGCAAGATTGTGGCCAAGAAGTAGTTTCACTAACCAGGGGACTATTATCTTGAAATATTTAGAGTTGGACTTTGCACACTCATAAAGGGTTGTGTTCCAACATGCACTTTCATCGCCAAGTTTCTAAACGATGGGGACAAGATCCTTCGCCTCACCTTTGATAAAGGATACATCTTGTTTTATGATGGAAGGATTGCAGTCTGCCCTGGCTACTCTGCAGAGGTCCAACATCAATGGGGCAGTTTAAATGGAAGCAAAACCCTGCTTACGTGGCTTACATCTCACTTATGCATTGTTATTCCCTGCCAAGCTCCAAGTTGTGGCGGACAACAAAACCCATTTCTTTGAAGACCCGGATGCTGTTCTCTCATGACTGGAATGTACAGCTGCAAACAATGCAGCCCCTGACTGATCCCTCTTTGGCACTACTGCGGTGAGTGTTGACTTGCCGGCCACCTCTACCACACAGAATATTTATTGACGTCTAACCTCCCTGGCGGTATTCCCGAGTGTAGCTCAGGGTTAACTTTCAGTACCAAAAGTGGTAACCCTGAGCTACACTCGGGATTACCCTGCTGCGTTGCTCAGGGATTCCCTCCAGCACTGAACCTTGTCCTTCGCTCCCGCAATGTCCCCGCTGCAGCGTCCCCAGCCATCTTCTCCAGCCAATGCCAGCATCCATCTTCCGTTACCTGCGAGCGTTGGGATGTACGGGGGACAGAACCGTTGGGAAATTCAAAAAAATTTTAAAAGTGACATTCACTCAATACACTAAAATCTGATAGTATAACATTACTGTATCAAACCATTTCACATACATTTTGTCCCGAGTGCTTTGTCCTGTGCCCTGCCTGCATTTTTACTGTTCTTTCTGCCTGGAAACTTAAGAACGTCCATGGAGTCCAAAAAGTGCCCCTTTAGGTCAAAAACGGTTTCAGACCAGCTAGAGAACAGTGATAATAAATTAGAACAACTTGCAGAATTGAGTGATGATTCTTGGGGAAATTCGTCATCAGACACTGAAAACAATTCTGCGACTAAGCTCAGTAATGTGCAAACTTGGCACTCTATTTCAAATTTCAGTGTTTTTGGTTTGATTACATTATTGAATTAAATGTATTATTGTATTATTTTTTATGATTATTATATTATAATTTATGATTTTGTGTTTCAAATTTTATCATACACGGGATGTTTACTAGACTCTTGTTCGGACAGATTTCAGTGAGTTATTCCTAAGAATTACAGGCATACAATAACAAATCAACATATTTCTATGCAAAAAAATGTACCGCTTTGAGCACAGAAATACTGACATAATCAGACCGCTAGGGAGGTTAACCTACACCTAGCTGGGGACCATATTCCCCTTTCTTTCTGCTAATGCTGAGCTAACTGTCCTCCTTTGTTGTATGGCCCCATATTTTCCATCTTTTCAACATGGACCCCATCAGCCTTTACACAAATGCCTATTATGGCCTATACCCTACCACAAAGTGCATATCACAGCAAACATTTGCACCCCTAGCTGAACTTTCACTTTTCTTTCATATTGTTTGGTTAAGATTTATGACCCTGGGCAGCCCTGTGTTGTTGGTTTCCAATGGGTTGGCTGTCCCAGAGGACGTCTATTGGGAAATGATGTGCAGTACACTTCCCAAATATGGAAGCATATGTTGTTTTGCTTCTGTATTACCTTTCAAACGTGATGCAGTATCTTCACACATGGTTTGTCCAGAGCACACTGTGGGTTCCCAGAGCATCCTGGACCTCATTCTGGCACTTGCTGGCAGCTTGCATACCAGCCTTCACCTCCCCTCTGCGGGGTCTGCAATGTCCCATAGATTACTGTTTTTTGTATAATGCCTCATGTTATATCTTCATTGATTTATTTAGGCTGACCCAAGGGCTCCGGCTGAAGAGACAGCTCTTAAAGTGTTACTAAACCCAGTGCATTCACTATATCTGGTCTTCCACAGTACACAGAACATGGAAATGCAATTATTTTAGTAAATATAAACTGCTAAATACCTTTTCTCATCAGCAGTTAGAGCAGTCTTGTGACTTCAGCAGAGCACTGGTTATAGCTTGTAGGAGGAGTTTTCTTTTTTCTCTAGGAGGATGTGAAACCCCTGACCTTGGTCTGGACAGTGCTGATTGGCCCTGTGCTGATCACATGCACTCTCCAAAGAAAAAAAAAAACCCTCTCTAGCAATACACACCAAACTGAGCATGTGAATGTGACTACAGATTCAGCCTGTATCAGGTGGTCATTTCAACAAGAGGATGGGTAGAGAAGTCAGGACCAAACAGCCTTTTTACACAATGGAGAGGATTAACCCCTTAGGTTCCACAGTGAGTATAACAAGCATGCTTTACTGCATATACAGACTGATTTTACTGTTGTGGGTTTAGTAACACTTTAATTCTCTTTTTCTTTTTTCATAACGGCTCCCCTTAAATTTCTTACCTGGAACATCTGTGGTATTTGTGATAAATGAAAACGCACAGTTCTATCCCATCTAAAAAAAAATACTGCACGCTGACATTATGGTCTTAGTAGAAACTCATAATAGGCCATTTACAACTCTCTCTCAAGAGACCATTGATGGGTTGGGCATATCAAGCCCCTTACACTTCAAACTCCGGAGTAGCAGTCCTTGTAGCTAAAACTGTTCAATTAGTGTCACGGTCGCTGAGATCGGACCCTCAGAGTTGCTTTATTTTTATGCATGTTCAGCTCTCTGGGGTTATTTTATTACTGTTAGCTAGTTATGTCCCCCCTAGCTACAAGATTTCAACATTGTGCAAGACCCTACATTAGACTGAGTGGGACCAGGGCAACCCTCTGGGCCTACACCTTTGCCTACCAGTTTCAGCTGATTGCTTAGTGATTTTGCCCTGGTAGACTCGTGGAGGTACATGTATCTTACCACTACAGCTTTTTCTCATAAAAGGTTGTGTGTGGAAGATTTGTGAAACACAGTATACAATACATATGGATGTGTGGGCTAGCAAGCAAAAGCAATAGGGTTATGTGCAATGTGTTAAATAAGTTGTCAGAACAGCTTTCCATAATGAATATTGACCAAGGATTCGGATAAATTAGTGAACCATAAGTGCAATTCACTCACAAACTGGCCAAGTGTTTCAGAAGCTCAGATGCAGGCCAAGATACAATTCCTTTACCTTTTCCTGCGGGGGAAATGAAGGGAGCTGTCTGCAATAACTCTACAAGCACCTCTCCTCCCATAGAAGCTGTGTAGGCTGTTATGATGATAGTTCTGCTTTTAAAGCTATGATTGCCTACCTAGTTTACATTTTAGGTAGCTTTACCCCTCAGAACCTCCCTGATATATACATTTGAAAAGGGAATGTTCAGTCTCTTCAACATTTTTTAGACAAGCAAAGATTATTCAGCAATGCAATAAATATTCAGAGTCAGATACATCAAAATACACACACTCTTTCCTATTACCACAGACCAGAGATTACATTTTACTTGTCGGTTGTTGTATTAGCAAAAGACTTCCCTCACTGAACAACATCTTATCACAATATTTGTTTGATAGCTCTAATGGGCAGGATTCATGCCTCCTAACCAAAGGGATCACTACCATGTTGAAGCACTAGATGTCGCTATTGTTCATCTCACCAGGCAACAGCTCACTTCAAATAGATGGCAAAGCATACAAAGTGCATCAGTTTCATCAATTGTGATACTGAGATCTTTAGTGTATTTGGTTACTTGGTCTGGTCTCCAGTAGGTTTCTACACAGGATGGAAGTCTTATACACACTCAATTGTTTCTATTTTCATCTTGCATGAATAAACTTTAAGGGGTTGTAAACCTCAGACATGAAATATGAACAAAGCATATCCCTCTATAGCATGTATTTGTCTCCTATCAGCATGAATCACTTCCGCCAAGTTCTCCTGACACCAAGAAAAAAAATGGTGACAGGGGAGGAACCACCAGCAGATTGACAGCCTCAGCTCTGTTCCTGTGAGCAGTGTGGAGGGGGTGTGTCCCTTCCCTTCAATCAGCACTCAGAGCTCTCCTCACCAAGCTCTGCAGAGTGTAATTTCAGTTCCAGTCTCCTTTTTTCTGAACTCTCAGACCAGCTGTATTAATTCAGCGCTGTGAACAGATGTAGAGAAGGGAGGACTGCAGATACACAGAAATTAAACAAATCCTCCTACATAAATTGTGCCTGTATCACCTGAGGCCAGTCACTTCACTAGGTATATGAAAGGGTTTACAACCACGTTAAATATTCATGGAGGAGACTGTCCTACTGCCGTTGTTTTATTTCCTGGATAAGATGCACACCTAGGCATGCTGTGGTTGTGGAGAGGCGGCAGGAATTGCAAATTAGAGGCAAGCTATACTTGAGTAGACAAGAGATTAACTTGATATACATAGAACCTTATTGATAGGTGTAGTTTTGAAATCCTAGGTATAATTCATAACTACTTACTGTGTTAACTAGACAAATTAGAGGGGCACATAATAGTGAAAGGTATCATTTATTTTTTACTGGAAAAAAAATATATATACACATTACATTGTTCATACTTGCCAGATGTTATGATTCATTAGGACTGGTTGGGTTGTGTTGTCTGCGTCTCCTCCCCACACTCAAAGCGTACAAAATCCAGCACTTCAAGATCATGCGGCTGCAGATACTGTCCTACAGTTAGGATGGGCTCCAGTAGGAAGGGCTGCACCAGCATCCTGGTTTCTGTCTCCCCAGTAGACTCATCTTCTAGAGAACCCAGGGTCGACGGGCTCATGCCCACTACATGCTGGCCCAGTCTACGCCCGAGTTCAGTAATGTTGCTTTTGCAGTGATCATTTGGCTTGCAAATAACCAAAGCTCCATACTTCCCAAATGCCATGTTAGCCAAGGAAGGCATGTCTGCAGGTAGGGAGCCATGCATGTATGAACCAATAAACATACTAGAAGGGACAGTGACCCATGCAGCCCTCTTCACGGTCATGTTCTCACCCAGCTTTCCTACAAAACAGATAAAAGAACATTGAAAGAATGCAAATAATTGCCAAAGCAGCACAAACTCACAAAGTTTTCTTCCAGAAGTAGAACATCAGACCACGTGTCACTACTCCAACATACATACAGGAAAAAAAAACATTTTGTTTTTTTTACCAATAGTCATCGCAAGAAGGTCTTTCAATGAGGACTCTTCTGTCTTCATTTCTAAAAACTCTTCTCCGGCAAGGAAACCCTATAGCAATTAAAAATACATGTAAAACTACAGTGTGCATGAAAAATTAAAACAGCACATAAGGAAACAGGCAGATGAAGAAAGGAGGCTCATACACATTTATTTTTTTTCTAACACACTTTTGTGTTGTGCTTTGTTGAAGTTTATGCTTTTAATGGGAGAGAAACATGGATGTCTCCTCATTCTGAAAACACTCTTGATTCAATACTTTGGGGTAGATTTACTAAGACTGGAGCACTCAGAATCTGGTGCAGTTGTTCATGGTAGCCAAAAAGTTGCTAACTTCATCTTGTTCAATTAATCCTTGGCAATAAAATCTGGAAGCTGGTTGGTTTCTATGCAGAGCTGCACCAGATTTTGCACTCTGCACCCTTAATAAATAACCCCCATTAACCTAGAACAAGTATGCAGATAGGACTTATGACTTTCCTGATCTGCACATATCTTACAGGTCAATGAAAATACTGACGCAAGAGGGACAGCATGGCAGCAGACGGTCTGCCTATGATTGTCAACTCCTCCTAGCTGACATCCCTTAACCACCTGCTGACCGCAGATAGCTGAATGACGGCTAAACTGCGGCCGACCAGTTATGGGGGCTCTCCTGCGTGCCCCCGGCGATCTCCGTGATTGCTGTGTCCTACGGACACAGCTGATCACGTGATGTGGTAAAAGGCCAATCACAGTGGCCTTTTACCACATTATCAGCTGTGTCCAATGACACGCTGATCACCGGGAAATGCAATTGCTGGTTCTCGGCTGCACTTTCCTCACGCTGTCAAAGCGTGAGGAAAGTGCTGCCGAGAACCGGCAGTTGTCAGAGCAGGGATCGGCAACGATCATCAGGGCACTGATGATCAGTGCCCTGATGATCGGTGCCCAGCAGTGCCACCCACCAGTTCCACCAACCTGTGCCCAGCAGTGCCACCCACCTGTGCCCAGCAGTGCCACCCACCTGTGCTCAGAAGTGCCACCCACGTGTCCACCAGTGCAGCCCAGAAGTGCTGCCAGTCAGTGCCCAGTGGTTGTGCCAGTCAGTGCCCAGCAGTGATGCCAGTCAGTGCCACCTATCAGTGCGGTCTATCAGTGCCTCCTATCAATGCCACCTATCCATGACACCTCATTAGTGCTGCCTATCCGTGCCATCTCATTAGTGCTGCCTATCAGTTCTCATCAGTGCTGCCCATCAGTGCCGCCTATTACTGCCCATCAGTGCCGCTATCAGTGCCCATCAGTGCTGCCTCATCAACGCACATCAGTGAAGGAGAAAAATTACCTGTTTGAAAAATTTTATAATAGAAACAAAGAAACTTTTTTTTTTTCAAATTTTTTGCAGTTTTTTTGTTTATAGTGCAAAAAGTAAAGTGCCCAGCGGCGATTAAATACCACCAAAAGAAAGCTCTATTTGTGAGAAAAAAATGATAAAAATTTCATATGGGTACAATCTTGCATAACCGTGCAATTGTCATACAAAGTGCGACGGCGCTGAAAGCTGAAAATTGGCCTGGTAAAGAAGGGGTATAAGTGCCTGGTAGGCAAGTGGTTAATTAATGCATTTTGATATATGCATAACTCCTTCCAAGTGCCAACCCATTGCTTGCAACATGGCTGAAGGCTCTTGAAAGGAGTACTAAGCCAGGTTGGTGTGAGATTTTAGGAAGTCATGTATACATAGCTACATACAGCACCCTGACACCCCCACCAGGCCTGGTTTGCCTGCATTACAAAGCAAAGAGGCACAGTGTTGATGTCACAAGGTCTAAAATAAGTTATGCAAAAATCGCTGGGCAAGTCGGCACTCTATTGTCCGCAATTAAAAGCGGTCATATTGGTGCAATTCTGACTTGGTTGGAGCACCAATTTCTAAAGTAGCGCATGCACTACTTCAGGTGCGACTTGCATAGACATCTGTGTCTTGCAAGCCGCAGATGTCTTGCAAGTTGCATCTCAAGTCGGAATGACATCCGACTTTGAAATCATGCGACTTCACTGGAAGTCGCATGATTTAAAAGCCCGATTGGTGTGACCGGGGCCTCAATCTAGAAATCTAAATGTGTTGTCTCCAAGATCTCACCTTCAAGTATGAGGTCTGGTTTCTCTCTATACTATGGCAATGCTTTAGTGTTGAGACCGCCACCTGCTGGACCAGCTGCTGAAACTTCACATTCCTGGCAACAAAGTCTGTTTCACAGTTCACCTGGAAAAGTCAATAGGAATTCTTGTAGTCATCCAAACTGGTAAATGGAATTCAAGTAGGTAACAGCCTGGTTCTGCTGACTGCATGATTTCCAATCAAATCAAGAAAGAGCATTCAATTCTATTCTCATATGTTACAAATGCAGCTTCTTTACACTGTTTAGGATCAACTCTTTTCGATGATCACAGACAAATTAAACTGCCCACCAGTTTCTTGGAAATTACAGTGTTGATTTGTACCTCCACACTCTCCCACAATGCCATTCTGAATATTCCACTTGTAATGCCTTGGTTATTTGTTTATTCCACATTAAAGATGGAATGGGGCAGTCTTCAGCCAAGCCTATGAAAGCAAAAGCACATGGACACTTTTAACCCCCTTCCTGTCCCCTTATACACAAGTCCTCTGGCCAGTCTGGTGAAGTCCTTCCTCTTCCTAACTGGCGTAAGTAGTCCTTAACATAGAACATTGCTCACATAATGACAACATTCTGTAGAGCAGCATGCTGGATGTCACTCAACATGGAAGAGGAGTAAAGAGCCAAGTATTTCAACTAAATCATCTTAATTTCTTTTCATTTATTCTGAGCTATTTATTTATATTTAAAGCTGAACTCCAGCCTGCCCTTCACCTCCACATTCCTCTCCTGTGTTGCAATTAATTACTCTCAAATTCCCAGCAAAATGTTATCTCCATAATAAACCTCTCCTGTTTAAATGACATCAGTTATTCACCACTCATCTCTGATCCATATTTGTCCCGTCCCCCCTCCATATCAATTATTTTGTCCTGGAGCTTTATGTGAAAAAACACATACCCCGCATCCCTTTACATGTGCATAATCAAAAGCATCCAATCTGCAGACCACACAGCTAAAATCTGCACCAAAGCAGTGGCCTGCAAGGAAAAGCAGGCACATCTAAAGGGGTCCTAAGGATGTATCCTTGCATATAATGACACTGAAAAGATGCAATGCAGAATGCTGTAATATTTACAGGAGCCTGCCAGCCCCTCCCTCCAAAATGATATAAATATGTCTCAATTTTTTTTTTTTAAACAAAGTTTGATTTAAAATAAATATTTGCATGTTGGCCAGGACAGAGGAGACAACAAGGTAAGGCAATGTATGTGTACAATACACTTTAGCTTTAACATGGAGTCTCTCTGTTTATAAGTGATTTCACACACCATTTACACAGCTTTCATCAAAGTTTAACACATTTTCTTAATTGGATTAATGTGTGAAACCTAGGTGAAAGCTGTGTAAATCATGTGTCATTTGCCAGCAACTAGTTTATATAGAACGATAACAAGCTGTGCAGTTTTTATGATTGGTATTAACACTGTTCAGTGCTTTTAATTTTCAGAACATATAATGCAATCAAGGTGACAGTCTATGTTTTCATAATACGATTAAATATTGTCAAATCAGATTTGGGGCTTTAATTTCTTATCAGCACTAGAAATAGCAGAACTAAAATCTGGTTTGTTGCAACACATCCATATTACACTACCCTAGTCTCCATGTATAAAGCAGTGTACATACAGTACTTACTTCCACCAATACTGCAGTGTTGCCTTTATGCAGCAGTCCTAGAAGACCCTCTGCAGTCTTTCTTCCTTGCAATTTTGAGGCTTTACTCCATCCTTCTTTCTGGGCCTGTTCATGTAGCCAAGATTCTGCCTTTAAAAGAAGAGGGAATGGTTAAAAAGGCATTCAGAATGTAACATTGTTAGTATAGTAAGAAAAAATTATTTTCATAAACTGTAATTTGACCTTTAAGTAAGCTTACAGTGATATGTGATGTATAAACATGTTACAGATTTTTCCAAAACAACTTGCACAGGGTGTCCCTAAAGTCTGGACACATTGGAAGAGCCCACCCAATGCATATAGTTGGTGATATTTCCTAACAGCAAGAAGCACAAAAGATTATGGTGTGGTTTGTGGTCATGTGTTGGGACCATTTTTCTTTAATAATCATGTAACTGGTGAGACATACCTCACCATATTGAGAGACCAAAGGAAGGACTCCCTGAGTGGTTCCAACAAGATGGAGCCCCTGCCCATTACGCCATAGTGGTAACAGATTGGCTGAATGACAATTTTTTAACTGGATTGGAAACATGGTCATGTGGAATGGTCTCCTCCATCACAAGACCTTAAAGGAAAAGTTCACCTTTTGGACAAAAATAATAAATACACATTTTTTCTGTAAGTAAAGAAAATGTGCATTTATTATTTTTGTCCAAAGCAGCCTGGAAAGCATTGCACCAGCAATCAGTAAATCGCTGATGCCAGGCAGGTCTCCTGCAGACCTGTCAGAATACCTGCTTGCCATATGAGATGTACAAGCAAGCAGATATTCTGACAAGAAGCTTCCATGAACTATCACGGTGCTCCACAGCGCCATGGTGGTTCATAGAAAGCTACAAGCAGACAGCTGCTAAGGGTGTTGGGACTTGCAGTTCATTCATTCACGGAAGTCCAAATTTGAAAAGCTGTTTTCAAAGTTGACAGATAGTATGGGGAAACTTCTCACCGTATTAGCTGCAGCTATGGGAACATGTTACATGTTCCACCATAAAAAAAGGATGTAACATGTTCCAAAGGTGAACTTATCCTTTAACCTTCTCGACTTCTTTTTTGGGGTATGCTAAATGCTACTTAAAACCCTATAAAAACCTCCTTTAATAAAATTCCTCTTTTTAAAGCAGAGGCCCTAGAGAAAAAAAATGATGCATGCTGCAATTTTTTATGTCACCTGGTATTTGCTCAGCAGTTTTTCTAATGCAATAAAAAAAAAAAAAAATACACTTTAATGAATTTTAATGCACCAACACACAATATAAATCCCAATTCTTTTGGTAAAATATAAAAGAGGATGTTATGCCAAGTAAATAGATACCAAACTGGTAAAGCTGTAAAACTGTGCACACCTGTATAACGATCACAAAATACGTAAATTTTATTATCCAAAGGCAGCACTTTAAAAGCCTTTGCAGGTTACCACTTTAAATTCACGCAGAAGGTCTAGTGCTAGAATTATTGCTCTCGATATGACATTCACGGTGATATGACTGCTGTTTACGTACTGAAGCAGGACCAATGCATGCACTCGCCTTTGTGAGCGAGCACAGGGGGACAGGGGTGCTTTAAATTTTTTTTTTTTTAGTTTTACATTGTTCCTTTAAATATTTTATCAACTTTGATGTTATCACAAGGAATATAAATATCCCTTGTGCTAACAATAGGCAGTGACAGGTACTCTTTACTGAGCGATCTGGGGTCTATTCTCTGCCCTTAAAAGCTATTCGATGCTTTTTTCAAACCACTAATGGTTTGTTGATATCCATCAAAATTGGAAGTGACGAAATACTTGTCACTTCCAGTTTCTCAGACCATAGAGATGATTGGGGCCATTTCAGTCCCCGATCAGCTCTATGGTCAGCCCACGGAAACACTGGATGCACTCTCTGGTTCCCCGGGAGGATTGGAGAGCTTGAGAAGGCCGTGGGAAAGTATAACCACTCAAAGTAGGGAAACGTACCATACACCGATTGGCAATGTGGTTAATGTAGAATGTACAAGGGTTGGACAAAATGATGGAAACACCAGGTAAAAGAACAAAAATCGTTACCCAATATGGTGTTGGGCCACCTTTGGCATCTAAGATGGCTGAATTCTCCTAGGAACCCTTCCATTATCTTCACCATGGGGTGCACATGGTCGGTCAAAATTTGTACATAGTCCTTGGCAGGGACTCTACCTTTCAAGGTGATGGGGCCTGCAGAATACCAAGATATGGATGCCCAAACTACGATTGCGTCACCACATGCTTTACCATTGGCACAAGACAGTCCTGGTCGTAAACTTGGGACAGTGTTTGCCACATGTAAACACGTCCAGTGGTTGGGAACATTGTGAAGCTTGAATCATCTGACATATTACAATCTTCCATTGATTGATAGTCCACGATCTATGGGTACTGCACCACTCTCTCCTCTTCTGAGCGTTAATATTGGGCACTAGTGGTTTGGCAATTGCAGCTCACCTGTAAATGTTTTGCTTATGGAGTTCCCTCTGCACAGTTTTTGTGGACAAGAGCTTTGGAGTCACATTTGCAGCAGTTGCTTTCTTATTCTGGGTCACAATCCTGAGCAATGTCTTTTGTCTCATTTTGTCAGCTGACCATGTCAACTACGCTTATGCTTGTCAGACAAAGTTTTCCCCAGAAACTGTATATGCTGTCACACCCTTTGATAACTTGCAAAACTGCAAATAAATTGGCAAAATCATGTAGCGTTTCCATATTTTTGTCCAACCCCTGTATGTTCCTTGCTAAAGAACATTATTTTTTATCAAATTGTTATAGGTAAGATTTTAAAGCGGAACTTTACCCATAACAATTAGATAAAAAAAATTTACTTTAGCAAGGAACATACATTCCACATTATTAATTCTGCTCCAAATTGCCTCCAGCATTGCTCTTGTTTTATTCTTGCTGGAGGCTGCTATTTTGCTGAAGCCCAGAATCCCTGAACAGCAGTAATTCATAAAGTGGAACTAAACCCATCAATTTGTTTCATAAAACAGTTACATTCCTGGAATGCTGGGATTGCTAACTGTCACATTTGCTTGTGTCCTCAACCAAACTGTCAAACCATCAAATGGTTATAAGAGCCATACAAAGCAGTGTGCTTACAGTTGAAAGCACTAAACACAGCATACAGTAAAACAGCACACAGTTAACCCTTTGATTGCCCCACATGTTAACCCCTTTCTGCCCAGTGCCATTAGTACAGTGTCAGTGCTTTTTATTAGCACTGATCACTGTATTGATGTCACTGGGTATGTCAGTGACACCAAATCAGTTCCCCCACAGTGTCAGAATGCCCACAGCAGTCCCACTAGAAGTCGCTGATCGCTGCTGGATCAAATGCCACCGAAATAAAGCTCTATTCGTGGGAAAAAGGGATGTAAATTTCATTTGGGTGCAGCGTTGCATGACCGCGAAATTGTCAGTTAAAGTAACACAGCGCCGTAACGCAAAAAATGGCCTGTTACTACATACATCCTATTGTTTGTCATTTTGTTAAATTCTATAACTAGAAAATTTTAACAAAAAAAAGAATTGCACATGGTCATTATAAAGTTGATTGTATAACCAGACTGTAATGTGTGTGGTGACCCTAAAATTATGTCATGTGACTGTGACCACTTTAAATATAAATAGGGTGCCACAGAGTTCCTAGCTATAAGATAAGTTCACCTTTTGACAAAAAATAATAAATGCATTTTTTTTAAGGTAAAAAAAAAATGCTATTATTTTTTTGCTGAAGGAGCCTGTAAACCATTGCACCAGCGATCAGCAGATCACTGGTGCCATACAGGTCTCCTGCAGACCTGTCAGTATATCTGCTTGCTGTACAGGATGCAAGCTGACATACTGACAGGAAGACTGAATGAACTACCATTGTGCTCCACAGCGCCGTGGTAGTCCATTGAGAACTACAAGCCAACAGCCGCTAAGACTGCTGGGACTTGTAGTCCATTCATTTAGAGAACTGTGTGTCCTGTACTAATATGACCCCATGTCATGCATGTCCCATTCCCCCCAGCCTGAGAACAGCCATCACCTGCTTGACGTCATTGCTGAACTTGTCCAGGGCCTTCTTGCAGTTGGTGAACGAATAGCCGGTCTTCCTCCTCAGCTTCAGCAGGAGGTCCTTGTCTGAGGCCAGCAGCCGGCTACATGTGTGGAGGAGGGCGGTCTTGTGCCAGGAGAGGAACTGCCATAGAAGAGGAGATAGCAAGTGAACTCATCACATCCCCGGGGACACCGATCACCCCCACACACAATGTCATCACTTACCCTACAGCGCAGCATCCCTGACACCTTCCCCACGATGAATGACAAGGGCACACACAGATGACGCCATGCAGCACCACCAAACGATGCTCTTCACTTCCGGGTCATCTCCGCAGCCATTTTCCCGGAGCCCATTACAGTAGTATAAGAAGGGATAATTTGCTGTGTGTGTTAGTAATATGTTACCCTGCAGCTCTGTAATACAATTCAGGTCATTTTCTAAACATAATCAGACTCCAGTCACATCTGTGTGTTGTATTATTGTACCATTGTCAACCAGCAGTGTGTGGATGTTCATGGTGCAGTCAGTATTGCTGGACCAATACACACCAAGCTGCTCACTGCCACAGATAACACATAACATTCAGACACACCCATGCATTGTATTAATAGGCTGGGGACATGGGTGACTCTCCCACCTGCGATCCTGCCGCTGACAGTCACAATCCAGGACTTCGCCAGAGCCTCTCCCATCCTCTGGAACTCTCTGCTCATTCTGTCCGGCTATCCCCTACTTAGGCTGCCTTTAGGCGATCCCTGAAAACTCATATCCTCGGGAAAGCCTATCATGCCTCCAATTTATCACTTTCATCATCTCATCCCCTACAGTTATAACCTTTTGTACCACTTGCCCCACTGTCTCAATTTATATTGTAAAGCGTTGCACAAACTGTTGGTGCTATATAAATCCGGTATAATAATAATAATCTTTAGGGGCAGGATTGCTAAGAGGCTGCTTTTTTTTTTTTGTCTCTATGGAATTGCTCCTTCTGTGGCTGAGGCGGTGCGAGGTTACTTACATCAACACTGAGATTCCGTAGCGTTCATGTCAGTGACAGAGTGACACCTTGCAGAGTGTGGATACAGCAATTCCTTAGCGGTCCTGCTGCTGGTGATTTGTTGCTAGAAGCAGAATCACCCATGTGTCATCAGCCTAAGGCGTCATGTATACAGGGGGAAAAAAAATGCAGCTTTTAACCTGGACCCCGCATATATGTGTTCTTATGTTTTCTTTCTAGGAGTGTGCCCCCAGCACTGAGACCGGGCTGTCGGTGAGAGCCTTGGGGCTCTACTATCATCCAGATCCCGATCACATTATCACTCTGATAGCCTGACAATGATCACAGTGATTATTCACTCTGCAGCCGATGCCTTGCCTGTGTTGTCTCTGTTCTGTGCGGAGGAGAGACAACAGATTCCTCAGCGAGTGGAACAGATAAAATATATCTAGGGCAGGGGTGGGCAACTGTGGCCCTCCAGCTGTTGGTGAACTACAAGTCCCATCATGCCTCTGCTGTGATGCTTGTAACTGTCAGTTTTGCAATGCCTCATGGGACTTGTAGTTCTACAACAGCTGGAGGGCCACAGTTGCCTATCCCTGATCTAGGGCTTTTTTCAGCAGGGAATGCGGGGTAACGCACTTCCAACACCTCAAGCACTGAATGTATCTGTCAGGGGTTGGTGGGTGTGCTGGAGGGTCTATTGAGGCTGTCTGCTGGGGGTTCTGTTGTTGCTAGTGGGATATATTGTTTGCGGGGGTCTATTGTTGGCCTAGGAGGTCTATTGTTGATGGTGGGGGATCTGTTGTTGCTGTTGGTCACTTACTGCTGAGAGGGATCTACTGTCAAGGGAGGGGGT
The DNA here is from genome assembly GCF_062004578.1 of Staurois parvus. NCBI lineage: Eukaryota > Metazoa > Chordata > Amphibia > Anura > Ranidae > Staurois > Staurois parvus. The sequence goes on along the minus strand of NW_028317819.1, from coordinate 3,242,587 downwards.
CTATTGACGTTGGCTGCTAGGACATCCGTTTTTGCTGGTGTGGATTTATTGTTAATGGGAGGGGGCATTTTGTTGCAGATGATATATTGTTGCTGGGGGGAGGCTATTGTTACTGCGAGATCTATTGTTACTGGGGGGGGGGTCTATTATTCCTGGTGGTAGGGAATTAATTTACTGCCTTTTTTATTAGTAACAATTTATACAAATTACTTAGCTTGACAAAATTTTACATGGTGTTGTATTCTGTGGCTCAGAATGCGGGAGAAAAAAGCCCTGAATATATCCATTTGTCCTCGCTGGAGAAGTCTATACAAATAATAAAGACTAGTTCAATGCTTTGATTCCTGTAGTTTAATGAGTGTAGGTGACAGTGTGACAGTGGAAATATTAGTTATTGGCAGTATAATGGTGCCCATACACTAGACAAAAAAATAGTTAGAAAATCTGCCATTTGGACAGTTTGTTTCTGCTCCAGTTAATGAGCACAAATAGAAAATTGGTTTTGACATTTTTGAGCCAAAAAAAAAATCAAAGGAAAAGTTTGGAAAACTTCTGCTGAAAGGATGATAAATTGAAAGGTAATGTGTTTCTCACCTATTAAAAAAATCAAACTGTTGCTACTGCGCATATGTTACAAAATGAACAAACAAAAAAGATTCACTTATGCCCATTAACCAATTTATCGTTCGAACTTTGGTCATATACATGATGGCAATATTGCTTGCTCCCATGACCATGTATTCATCATTAAAAAATGTGTTCAAATGATTTTTTTTGACTACCGTATGGTTACCACAAGTTTCAGTTAGTGGCAGTGTGTCAGTCATAGTGCAATTGGCAGTTATTGGCAGTATTAGTGGCAGTGTGCTTTGGTATGGAAAAAAAGGTTTTATATTTAGAGTCAGTGCAGTGCAAGTGTCATTGTTAGTGTGTTTAAGTAGGACAAAAAAAATATTTTTTTTAATATATAATAATAATAATATATAAATCACACGCACATATGTGGTATTACTATGATTGTCAGGAGTAGGAGAATTTATTTTTCAGGGTTTTTTTGGTGGTGGTACATGGTAATGGAATAAAAATTAAAAGCTAAATTACAACATTTTTTTTTTTTAGTTTTTTGGGCTAGTTTTGATAATAAAAAAAATCAGGAAATATCCATTAACATGAAAGCCCAATCTGTCCTCAGAAAATCAAGGTATAATCCACCTGGATACCATAAATCGTTGCAATCATATGTACAGTTTTATTAACACAGGTCAAAGTTGCAAAACTGGGTTTGGGTGATAAGGTACAGTGCTCAGCATATTGCGTACACCCCAACAGATTTGTCAGAAAACCTTTACTTTCCTTTCAGTATCAACATTTTCTATGGTACACTATAGTATTTTCGCAAATACGGGCCATTGATTGCAAACAAGATTTGTTAATTTGCACACACAAAAAAGTATTTTTCCTTAGAAATTCATTTAGGACCATGTTGCAAAAATGAATACATCCCAATGAAACTCTTAGGAGCAAAGCTAAACATTAGACAACAAAATCCTAATTAACAAAAATGTAACTACAAGTGAGTCTAATTATTCTTTAACCACTTACCGTCCACCCTGTAGCAGAAAAGCACTCTTGCAGTATGTAAACAGCGGCTGCACCATGCATGTGAAGTATCACCACGAACGACAGATCAAGGACAGTAATTCTAGCACTAGAACTCCTCTATAAATCTAAAATGGTAGCTTCTAAAGACTTTTAAAGCCTTGCCTATGGATATTAAAAATGTACGCAGGTTGTCTCTATTGCACAGTTTTAAAGCATGTCATGTTTGGTATCTATTTACTTGGCATACCATTATCTTTTATATGTTACCTTATCAAATAATTGGCCAATATATTGTGTTTTTATGCATTAAAAGTAAAAAAAAAGTGTATTTACAAAAAAATTGCGTTTGAAAAATCACTGCGCGAGTACTATGTAGCATAAAAAATTGCTGCACCCACCATTTTTTTCACTAGGGTGTCTGCTTTAAAATATATAATTTTTGGGGGTTCAAAGTAATTTCCTAGCAAAAAATACTGATTTTTTTCTTGTGAACAAAAAGTGTCAGAAAAGGCTTGGTCTTCAGGTGGTTAGAAGAGTGAATGATGTGTGGCATAAACTTCTAATGCTGGGCATAAAATGCCCCCACCCCCCCAAATGACCCCTTTTTGGAAAGTAGACACCCCAAACTATATGCTGAGAGGCATGTTGAGTCAATAGAAGAATTTATTTTTTTACCACAAAAAATAAATAAATTTGTTCAATTACTTTTAATCCCTTGAAAAAGGGGAGATGGCTACTCTTTAAGAGCTGTAATTCCTAAACCCTTCCTCCAATTTGGATGTACATACCCTCAAATTAAACCTGAGAGTGTGCACTTTCAGCCCATATCCATTATAGAACTATAGCTTGAATATGTTTTGGTAAATACCTGAAAAAAACTAAAATCGTGCCTGTGTCCAAATATATATGGACCTATCTGTATTTTACCCCAGCTCTGGCCGGCCCTTCAGCAAAATTCAGGGATATAACCCTGTATTGTACATGGAGGTGGTAGTAGTGTGACTGAGACCAGGAGCGTCTTAGAGAGGATGCTTTGCTGGACAGTCACACTGCTTAAAAGGATCCTTCCTGAGGGAGGAATAAGGTATACATGACTAATCTGCATACCTAAATAACATGAATTACTTTTTTAATACTATAATTGTAGCTAACAATTACATTATTTAACAGACACACTGCCATCTGCAGGGTGAAGACATTTTGTGAATAAAGATTCCAGCATACACGATTACTATGTCGGGAAGGGAGTTAATACACACTGATAAGATTATTTTTATTAAACTGATTTCAGTCACACACATATGAAAACAAAATTTCTGTTGATATTGTGTGGCAACATAATGCACTGGATTTCTGACAGAATCAACAAATATTTTTTCCATATTGAACACACATAACAGACTGATTTGTCTGTATTTTTAAAACAGACCACAAGAAACAAACAAATGAGGTTCATTTTAGGGTTTACATACACTTAGGGTTACTATGTGTATGTAAACCCTAAAATGAACCTCATTTTTTTGTTTCTTGTGGTCTGTTTTAAAAATACAGACAAATCAGTGTGTTATGTGTGTTCAATATATGGAAAAAAATATTTGTTGATTCTGTCAGAAATCCAGTGCTGTCATGTGTATTGTGGACTAGAGAACTATTCCCTGTAGGTTTTGAAATGAGGAGAGGGAGACATGCTGTGTCCTACACACCAAATAATTTTTCTAGCCTTCCACCTTTCACCCGTGCACACCAAAATCAAATGCACTCACCAGATTTTGGTGAATGAAAAGCCTTTAGGATTTTATGGGGAATCCTATACCCTCTTTCCATCAGCTCAATGATAGCCTCTCCAAGATAAGATCCTCTTTCAGGTCCTCACCGTGGCTCCCTAGTTTGCTCCACCGTATCATCAAAGAGAAAACTTACATGGTGTAATATTGCCAGATCAATCTTATACCATAACGAACAGAATCCAGGCCACTCACATTTCAATAGCTTGTAAAAGGCACATTTATTAAGCCCATGACATCCTGATGCTCAAAAACCAGCCAACATACTCCAGGATTCCCACACCAATGTAGCCAGATAGAGCAGAGGAACAGCAGAGAACCAGCCTAAATCCCGCAAAATGGCTGCTGGAACGCACCGCTTGGCGTGCGTTCCACTCACCGGAAGTGACGTCAGACGTAAGGCGAATGAACCGGAAATGCGTCAACGCGTTTCACCCCTCCCATCAGGCGTCGAGAACGGCCGATGGGAGGGGCGAAACGCGTTGAAATGCAGCGAAAGCACATAAGGACCTTTTCAAGTGCAGGTCCAATGATCTAGTGATTAGCCCCTTTCAGTTTTGAGGTTAGACCACGATTTACTTTTACCCTCACAGTGGTGAAATCATTTCATTTAATTAAAGTGCAGCATGTTGTTTGAATTCATCCTAGGTTAGAAAGTGTTTTACTAGCATAATCACTAGGTGAAAATGGAAACAGCCTAAAAAGGAAAACTAATGCAGCCACCACATAGGAGGCCCTCTGTACGGAACTGGGGCTGGAGAATTAGTCTGCAGGAGCCTGTGCATTGCAGGTGTGCATTATCACAGTTGCAATCCTTTTCAGGATCCAATGCAAAATTAATAAATGCAAATTTTTTATTTTTCCAATATAAGTGCATTTATTCGTTTTTTCTTCGTTACAAAAGGTAAAATATACCTTTAAACTTTCTGGCTGTAACCAGAAGTGAGATATTGAGCTACTCCCAGAAAGTGAAAAAACTCCTACTACATCATATGAAGATTAGCATTTTGCTGTTTACAGAAATGTTAGAATCTGGAAAGCATTTAAGGTCATGAATTAGTACATTATAGAAATAATGTATTAAAGTGTGCTGTACAGTAAACTGTAAAATAATGCAAAAATACTAGCATTTCCCCACTTAGAAAACACATGCAATTTACTGCGATATTGTCATTTATTTTTTACTTGTTTAAAACAATAGTCTTCAAACGGATATAACATTCTTCAGTTTATGTTCTTTAAAAACAGCAGTACATCTGAACATTATAAAACTCATTTGCTATTTTGCGGGCAATAAAAATCTAATAACCTTAAAATATATATATTTTTTTCTCATTAAAAATGGCATGTGCATTTTATTTATGAAGTATTTCAGCAACCCAGTCCCACATTTGAGTACAAATATAGATTAATAATATTTTATCTTCTGCATATATGGCCTGTCAACTCTGACATCCAGGTGGAGGTATGGAAATTTGTGGGCCTTACAGGATGGAGTTATGTCATGTGCTATGTTGTGTTGCAGGTGGATTTTAGTAGACCAAGTAATCCACTAATTATCAATATATTAAAGAAAAAAATCAAAATGCAGAGTAGGACCCCCTTGTTCTGTGGCAGATCTGTGACCTCAAGGGCAGAGATCTCCCCACTGAAGCCTCAATAAGAACAAGACAATTTCGAACTGTAGTATTAACCAATAACAGAAATACCAGTCTTGGCTGTACACCCTATAAATCCATGGGTGAATTATTCTTTGGCAGATCCCGACAGGGATAAAAGTGCCATTTGTAGTAGCAGATGGCTATCCTGGTTTGTGCCAGAGTAATGAAGATACAATTATGCCCTGATATGAAAAAAATCAAATTGTTAGCTAGGTTACACAGACTAAATATCCATCCCATAGGGATTATATAAACTGGGTCAGGTACCCATATTGGCAATGCTGTTACTGTGTCTCTTCAGTTAAATGGGTTTTCATCTTTTCTTTAAACCACCCCATATAGCAACACAGAAAACCCCAACAAGTTTCTATCATTCTGACCAAGGCCAGTTTCAGATCCATCACTGGTTTCATATTGTAGATTGGCCATTACCATAGAAAGGCAGTTGTAATCTAGGGATCCCAAGGATAGTACTGCAACTAATTCAAGACTTAAAAAAACTGTACATAGAGTCATAGATTTCCCTCAGGTTCTTGCCATTTCACTGACTGACAATAGCAGGACTGTAGTGGCTCTTCTGAAACTGGTGGACCGAGTTTTTTCTTCACCTGATGTACTAGGAGAGGTGGGAATGCTTAGATAGCTGGCTTTTAAGCTTGACTCCTAGGATAAAAGAATCTACACCTTTTCTGTAAATGTGAAGACCCCCTTTACGTGGATCAATTACTGCCCTTACATGCGTATACCGTACATGCTGATATCGTCTTTGCCAGATCTTTGTTTAAAGTAATAATAAAGGTTCCGCTTTAAAAACAAAATAACAAACATGGTATACTTACCTGCACTGTGCTAGTGGTTTGCACAAAGCAGCCCCAATCCTCCTCTTCTCGGGTCCCCAGTCAGTGCACCTGCTGCTCCCCCCTGCACTCGTGCATATTCTCTCCCGAGCCGCCTCTGTGTGTCCATAAAACACACAGAGTGTGGCTTGGCCCCACCCCCTCCTCACTAGCTGTGATTGACAATGGCTCCCGCTGCTGTGTCTCAGCCAATAAGGAGGGAAATACTTGGGAGAGCTGCTGCTCTTGTGCATATCATTGGAATGGGCTTGGGAAAGTATTAGGGGGGAGTTGCACAATGAAGATTTTTTACTTTTATGCATAGACTGCATGGAGGTAAAGACCTTCTGCCTTTACAACCACTTTAATGTTGTCGTAATTAGCAGGTCAGCCTCAGTTTTTTTCCAGTGAAAAAAGGCACAGCCAAATCCAGCATGTAGTAATGAAAAATTCGAAAACGCCTACCCTATATCCATGTGGCACAATCCTATAAATGTTCATTAACACCAACCAATAAAAATTAATCTAACATTGGTCTGACTACCCTAAAATGAAATCTGATTGGTTGCTATAGGTTTAAACCTAATCATCACAGTTCTCTGAAGTATCTTCTTGAACAGAACCATATTCATTTTATTTGGTATGAATTATTCCCTAAACCGTGTTCTAAAACACTTAAAACATTTGCTTTAAAAACATCTTCCTTTCCAAATACTGTAGAACCCTTCATATCTGCAGAAAAGCATTAAAGTTGAACTCCAAGGTAACAGTTAAATACACTATTGATATGTAAATTGTCTTACCCAGCAAAATATTTTTAATTCTGTTCTAATTTCTCTTCAGAAGTTAGGTTAGTGACCACACTTTTCTTCACTTCAGTTATATAATACAGCTGGGTCACCAGCCTGTTGATTGGCCAAAGAATCATCACAATGATAATGTCATTCCTGCTCTCTACCTTCCTGTATGCATATTTGGGAAGGGAAACTAAAAACGCCATGCAATACTATAAAGGATGACAGAAAATCTCATGTTGCCCCACCCTCTGCTAGTCTAATTTGTACTTACAAGGATTCACAGTTGGAAGAAAGTACTTACAGTTGCAAGAAAAAGTATGTGAACCCCTTGGGATTACGTGGAGTTTTGCATGAATTGGGCCTAAAATGTGCTCTAAACATCATCTAAGTCACAACAATAGAAGAACACAGTCTGCTGAACATAATACTACACAAACATTAGATGTTGCCATGGTTTAATTGCACATAACATGTAAACATTCACAGTGCAGGGAGGAAAAAGTATGTGAACCTTTGGACTTAATAACTGGTTGACCCTCCTTTTGGCAGCAATAACCTCAACCAAATGTTTCCTGTAGTTGCAGATCAGACCTGCACAACAATTTGGAGTAATTTTGGACCACTCCTCTTCACAAAACTGTTTCAGTGTAGCAATATTCTTGGGATGTCTGGTGTGAATCGCTCTCTTAAGGTCATGCCACAGCATTTCAATTGGGTTGAGGTCAGGACTCTGACTGGGCCACTCCAGAAGGCATATTCTGTGCTGTTGCAGCCACTGTTTTGTTGAATTACTTGTATGCTTTGGGTCATTGTCCTGTTGCATCAGCCATCCTCTGCGGAGCTTCAGTTGGCGGACAGATGGTCGTACGTTTTCCTGCAAAATGTCTTGATAAACTCTGGAATTCATTTTCCCATCAATGACAACAATCCGTCCAGACCCTGAGGCTGCAAAGCAGCCCCAAACCATGATGCTCCCTCCGCCATGTTTTACAGTGGGGATGAGGTTTTGATGTTGGTGTGCTGTGCCTTTTTTCTTCACACATAGTGTTGTGTGTTCTTCCCAAACAACTCAATCTTGGTTTCATCTGTCCACAGTATATTTTGCCAGTAGTGCTGTGGAACATCCAGGTGCTCTTTTGCAAACTTCAAACGTGCTGCAATATTCTTTTTGGACAGCAATGGCTTCCTCCGTGGTGTCCTCCCATGTACTCCATTCTTGTTTAATGTTTTCCTTATTGTAGATGTGTCAACAAAAATGTTAGCATGTGCCAGAGATTTCTGTAGGTCTTTAGCTGACACTCTGGGATTCTTCTTTACGTCATGCAGCATTCTGCGCTGTGCTCTTGCAGTCATTTTTAAAGGACGACCACGCCTAGGGAGAGTAGCAACAGTGCTAAACTTTCTCCATTTGTAGACAGTTTGTCTTACCGTGGACACATGAACATCAAGGCTTTTGGAGATACTTTTGTAACCCTTTCCAGCTTCATGCAAGTCAACAATTCTTGATCGTAGGTCTTCTGAGAGCTCTTTTCTGCGAGGCATGGTTCACATCAGACAGTGCTTCTTGAAACCAGTAAACCCAAAACAGGTGTGTGTTTTTTAAGGGCAGGACAGCTGTAAGCAACACATCTAATATCATCACACTGATTGGAGTCAAGTTTGGCTCACTCCTGGATCCAATTCGCTCTCGGAGAAGTCATTAAGCTAGGGCCTCACATACTTTTTCCTCCCTGCACTGTGAATGTTTACATGTTATGTGCAATTAAACCATGGCAACATCTAATGTTTGTGTAGTATTATGTTCAGCAGGCTGTGTTCTTCTATTGTTGTGACTTAGATGACGTTCAGAGTACATTTTATGCCCAATTCATGCAAAACTCCATGTAATCCCAAAGGGTTCACATACTTTTTCTTGCAACTGTACAGTATGGCAGACAAATGTATTCTACAATTAATGATTTTATCGGTGACTACACAACTGTAATAAATGGTGTTTGTTTATATCTGCTTAGAGTTCAGCTTTAACGCTGTTACTGGGATTACTTTCATATTCTGGAATGTAATATAAGGCAGTGTATGTTAAAAAATTATAAAAGTTCAGTTCGGATACTGGGTAACAGTGTAGATATTGATGTTATCCTCAGCATTTCTTCTTACAAGTTCTACATTAAAATACTTGGGTAGGACATCCTGGAAGAAGTCCACAGTACCATGCTCGGCCCGCATTTTGGAAGAAAGGAATATGGTGGTGCTAGGACAGCAGAGGTGCTGCAATGTTTGGAGAAGGTGGTCAAATGTGTCCTTCAGATACACAATATCTGCCCCAATGACAATGTCATAGTCCTGTGGAAATTTGGTCTGGTCCAATCCCCAAGACAATGCACGCACGTTAAGTGAATGGCCATCGGGAACATTGGCAGATACATTTTTCTTAATCTGTGAAAGTGTATGTGGAAGGTCGGTCAGGGTCACATTACCACCTGCAAGAATAAGAAACACAATTATTTCCAGTAATAACCTTTAAACATTGTCCCCATTTTTATTACATTGTACATATCCTGTTAAAAAGTCAGCTTCACAGATGATCAATGTCAATCATAACCTAAGAGTCTGCCAGATGTCAGACTCTCTGTAGTAGGGGTTCTCAACGTTTTTAAACAAAGTTCGTGATCCTTCAGATTGTTAAAGGTGATCTTTCAGATGGTGAGTGAAATAAAGAGCAAGCTCTATTATGGCTTTGCAGAATGTGCGGCTGCATACCCAGTTAGATAGTTATAGCTCATGCACAGTTGTCCACAAAGGTTGCACTTTGCATTGATCCATATGTGCAGGTTTGCCTGTTTTGTATGTGATTAGCCAACATGAACTTTCACTGATACCTGCCCTACACCTGTAGTCACTGAGTGAATGTAGACTCAGAACACCCTGGCCTACAGAACACTTGTCACGGTTGTGTGACCTGTATACTTCATTGGTCTGCTGCCACAGGCACTGGATGAATAAGTAGTGCAACACCGATAGTGACAGCAATGGGTTGTAGCAGAAGTCCATAGAATACTTCTGAATGAATAAGTTGTGACCACTGTCGGGTCTTAGCAGCAGGCCAAGGCACACTCAAGCTGCTTTTCCAGGCCCTGACTGGCAGAATGAATACTTGGACACCAGCGATGACAATTAGGTTTATTGTTACTGCGGCTCTCCTGCAATTTATTTATTGGCGGACCAAATGCAGAAGTGGGCCATAGTTCAAAACATCTGTTCTATAGAGTTCTATGGTGGAACTCTATAGAGGGCTTCTAGGTACTGCCAGAAGCCAGGAGTTACCTGGTACTCCAATTAATGGAAAAAAAACACACCTACCACAATCTATGTAACTATTACAGACTCAATGTGAACCTAAACCAACTTAGAGGTCTCTGTTTTGGCATCTATGTCCGCCATTCGGTATATTTCACTAAGGGGGCAGGTCAGGCTAGGAGGCCGCCCTGACTCCATATAGTCCGTAGAACAAGGAAAGAATTCTCAGCCACCGCACACCATGCAAGCCCAGCGTGGAAAAGGTGATAGCAGCGCAGCCTAACTCCATCCAGTCCATTCTGTCCATGGGGCTTAGTCCTGGAGGTACTAGAAACTCAATTTCACACATACATTCTAGGTAAATCTTAGTACAAAATAAATATGCTTGATCATGAAAACACAGTTATTGAATATTAAAATGTACAAAAAATATGTATCACTATACCCTCCTGGACCAGCATACCACACTAAAAATTAGAAATTGTACGTAAATATTCACTTTAATGTAATATATTATATCTCCCTTCTGCTTGAATAGGCTAGCTGTATATTTGTGATATTTGCTCCACTCAAAATCAGGTAGAGTGTGTGATCATAGTGGACTCAGCATTATACTCAAATACCCAGAAATCTGCATTTAGTTATAACAAATGTTACCCCAAAGTTTCATGTTCCCAATATGTGTCTGTTGTACCATGTGTGCGTGTTAAAGTATCCTGATCTCTTTCTATTTCCTCTTTTGTATGAAATACCTGGTGATCTTGCCAGTCACCTGCTTTCCTATTTCAAACTGACCAAGCTAGGCATAGGAGCACACCCTTCCAAGTGTGGTCAGTTTTTTTGGCTGTGCTGGGAGCACAGTCTACTTGTCCTCCAATGACCAGGACTTGAGGTGACACCCCACCACACACAGTCATTCACTGGGAATATCAGCATACTGCTGTTTCTCTACCCCTCAGGCTACTTTCACACTGATTCGCAGCAAAAACGCATATGCGTTTTGCCACATTTGTACAGTGTTTGCAGTGCGTTTTTTGCGGCTTTTTCCATTAATTTTAATTAAAACATGCAGCAAACAGGACTTAAGATAAGAATACATAGTCACACATTTTCTCCAGATCAGTGTGAAAGCAGCCTTACTCCCCAAGCCCCTCATGCAGGTGAGAACAAGAATCACTTATAGAAAAAAAAAAAAGAATAACGTATACAGTATGACACACAAACACACACTGCTCAAGTAAATGAGTACACCCCAACAGATGTGTCAGAAAACCTCTACTTTCCTTTCAGAATCAACATTTTCTATGTTCTAAACTACAAAATACTCCCACATATGCGAGCCATTGATTGCAAACAAGATTTGTTAATTTGCACACACAAAAAAGTATTTTTCCTAACAAATTCATTCAAGACCAGGTGAGTCTAATTATTCATTACACAGGTGTCTTGCAGACAGTTGATTATAAAAAGGTGTTACTTAAAGAAAACCCCTTCCCATTTCATGCTGTCAGCAATGGCACCACATGGAAGAAAAATGTCATAAGGCCTGAGAAAGAAAATCATTTCTTTACACAAGAAATGTGAAGGATGCAAAATGACCAGCAAAGCTTTGCTTATCAGTCAGAATACTGTAGCAAAAATGATACAAAAATTTAACAAAGATGGAACTGTAACCATCTCACAGAGACGTCCAGGCAATCCACAGACGTTAACACCTCGACAGGAGCGTCTTCTGATGAGAAGGGTTGAAGAAAATTGCCATGCAAGTTCAGTGCAATTAGCTAAAGAAGTAGAAAACCAAACTGGGGTGATTGTTTCCCATGACACATTAAGGTGTACACTGCAGGAGGAATGGCATGCATGGGTGTCATCCACGAAGGATGCCTCTCCTAAAGCACATGCACAAAAAAGCCTGCCTAGAATTTTGCCAGGGTCCATGCTGAAAATGGAGTGATGGAAACCAAGATAAATGTTTTTCGAACTGATGGCTTCTAAACTGTATGGTATTGCAAATGTGAGCAGTACAAAGAAAAATACATTGTGCCTACAGTGAAACATATTGGTTACAGTGTCCTTCTGTGGGGCTGCATGAGTGCTGCTGGTGCAGGGGAGCTGCATTTCTTTGATGGTATCATGAAGAAAAGATGCTACCATCACTTCATGCCCTTGGTTGTTGTGCACTTTTCCATCATGACAATGATCCAAAACACACATCTAAGGCCACTGTTGCATTTCTGAAGAAGAACAGGGTGAAAGATATTCAATGGCCAAGTGTGTCTCCTGATCTGGTCCCAATCGAAGACCTATGGGGAATTCTGGAGACAAGTTGAGCATCACTCTCCATCCAGCATCCAGGCTCTAAAAGAGGTCGTTCTTCAAGAATGGAAAAATATAGATGTTGCAATATGTCGCCAACCTGTTCATTCCATGCCTAGAAGACTTGGTGCTGTCCTTACAAATCATGAACGTGATACAAAATACTAGATGGAGTAGTTTTTGTTATGGGGCATATTCATTTGCATCAACTAATTTGAGTAAAATTGAAGATTTTGTAAGTAAGTTATATTATTAACCTTTCATGTAATGAGCTAAACAAATGTTCTATAAAACTAATTTTTGTAAAAATCTTACTTTTCAAAATGGGTGTACTCATTTCTGCCAAGCACTGTGTACACACACACGCACTGTGTACACACACACACACACACACACACACACGTTTTGCCTTTCATTGCTATTTTAAACAAAATGGATTGTTTTACAAGGTAAGGGTTCACATATACTTTAAGGCAACAATTCAGGCCTCCCCAGCAAAGTCCTTACATTTACTATGAGCCTTTCATCAATGCAATAATTAGAGGATTCATCTATAGAAGTTCTGCAGATGCAATGAGTACCTCATGGCATTGAACTTCATCTTACCATGCTGACCTTTCAACTTAGAGATCCTGTCACCTATCCCACTAATGGTACAGTGAGAGGGTTCTCAAATCCCACCATGTAACCCATTTATATTTATCTTCATAGTGCTTCCCGCTGCCTCTTTTTCCATCACACTCAGCTTCAGCGTATGGGGGAAGTTGTGATTTTTCGGCGGTTCTAAAGACTAGTGGCCAATTGCTAGGCCTGAAAATTGTCATGGCCTCACGTAAGCTCCAACAGATTCACTGATACCTAGGGGTCTGTTTATAAAAAAAATGTTGGACAAATTTTTACCTAGAGATAGGCTTTGTACCAATGTAGAGAATGATTAGGTAGAATTTGACCTGTCTGCTTTTAGTGATAAAGATACGAAGATCACATCAACAACTTGTTTACTTTCATACACTAACTTTAAATCAATTACCACAGAAAGCCCTGCTAAAAGCCTCGGTACTGTCTGCCAGATGTCTGACCTGACACAACCTTGCCATTTAGAAAATCATTGCTGACTGAAAACAAAACAGCGCTGCCCAACAGCCTCTTGGAGGCAGCAAACAGCTCTTGTTATCAGACCCCAGTCATTAACAAGGAATGAATCAACAATATCTCATTTCTAGCACCAAAGCACTCACAAGAAACATTTTCTAATTTGAAGTAACCATACGTGGGTGTAAGATATATAAACGCTGTTCTGAACAACTCAATTTCACTACTTCTCTGTTCATGCGAGCCACACAACACTTGGAAGAACGTTCCCTGCACCAGATGTAAAATGTTAATGGGCCTCATTACTTGCACCAAAGAAGAGGTCTGTTTAAGCTTTTAAAGATTGGAATTAAGGAAACAAAAACTGAAAAGACAAATGTACCTTTAGTTAAGTGCCTCTTAAATTTCTTGTCCGCCCACAAGTAGATGTAGAGAAAAAAAAATCCAAAAGCACTCAAACGTCTTAGGTCTTGTTATACTAGGTTGGTGTGGCCTTGCTGCAGAAAGCCATTGGGAACTCGTTCTTAACACACAGAGTTGTGTAGACTTCAGATAAGTTCTACTTATAGCAGAGTTTAATTGTGTTCTTTGGTTCCATATGGCCCCTTTCTCTGACCACCCCCCCCGCGAGCAGAGCAGAAGGACAGGTCCGTGTCTGCTCTATTTACACAGAGAAGGCATGGACAGAGCCCACCCTGCTCTATGGGCAGTCAAGTGTGAACGGACTGGCTGTCTGCTTACACCCAACTGCCCTCCAATCTACCTAGATGGAAGGGGAACAGATCCCCATTTTTTTATAGCAGATTGGATTAGAGGGAGTCACTGCAAAACAAGGAAAGAAATGGCACACCAGCCTAGTGCAATACCAAAGAGGTAACTTTATTAGGTTCAAAGAAGATATATACTCACAAACGACTGTAGTGACAAAGTCATATCAGCATCCAAAGCAATCACGTCACCAGGTCAGCTCCCAAAGCATGAGAAGACCCTCGAATGGCTGACGCATTTCGAGGGGCGATCCCCTCTTCATCAGAGCCAGCCTGGCCTTCTCATGTTTTGGGAGCTGAACTGGTGAAGTGATTGCTTTGGATACTGATATGCCTATATCTCCTTTGAACTTAATAAAGTTACCTCTTAGGTAATGCACTAGGCTGGTGCGCCCTCTCTTTCCTGGTTTTGCAGTGAGTCCTCTGGGTTTTCCTCGACCCTTAGAGGGCAGCAAGGCCTGTGCTGCTGGATGTTTTTAAGTACCGCAAACATTTTCATCATCTTCCAACTCTTGAGTGCTGGAGACGTTCTTGTTCTCGGATTAGAGGGAGGCAGGTGTAAACGGACACTACAGGTCCATAGAGATACATGGACCATGCATTCAGGTCCGACTGTCAGTTTTTCCGGGCAGTGGTGGCTTCAATCACCTTGCAGTGATAACATTCATTTATACCCCCTTTCAGATCCACCCTGGCACTTCGATGCAGAGAAGTGGTGGGACACCCTTATCTAAGCACTAAAAGTAACATTAAAGGTTCAGATATTTTTTTTTTTTTTAAATAACATGTCATACTTACCTGCTCAGTGCAGTGGTTTTGCACAGAGCAGCCCTGATCCTCCTCTTCTCAGATCCCCTGGCGGCACTCCAGGCCCCTCTCCTCTGCTGAGCACATGAAGCAAAAAAACCTCCAGGCTTTAGAACCACTTCAAGTCTTATTGTGTAGTGTCTATATATATTTGTACTAGATTATACTAATAACAGCATTGTTTTAGCCAAGGAATGGCAGAGAATGAAACAATATACACAAAACAAAATGACAAGCTGGTTTGTATAAAGGGTGTTTTAACCACTTGCCTACCAGGCACTTATACCCCCTTATTTACCAGGCCAATTTTCAGCTTTCAGCGCTGCTGCACTTTGATTGACAATTGCGCGGTCATGCAACATTGTACCCATATGAAATTTTGATCATTTTTTTCTCACAAATAGAGCTTTCTTTTGGTGGTATTTAATCGCCACTGGACGCTTTACTTTTTGCGCTATAAATAAAAAAAGTGCAAAAAATTTGAAAAAAAAAAAAAAGTTTCTTTGTTTCTGTTATAAAATTTTTCAAACAGGTAATTTTTCTCCTTCACTCATGTGCGTTGATGAGGCAGCACTGATGGGCACTGATAGGCGGCACTGATGGGCACGGATAGGCAGCACTAAAGGGCACTGATAGGCAGTACTAATGAGGTGGCACGGATAGGCGGCACTGATAGACAGCACTAATGAGGTGTCACGGATAGGCGGCACTAATATGCAGCACTGATAGGGGACACTGACGATGGGTACTGATAGACGGCACTGACTGGCATCACTGCTGGGCACTGACTGGCGGCACTGATTGGCGGCACTGCTGGGCCGCACTGGTGGGTGGCACTGGTGGACGGCACTGGTGGGTGGCACTGGTGGGCACATGTGGGTGGGCACAGGTGGGTGGCACTGCTGGGCACAGGTAGGTGGCACTTCTGGGCACAGGTAGGTGGCACTGCACGGAGCGGAGCTAGTGGGCGCACTGCTGGGCACAGGTGGGCGGAACTTGCAGGTGGCACTGCTGGGCACCGATCATCAGGGCACTGATCATCAGTGCCCTGATGATCGGTGCCGATCCCCGCTCTGACAACTGCCGGTTCTCGGCAGTACTTTCCTCACGATCTGACAGCGTGAGGAAAGTGCAGCCGAGAACCGGCACTTGCATTTCCCTCTGATCAGCGTGTCATTGGACACCGCTGATCACGTGGTAAAAGGCTGCTGTGATTGGCCTTTTACCACATTACGTGATCAGCTGTGTCCGTCATTCGGCTATCTGCGGTCGGCAGCTAGTTAAAGTGGAACTCTTGAGTCTGGTGGAACAACTAAATACCCAGTTAAAATAAACATGTTAACCACTTGGCCTTCAAAAGGTTTTCCCCCCTTCATGACCAGAGTATATTTTTGCTATTCACCACTACACTAATTTAACTGGCAATTTCTTGGTCAGACAACACAGTACCTAAAGGTGTATACTTTTCACACAAATAGAGCTTTCTTTTGGTGATATTTGATCACCACTTTTTTATTATATAAACAAAAAAATGCTGAAAATTTGGGGTGAAAAAAGCAATATTTTCAACTTTCTGTTCTAAAATATATTCAATAAAAAAAATGTAAAAATCAAATTTTCTCAGAAATTAAGGACAAAATGCATTCTACTACAGGTCTTTGGTAAAAACAAATTATTATTATTATACAGTATTTATAAAGCGCCAATAGTTCACTCAGCGCTGTACATTACAAAGGGGGACAGAACATGTGACAGAACAATACCAATACAATGCAAAACATGAGGGGATCGAGGGCCCTGCTCTTTCGAGCTTACAATCTAGAATGCCAGTAAGTGTATATTAATGGGTCTGAGTGAATGCTACAGTGTCTACAAACTATGGTAAACTGAAATTTACGCAGCTATGATGCTATACTGGTAATGGCGGTGATCAGCGACTTATAGTGGGACGGTGATAGTGTGGTGGGCAATCTGGAGCTAACTGTTGTTGGCTGGGAGATACACTGACAGTGACATTAATACCGTGATCGATGCTAAAGCTGTACAAGGTCACTGTACTAATGACACTGGCTGGGATCTAGGAGCAATCAAGAGATTAATCTAGGAGCAAACAAAAGGTTAACTGTGTGCCTAACAATTTGTAATGTGTGCCTTTTTTACTTTACTATATGGCTGTTTTTCTCCATATATCACTGTTCCCTGTACATGGAGATTTGTGTTTTGTAAACACAGAACTCTGTTAGTGATTGGACACAGCCAATCAACTGACTTTAGCCAAAATCATTGGCTGAAATCAGCTGCCAAACTTGTGCTGTGTCCAATCACAACACAGGTTGGCAGGAGAGCTCACACAAGGCTGATCACGTACATATATGTGATCATGCCTGCACCTGCTGCCCACTCACATTAAATTTACTGTGAGCAGTCAGCAGGTGATTAAAGTGTATCTCTGGCAAATTTTTAAATATATGTAAAGGCAAAATGTATTATTTAAGTTTGGATACAGTAGAGAAGGTGTAGACCTTTGTCAAGATTTTATTGATTTCTGTGTCCCTGCTGGGGAGATTCACCCTTTTGGTTTTACATACACTTCAAATTGTGGATAGTGTAGGGAATAGTTAGAACCCCTATCAGATTTACTTTTTGCCCTCTTTGTCCCATTGGGGAAATTAACATTCTCCTCTTGTTCACTTCTTGCTTCATAAACACAACAGGTAAGTGAAAACCTCTCAAGAGTGGGGTTAAACCCCTGTTGTGAAACAGTTGTCCTCCACTGACAGATTTCCTCTCCCGTCCTGTTCCAATAACAATTGCAAAATTCTGGATAGCCCACCACTTTGTATTCTGGTGATAATGGTCACCAGCTCATACAGTGAAAAATAATTTCCCCAGCTGGGGTGAAGGCAGCAATAAAAACCTGATAGAGGTTTTAAAGCAAACCTGTGCTTGATCAGAGCACAGAAGTTTGCTAAAATCAACCCCCCCTCAAAATTCATCTTTCCTTCACTCCCCCTGTCAAGCTATTCAGATGCCAGGACCTATGGTACTTCCAGGTATGGAGGAGTGTGTGACTCACTCCACGACAGTGCAGGTCCGATCACCAGCGCTGTATCATAAAGAAAGTCCATAATCCTGTGCAAACTAGAACTTGACCGGCTTATAGAGGTGGGGATTAAAGTGAACCTTTTTCACTGCCCTGCCTTGTGCTGTTAATGTTCATGGATCCAATAATTGCCGGTCACATTTACTGGTCTCTGTAACTGATTATAACACACATAGGATGTTTTGTGATTGTCTTCACCTTTCTATTATCTTAACCACTGGAAAATACTAATCTATGGGGGACAAGGATCTAAATTGTATTCAACATATTAGCCCTTATCCCTAATTTTGGACCTTATTTGTTTACGTGTGTATTGATCCTGCACCGTTTCGCATTGAACCTCTGTATATATCTTGTTTCCAAATCTCTGTTACAAAAAGTCTGGTTAAAAAAAGTTTATGAGAAAGACAGTCTACAACTCATATTATCATTTACCAATATTCTATTTCAGAAATGTTATCTTTAATTATGTGGGTCAGACAGTAACCACCAAGAAGTGCAAGGTTTTTCTTGACAATGCGTTTATCCTTCTGACGTACCTAGCAGAGATAGCAGTATCCCCACAATCCCAGTTCCTGCACCCAGCTCAATAATCTTCTTTCCTTTGAAGTTCAGTTTCTGCTCTTCAAAGTAAGAGCACAGATTCAGAGCCTGTAATGCAAAATCAAAGCAAATTAATAAAATACCACTACTAATGACTAGAGATTAACCTCACCCAAGAACACACGTCTAAACCATATCATATAAAACTACAGAACAGAATTCAGCCTGCATCCTAAGTGTATTTATAGCCAGTTTGGATAGAGTGCTTAAGTATTAGCAACACTGTCAAGTTGGTAATGCTGTTGTGTACCTACTGCGAATGGTAACAGTCTCTATTTAGCCTGCTGACCACTGGAATCGGGACTTAAAGTAACCATGTCAATACAGAGTCAATTATGAAATAAGGCCAGCCCTGAAGAAATCCCACCACTGCATATACAGGTTGGTGGGTGAAATATAATCCCGAAAGGGTTGAATATCTGCAGTGGTCAGGCAGCTGTGAAGTGGTGGCATTTTAAGACACAGGTATCCAGAAAGCTGTGGATGAGCTTCCTTTACAGGGCTATCCTTTTTGAAGTGGTGCTGTGCTAACAGGTGCAGCAAGTCCCAGTCACAATGGTCACCAGGATAAATAATTGAGGTGACTCTCCCCAGCAGGTATAAAATGGCAATAAAAACTTGACAGTGTTGCTAACAGGCAGTAAAATGAGTTTTAAAACAACCTTCAACGACCTCTGTAGCTGCAGGTGCTCAGGAATAATTAATCCTCAAAGTTCACAAAAGAGGAGCTTAAGAACACCTGCTGACTGTTTACATTAGAAAGATGGCAGGCTGCCTAGTACCTCTTACTAGAGAAAATAAGGAGAGAGAAGCTGTGGATTCAGTGCTACTACTGTAAAGTTGACAGTAAATTTCTGCACAGTGCCTGCACTATAAAGGTCAGTGATGACTTGTATTAAGGCTAATAAAACATCAACTGCATTACAAGATATAATAAAATAAGAAGCTTATGCTGCAAACCCAGATTCATTCAGGAGCTGCCCATGCAGTGCTTCTTTTCCGAACTAGGTTCTGGAACCATTTCTGGGCGTTGCGCGTCCTGCGATTTTGTTTGCACGATTGTGTGCCGTAATCTTGGAAAAAATGCCCTGCGTTTTCAGGTGCCATTGAAATGAATGGCGCCTTGACACGCGATTGCACTTTTTTACGTTGTCACACAGCGTTTTTAAATCGGCGATTCTGCCCATGTGTGAATGAAACCTAAGTCTTTCAGGATGAATGATGGCCAGCATTATTCAACCCACGTATGAGCCAAGGCTACACATGACTGCCCCCCCACCACCAACTAGTATAACTGAACACAGGAGAAGCACATCTCTATGTCACTCTGCTTTCTCCTATCTGCATGCTCCTTGCCAACATGACTCCCTGTGCTGTTGCTTCTCCCACTAAACAATTTTCTTGTAAAATTTTCCTTTACATTTAGCAAAACCATATAACATGAGGTCAGACTTAAACACTTTCAATTTGCATGTAGCCAGGCAGGCCCTTGCATAACATAATTAAAGGTAAGTCTAAAGGAAATTGAACAAGAAAATTACACAATGCAGGGATGCGCAATTCATATTGCCTGACACCCAGTACAGGCAGTTCCAGGTGTCGGGGAGGTAGTTTTCTTTCTTGAGAACAATAGATCTAGCCTCAGACCTCCTCCGTAACGCTACACTGATGATCTATAGGGGGTTTTGAAAACATTGCCAATAGAAAATATAGGGTACTGAAATTTGTTGCCATTTCACAAGCGTACGCATATTTAAGGGTTGACACGTTGGGTATCTATTTGCTTGGTGCAGCCTCGTCTGTTATATTTTACCAATAATTAGGTAATGTATTGCGTTTTTTGTGCCCTAAAATTAACTTGTGTGTTTTTTACTGAAATTTTGCATTTCCAAGACCTTTGCGGTAATGTCATGTCACATAAAAAAATTGGAACTACCGCTATTTTGTACTCTAGGGCAGCTGCTTTCAGAAAATATATAATATTTTGAGGGTTTTATGTAATCTCAGGCTTACAATTATTTTTTTAAACGTGTGCAAAAAAATCCAAAAATGGCTCTGGAAGCAAAAGGGTTAAAAGAGAAGTTCACCTTCAGGAACATGTTTTATGTGTCCATCGGTTTTTAGGGTGACATGTTCCCGCTGCTGTGGCAGATCGACAATCCAGGCCCTCTGTGTGACAGCAGTAGAGGGAGAAGTTCCCTGTACTAGCTGTCACTTTTTGTAAAAAAGTGCGGCCGTACGGGGCTCTGCCCACATGGCCATATCATTCATTCACAGAATTCTGTGAATGAATCAACTACAAATGCTGAAATCCTTTGCGGATGTCGGCTTGTAGTTCTCCATGAACTATCACGGAACTGTTGGCAGTTCACTGATTCTTCCTGTCAGTGTAAAACTGCCTGCCCATACAATATACGGACAGACAGCTTACATTGACAGTCTGCTGGAGCCCTGTATTATACCAGCATTCTGCTGATCGCTGGTAAAATGCTTTCCAGGCTCCTAAAAAAAAAAAAAAAGTTACCTGCAAAAAATCTGCATTTATTTTTTAATTTTTTTAAAGGTGAACTTATCCTTTAATGGAGGGGACAACAAAACTTGATTTGGCTGCTCGGCATGTACTTTACTAAGCTTCCAAGTAGTTCCATGTGCAAGGGTAACCTGAAGGAATAAAGTTTTTTTTCTTTTTTCTCATTGGGGCCGTCGCCTCATTTACTTACTCAGCATATGCGCTTCTGCTGAGCGTTAAGAGAGCCTGACGCTACCCTTTCCTGACGAGCACCCAATCGGTGCTCATTACTCTGCAAGGTCTCTCCCCCTCCTTGCTAGTCCCTGGGTGTGGTGCTGCAGAGAGGCAGGGGGTGAGGAGGA
This sequence comes from Staurois parvus, assembly GCF_062004578.1. Classification (NCBI taxonomy): domain Eukaryota; kingdom Metazoa; phylum Chordata; class Amphibia; order Anura; family Ranidae; genus Staurois; species Staurois parvus. The sequence continues at coordinate 3,221,051 of NW_028317819.1, read as the reverse complement.
GAGAAACAGCACAATGTAGAAAATACTAAAAGTTTAAGCTGCCATAAAGCCCCTTTCATCTTTAGAAAACCCAGCCTTTCCTAGAAGAACCTCAGATTTAAATACTGTTTTGGTTACATTTTTTTTTCTTTTTTTATCATGACAAGTAGACTGTCATGAAGGACAAGTAGATTACTGCAACTCCCTCCTCACTGGCCTGCCTCGCCACAGGCTATCCCCGTTTCAGCCGATCCTGAATACGGCAGCCAGACTCATTCACCTTTCCAACCGCTCCGTTTCCACCACCCCCCTCTGTCAATCCCTCCACTGGCTTCCGATTGCCCAATGGATCAAATTCAAAATCCTAACACTGATGTACAAAGCTGTCCATCATACTGCCCCGAACTACATCACTGACCTAATATCCAAATACCACCCAACACACACTCTCCGCTCTTCACAAGACCTCCTTCTCTCTAGTTCCCTGGTGTCCTCCTCCCATGCCCGCCTCCAGGACTTCTCCAGGGTGTCACCCATCCTCTGGAACTCCCTACCCCAATCCATCAGACTATCACCTACTCTCCTCTCATTTAGGCGCACCCTGAAAACCCACCTCTTCAGGGAAGCCTACCCCACCCCCTGCTAATTGCCAACCTCCTCCACTCTTCCTACCACTCCATCCCCCACAGCCATTTCCACCTGTACCACTATCCCCTCCCTCCTAGATTGTAAGCTCCAAGGAGCAGGGCCCTCAATCCCCTCGTGTATCACATTGTATTGTTATTATACTGTTGCATGTATTGTCTCCCATTGTAATGTACAGAGCTGAGCGAACTGTTGGCGCTTTATAAATACTGTATAATAATAATTGGGACCTGGGTTTAGTCCCTTGGAAAAGTAGTTTTCTAACAAATTTCCATACCCCTGCAATGTATAGCCAGCTTTAACGATCTATTAGAGATTACAGAACAGCATTCATTTGTGCGGTTTGGTCTGCCTAGTGTACAGCATTAAGAATCTGTAAATTTGTTAATGGCCGTAGTCGGGCACAGGTGCACTTTAAGCCAACCACACATATTGCAATCTGACATTGTCCTATTGTGCACTGCCCTGACTGTTACCACAACTCAATAATGACCTATAACTCTTCAGTCTGCAATGCTCAGGTTTTCTGCTGATTGCAAAGCTAGTGTCCTTTCCTGCAGCATGCTGACAGAGAACAGCCTTTTCTACTTAGTGGTGGCTGCTTTCTAAAGAAAATGAGATGCAAGACTTTGCACACACTTTGTTTTTATGCACATGCAATGTATTTAGCTAATGTAAACAAAGCTATGCTCAAGGTTCAGTGTACACAGGAATTTGTGAAGGATTTGGAATGCATCATTTGTCTTTTTTATGGGATCATACAAAGCAGGATACTCATTACAGATATGCAATAAATGCTTCCAGGCACAGGTAACTATATACTGTGACCATCTGCTTATCTCACAAACCCTTTTGTCCCCATTCACACTTCAGCTGAGTGACTCTGGCTGTTTTTCAGGCTTTTTTGTATTGCATATTTGCACAGTCATTTTTATGCACAATTTTGGCTTGAGCAATTTTCAAAAAGTTTTAGCAAATGGAAAGCTCATTTCTAGGCAAGAAAACGCTCCCAAAACGCATGTATTCACATCCTACACAGCCGCACCAAAGCAACCTTGACTGTGGTGGGAGAAGAACAAACGCATGCTGTCACACGGGGTAGAGGGTGTTCACTTAGCAACATGTTACACCCTAAATGTGGGTATGACATGTAGAAAAAGGTAGAGTTGGACTTTATTCTCAAATAGTAGCAAGATGCTCCAAATTAAGGTGATTGCTACTACATGCAACTGCATATGTCGTGAAATGTAGTGAAAAATCACAATCAGATTAGCAAAATTCACCCTGTGCACTAGTGCACCATAGTTACAAACATGCAACACGCAGCTATCAAGGTCTAGAATTAGGGTAACAGCCTATGAAAATTTAAAGGGTCAGCAATGGCATGTCCACTTAAGAAGATAACTATCCTCTGTTGCTAGGATGCAGGTGGCTACTGCCACCAAGTGTCCTCCGTTGCTAGGATGCAGGTGGCTACTGCCACCAAGTGTCCTCTGTTGCTAGGATGCAAGTGGCTACTGCCACCAAGTGTCCTCTGTTGCTAGGATGCAAGTGGCTACTGCCACCAAGTGTCCTCTGTTGCTAGGATGCAGGTGGCTACTGCCACCATGTCCTCTGTTGCTAGGATGCAGGTGGCTATTGACACCTAGTGTCCCCTGTGGCTACAATGTAGGTGGCTATTGCTTAACATCCTCTGTTGCTTGGACGCAGGTGGCTATTGCCAGTAAGGCTACTTCTACATTGCTCCATTGCAAAAACACAGTAAAAACACATATGCATTTTTACTGAATTTCCAGTGCGTTTTTCACCTTACATGTAACTCAAAAAATGCACCAAAAATGCAACCGCAGGTGCTTATTTCACTTCATTTTAATTGAGGTGTGTTTTTTATGTGTTTTCAATTCATTTCAACGTGGGGGGGGGGGGTCATTTTTAATGTTTTTTTTCCCCCCACATCAAACATGAGCCAAAATGCAGCAAGCAGGACTTTGAAAAATGCAATGGACCTGCAACCGAGCAGTGTGAAGAGCTACATAGGATTTAATGGTCATGCGTTTTTCTTCTGCTTTTTTTTATGCAAATGTGGAAGAAAAAAGGATCCGTGTGAGAGCAGCATTAATGTCCTCTGTTGTACGAATTGAGGCAACTTTTGTGATAAAATCCATACTTGCATGTTTGGGAGAATATACGCCCATGTAATCGGAAGTGGCATTTCCAGGCACACTGTAAATTCAGGACTATAATACGCACGCAACCGCGTGCACCCGTCCATACTCCTGACAGGCCAGCCAATCCACAGTCTACAGGGGACCATACTGCCTACTCCTAGATGGATGAAGTCTTGTGTGAAGAGAAAATCCCATGTATTCCTATGGAGAGGCCAGCTAGCATGCATCCTGAAGGCTGACAGACCCTCCATAGGAATGAATGGGAGCCAGGCACACTGGTCAGGGATGTTTGGTGCAGGAAGCGCTGTCCCCCCCCATGAGGTACAGGCAGGAGAGGACTATGGAAGGGTGCTGTGTATGAGTGAATGGAGCGCCCTGCTATGGAAGGACCCGAGCTCTCTGTTCACCTCTCCCACCAATTAGAACAGAAACCCCGCCCACCCCGTACTCACAGCGTCCCACACCGGAGCCGCCACCCCGAGCTTGGCCCCGTAATGCTGAGTGATGGACAGCCGCTGACCGCAGAACTCATAGCAGCTCTCATCCGTGTACGTGTCGGAGAAGAGAGAGGCCAGGTCCCGAGGCAGTACATCAGTCAGGCCGCCCTCCTCCTCTTCCATGGACATGGCCGAGCTCACTCCATGCTGCTTCCTGTTTGTAGGACGTCATAGAGCGGGCGGATAAAGCGCCACGTGTGAGGAGCAGAGCTGAGGAAGAGCCAATGTGGAGAGCAGTGTGTGGCGGTATCGGAGCACAGAGACACAGGGCCGCTTCCACACCAGAAAACACTGATATTCCAAATGTATATTCAGAAGCTTCATTTTGCCTGAAATCATCCGTAGGGTCTAGTTCATGCAGCCTAACAGCCTGCTCATTTCCATGGACCGCCGCATCAAACTGGATGGACCGCCGCATCAAACTGGATGGACTGCCGCATCAAACTGGATAGACTGCCGCATCAAACTGGATGGTTTGCGATGCTCATAAATGCCTAACAAGTAAAATCCCATTATTTCCAATGGCACCTGTTTGTACTTGCATTACTGTTCTAGCAGATGTAATCATTTTGTCCCCATAGACTTTAGATGGAAATCACCTGAACAGTAGGCATGGGTGATATTTCAAGTGCTTTTTCAAAAGAGTTTTTAGCTCAAACAGCGGCTATTAGTACATTGCTCAAAAAAAAATGAAAGGAACACTTTGAAAACATCAGATCTCAATGGTGAAAATCTCCTGCTGGATATCTATACTGATATGGACTTGGTAATGTATTAGGAACGTAAGGATGTCCCATTGATATGAAAATTATCAACCTACAGAGGACTGACTTCAAAGACACCCTGAAAATCAAAGTGAAAACATGATGCAACAGGCTAGTCTATTTTGCTGAAATGTCATTGCAGCAACTCCGAATGGTACTCAGTAGTTTGTATGGCCCCCACATGCTTGTATACGTGTCTGACAATGCCGGGGCATGCTCCTAATGAGACAACAGATGGTGTCCTGGGGTATTTCCTCCCAGATCTGGACCAGGGCATCACTGAGCTGCTGAACAGTGTGAGATGCAACCTGGCGGTTTCGGATGGACCAAAACATATCCCAGATGTGTTCTATTGGATTTAGGTCAGGCAGCATGGGGGCCATTTAATGGTATCTATTTATCCTCCAGGAACTGCCTACATACTCTCACCACATGAGGCCAGGCATTGTCGTGCACCAGGAGGAACCCAGGACCCACTGCGCCAGCGTAGGGTCTGACAGTGGGTCCAAGGATTTCATTCCGATACCTAATGGAAGTCAGGGTGCCATTGTGTAGCCTGTAGAGGTCTGTGTGTCCTTCCATGGATATGCCTCCCAAGACCATCAGTGACCCACCACCAAATGTTATAGGCATGATCTCCACAGCTTCTCCAGATGCTTTCACATCCCTCACGTGCTCAAGTTGAACATGCTCTCATCTGTGAAAAGCACAGGGTGCCAGTGGCAGACCTGCAATTCTGGTGTTCAATGGCAAATGCCAATTGAGCTCTGGTGCCGGGCAGTGAGCACAGGGCCCACTAGAGGATGTCGGGTTCTCAGGCCACCCTCATGAAGTTTTTCTGATTGTTTGGTCAGAGACATTCACATCAGTGGCCTGCTGGAGGTCATTGTGTAGGCCTCTGGGGCAGTGCTCATCCTGTTCCTCCTTATACAAAGGAGCAGGTACCAGTCCTGCTGGGGGGTTAAGAACCTTCTATGGCCCTGTCCAGCTCTCCTAGAGTAACTGCCTGTCTCCTGGAATTTCCTCCATGCTCTTGAGACCGTGCTGGGAGACAAAAAACCTCCTGACAATGGCACATATTGATGTGCCATCCTGGAGGAGTTGGACTGCCTGTGCAACTTCTGTAGGGTTCAGGTGTTGCCTCCTGCTACCAGTAGTGACACTGACCCTAGCCAAATACAAAACTAGTGAAAAACAGAAGAGATGAGTAGGGAAAAAAATTACAGTGGCCTCCACCTGTAGGACCATTCCTGTTTTAGGGGTTGTTTCATTTTTGACCATCTAATTTCATTAACACCAAAGCAGCTGAAACTGATTAACAACCCCCTCTGATGCTTAACTGACCAGATCAATATCAGAGGAGTTTAATTGACGATGCCCTACTCTGATTAACCACTTTCCTACCGGGCACTTTTACCCCCTTCATGCCCAGTCCAATTTTCAGCGCTCACACTTTGAATGACAATTACGCGGTCATTCAACATTTTACCCAGATGAAATCTTTATAATTTTTTTCACTCAAAAGAGCTTTCTTTTGGTGGTATTTAATCACCACTGGGTGTTTTTATTTTGTGCACTATAAACAAAAAAGCAAAAAATTAGAAAAAAAAAGTTTTTCTTTGTTTTCTATTATAAAATTTTGCAAACAGGTAATTTTCCTCCTTCAATGATGTGCGTTGGTGAGGCTGCACTGATAGCACTGATGGGCATTGTTGAGGTGGCACTAATAAGGCAGTACTGGTGGGCCTTGATGAGGAGGCACTGATGGGTGGCACTGATCATCAGTGCCCTGTTGATCAGTGCTGACCTGCTTTGTGACAGTTGCTGGTTATCAGCTGTACTTTCCTTATGCTGTGATAGCCTGAGGAAAGTGCAGCCGATAACCAACAACTGTATTTACTCGGTGATCTGCTGTGTCTGTAGGAAAGGTCAATTTCAGTCTTGTGGCCTCCCTTCCAGTTTCAGGAAATGGCAATTCTTGGTTTTTTAAAGTGGCTCTAAAACCTTAAGGTTTTTCAACTTAATTCCTATGCATTAAGGTGAAAAACCTGTGCTGCACAATTCCCCCCAGCCTCGCATTATTCTTACCCAAGCCTGATCTGATCTAGCGGCTCCAAAAGCTCTTGCCGTTGTCTCCCTCCTCCTTGGGCGGATTGATAATAGTGAGAGCCATTGGCTCCCACTGCTGTCAATCAAATTCAGTGCCAAGCCACTGGATGCAGACAGGGCGGCTTGGGAACAAGCCTGCACGGGTGCCCCCATGGAAGTCTGCTTAGGAGCAACCCTGCACGGGTGCCTCCTTGAAAATCTGCTTGAACAGACCAGCGCTGGAAGGGGACTCTGAAGAGGAGGATTGCGGCTGTTCTGTGCAAAACCATTGCACAGAGCAGGTAAGTAAAACATGTTTGTTTTTATTTTTAAAAAAACCCAAAGCTTTAATGTTGGTTAAAGTCTGAAATCAACTCATATTTTATCCCTCTGGTTATTCCTTGGTAAAATAATGATACAAAAGTGAAAAAAATGCATAACAAAATTAGAGGGAGCCCCTTTAAATTTTCATGAAAAGCGCTCAGATGCAATAAAAAAAAAGTGTCAGAATGGGCTCAAAACCCAAAAACAGATTCAACCACATGTAAAATGAATTTTGAAAATATCATTCAGAACTCAAAATTTGGAACTCGTAATCCTGGAATTTAAAATTTGAAACTTGGAGCTCAAAATTTGGAACTCAGTACTCAAAATTTGATATTTAGAAATTTGAATAAAAAACATTTGGAACTTGGAACAAAGAATCTGGAATATGGAGTTCAGAGCTCAAAATTTGGAACTGTGAATTTAGAACTTGGAATGCCCAAAATTGTGCCAGCAATGACTGTCAGTCATTGTGACTTGTATGTGCCATGAGACATACTGTCACACCAAATCAGTTCATTTTTTAACTTTGGCATATTGTATCAGTTCTAAACAAATGGCTGCTGAAGCAAACCACACAAACAATGCTTATGTCTTTAACCTGTTGCCACCCGCATAACTCTTGCTGTTTACATATGCGTGGCAGCAAGAGTGGGCTTTAATGCCCACACGTCACACGTGTGTAATGAAACCGATCCAGTCTGCGCTTGGGTACTTCCGTTAGGCTACCGCTTCCCTGTCCAAACACCAACAACAGAAACCACAGCTGACCATACAAGACTAGACGACACCAGTCTGTCTGAACATGAAACTCTTTATTTGAAACTCGAACTGGATTTTTAATACTCTCGGGACAATTCCCCCTTACTGCATAATGACACAGGGCGGGGCAATCTATACTTGGCAACAAGAGACACACAGGTATTGAAACTTCACAGCAGCAGACAGTCCCATCAGGAGGGAGGGATGCTGGAGACACCCATCCCCCCCCCCCCCACTAAGCTAATACACATACATCCCATATTATATTTTGCTCCCAAGCAAGACAATAGAACAATGGGATGCAACCACATGGCATTAAACAATCAACTACCCCCCACCCCAATATTAGGACAGATCACCCTTTACCCCTAACAGGCACAGGGTGACTTACACATAATAGGGATTTGGGGAGCTGTGTTTCATGGGCCCCCCCACCCAAAGTGACTCCCGTCACAATGTGTCACTGGGCAGCCAATGTTTCTGTGCTGAGAGAGTGTGCCAAGCACAGAGAATGGGCTGTCAGCTAAAGGGACCAGTTCCTGAACATGTGACTCCTGTGATAGCTGGTGACATGATTGCTGATACTGATTTAATCTATGGTTTCAGTAAAAACAAATGCGCAAATTAATTTTTGTATACACAAACACAATAAAAGATGAGGTCTTGTCAAGCTTCCTATGTGATAGGAAAGTGCAGGTAACGGGTCCTCTTTGAAGTGGAATTAAACTCTAACATAAGAGTAACTTATGAACAGTAGTGATGGGCTGAACACCCCCGTGTTCAGTTCGCGGTTGAACATTCAAACTTAATGAAAGGTCCACTGTGAACTTCAAACTCAATGCACGTCTATGGGACTCAAACCTGTATATTCAAAAATGCCCATTTTGAAGGCTTACAGTGGGTAAAATGATTTGATATCTTGCAGATTTTGTAAGTCTGCTCACAAATAAATGGTCTATAATTTTTATCATAGGTATATTTTAAATGATAGAGACAGAATATCAACTGCAAAGCCAGAAAAAAAACCACGATACAAATGTTATAAATTGAGTGGCAGTTCAGTGAGTAAAATAAGTATTTGATCCCCCTATGAACCAACAATAATTCTGGCTCCCACAGACTGGCTATATACTCATGTGGTACGCAGATTAGTCCTGTCAATATAAGAAAGTGCTCCTAATGGCAACTCATGTGTATAAAGACACCTGTCCACATAACTCTTTCTTCCATTCAAACCTTACCATCACCAAAGACCAAAGGGCTGTCGAAGGATTTCGGGAACAAGATTGTAGACCTGCACAAGGCTGGAATGGGCTACAAGACCATCAACAAGAAGCTTGGTGAGGAGACAACTATTTGGAGAAAATATTCAAAATACAAAATAACCATCAATCGCCCTCAGTCTGAAGCTTGCTGCAAGATTTTGCCTCATGGGGTAAGGATGATCATGAGAAAAGTGAAGGAACAGTCCAAAACTACCTGGGATCTTGTGGATGATCTCAAGGCAGTTGGGACCACAGTCGCCAAACAAACCATTGGTAACACAATACGTGCCACCATGGATTGAAATCCTGCAGCGCCAGCAAGGTTCCCCCTCCTCAAGAAAACACATGTACAGGCCCATCTGAAGTTTGCCAATGAAACTTCGAAATGACTCGAGAAGGATTGGGAGAAAGTGCTGTAGTCAGATGAGACCAAAATTGAGCTCTATGGCATTAACTTGACTCTCCGTGTTTGGAGGAAGAGAGATGCTGACTATGACCCTGAGAACACCATCCCTACAGCCAAGCACGGAGGTGGAAACATTATGCTTTGGGCTGTTTCTCTGCTAAAGGCACAGGCCAATTTTGCCACATTGAGGGGATGAGAACCTTCTGGGTCTTCCAGCATGACAATGACTGAAAACATACCGTGAAGGCAACAAAGGAGTGGCTCCAGAAGAAGCACATTAAGGTCATGGAGTGGCCTAGCCAGTCTCCAGACCTTAATCCTATAGAAAATTTATGAAGGGAGCAGAACCTTTGAGTTGCCAGGAGACCATCAGGAAATCTTAAGTATTTAGTGAAGATCTGTAAAGCAGAGTGGACCAAAATCCCTCCTGAGATGTGTGCAAACCTGGTAACCAACTACAAGAAAATTCTTACCTCTGTGCTTGCCAACAAGGTTTTCTCCACCAAGTACTAAGTCATGTTTTGCTTGGGGATCAAATACTTATTTTACTCTCTGAACTGCAACTCCCTTTATAACTTTTGTATTACTGTATGTATTTTTTCTGGATTTTTAGTTGATATTCTGTCAATATTTTTTAAAATACACCTATGATAAAATAATTATAGACCCTTAATTTCTTTGTAAGTGGGAAAACTTACAAAATCTTCAGGGGATCAAATAATAATTTTCCCCACTGCATATACAAGTTATTGGCCATAAAAGGGGTATGGGTACTGCCCTGAGGGACATGAAATGGTGAAAAAAAAAATTAAAGTACCATTTTTAAAGGTGCTTTCATATTTCATTGCTTAAACAAAAACAAAAAAAGAGAAATCCCTTTAAATGTCATGCCTAGGGGGTCCCCTTAAACTACCTGCAAAGCTGCACATCTGTACAGTGTATAGAACCTGCTGCAGCAGGACTGACTTTTTTTATAAAAAAAAAACAGCATGCCCCCCCCCCTCCAACTCATACCAGAACCTTTAAGTCTGTTAGGAGGGACCCCACAGTCAAACATTTTTTTTAAAGTGCCTGGTAGGACTTTTAAGGGGAACCCCATCCCCAAAAAATGGGGGGGAGGGAATGCGTGGGTCCCCCCTAAATTCCTACCAGACCCTTGATCTGAGCATAGGCCTGGCAAGGCAGGAAAGGGGGGGATGAACAAGCACCCCCCCCCTTGCTGTGGCTACCCAGGCTGCATGCCCTCAGCATAGGGATGGTGCCCCCATGCCGATGGGGACGAGGGCCTCTTCCCCACAACCCTTGTCCTGGTGGTTGTAGGGGTCTGTGGGCAGGGGAACTCATTAGCTTCAGGGTTCCCCTTTAAATAAGGGAGCACCCTGATGCTGCTCCCCCCCCCCCTGTTATTGAGTAAGGGTACTTGTACCCCTACCTATTCACTAAAATTTAAATTGTGAAAAATAAACTTACCAGACTTTTGAAAAAATCCTTTATTGAACAAAAAAACTAAACATCAAAGTCCTTTTTATTTAAAAAAAAAAAACAAAAAACACTAAAAAAAATGGTTCCATCTCTGTAATCCATTGTCTATCATCGCGTCCAGTGTTGTCACAATTGGGCAGAGCTAGCGGTGACATCACCGCTAGCACTGCTAGCTCCCTCTGTCTTATATAGTGTGTGGTGGGGACTGTGCGCTGTGAGAGAGCAGTGCATTGTGGGGTGTTTGGTATTGGTGGTGCCTTCACACCGTAACCCTTCAGCGTTTTTCTTGAAGAGTGCAGGATTGGACCCTGCACTCCCTTTGGCCTCCTTAAATGGTGACAGGACAGTGCATACATCCTTTATCAGCTGCCACTGGCATGGTGAAAAGAAGCCAAGCTCCCCTGAGCCTTTCCTTCTGCCATACCCACACAGGTACGTATTTATGGCCCTCTGCTGCCTGTACAGCTGCTGCAGCATTACCTATGTTGAGTTCCACCTGGTAGGCAGGTTGAATTCCTGTTGAATGTTAGCCAGCTGAACACTGGCCATGTATGACTGCCTGAAATGGCCAGATTTTTCTGGCCTGTCTCAAAAAATCTTGGGTACCTGTTCCAGAAATGCTGCACCTCCAAATTCAGGACATGTGCCAAGCATGGAACGTGTCAAGTGTCCCTGTCGGAGGGCGGAGAGAAGGTTGGTGCCATTGTTGCATACAACCATTCCTGGCTCAAGCTGCCGTGGCGTCAACCACTTCTGAGCCTGCCCCTGAAAAACTAACAGTATCTCTGCCCTGATGTGGCTCCTGTCCCCTAGACAGACAAGCTGAAGCACCGTATGGCATCTATTAGCCTGACTGCTTGCGTAGCCCCTTGAACGCTTACAGAGCACTGCTGGTTCTGAGGACCATTCAGCAGAAGAGGAGGGGGTGGAGCAGACAGATGTGGCAGGCTCACCACCAGCTTTTTGGAGGCATGGTGGCAGAACAAGCCCCAGCACTGCACTCTGTCCTGCATCCTTCCCAGCTGCCAGCAGAGTTACCCAATGCGCTGTGAAGGAAACCATTACCATGCCTGCTGGACCACATGTCAGCAGTAATGTGGACCTTGCTGCTCACTGCCCTGTCCAACGGGGCCGAAACATTGCCTTCCACATGATGGTACAGAGCTGGAATGGACTTACTTGAAAAGAAACTTATTTTCGGAACCTGCCACTGTGGTACAGCACATTCCACAAATTCACGGAAGGGGGCAGAATCCACCAGATGGAAAGGCAGCAGTTGTAACGCTAGCAATTTGGCCAAGCTACCATTTAGGTGCTGAGCATGTGAATGAGTGGGACGGTATTTTTTTTTTTTTTTTTTAAGGTTCAGCAACTGGGGTAGTGAAATTTGCCTGGTGAAATCAACAGGTGCTGTATTTCTCGCAGATAGGGTGCAAGGACCAGTGGCATCCATAGCTATACCATAATCCCTCTCAATGGAGGCTGTTGAGAAGACGAGGTATAGTAGGTGTAGAGATCCCAGATGAGCAAGGAGAAATCTGCACTTTTTTATGATGGGGGTCTTTCACGTGCTGTTGCCAACAGGCTGCATGGCAGGTAGTCATGTCTTGTCAAGCATGCGGTGCCCAAGCGGCTAGTGTTTTGGCCACGCTTGATCTACTTAAGACAGAGACTGCAAACAGCAATGCTGCAGTCTGCTGCACATGAGTTGAAAAAAATCCCACACCAATGAACTTTTAGAAGTCAGCGGAGAGTCAGCAATGACCTACACCTTTGGAGCTCTGTCGTGTAATGCAACAGCTTGGCTGCCCTTACTCCTGCCCCTGGTGGACATCCTGCCTCGTTGGAGTTGTGCCTCCTCACTTTTCCTCCTCTGTTCTCTCAGGCACCCAAGTACAGTCAGTGACCTCATCATCCTCTACCTCATCACTGGAACCAACTTGGCAGTATGCTGGGGCTGAGGGTACATGACTGCTAATTTCTTATCCGACATTGGCACCCCCTCTGTCTAGGTTCACGTCACTTCCTTCCTCATACCTGGGAACCAACATCGAAGCATTCAAATTGCTGCGCATCCTCCAGCAGCATGAAACCACCTCTATGATCGAATAATTCAGGTGACTCCTCCATGCATAATAGTGGGGCTACGGAAGGAGTAACTGTGGACAAGGAGCCTGTGGAATAGGCTGCTTTGGCAGCTGCGGTGGAAGGCGAACTAGTATGAGCCTGGGTGACAGAGGATGAGGATAGCATAGGTAGCCACTCCACCACCTCTTGTGCATGTTGTGGCTCAATAACAGGGCCACCGGAAAAAAAAAGAAAAGCGTGTCCTGCCTGCAGAGGAGACACCATGTCCATGACCACGAATTTTCACTGTGGGTACAGAGACTGCTTGCCCTCTTTTAGCTGCCTGTGAGCGTCTGCTTCTCCTTGTTGGCCGTTTGGATGTGATGGGGATTTTTTTCAGGGATTTTTATAACTTTTTATTTTAGAGCGTGGGATGGGAATTTGGTGATTAGGTGCAATACTTTTGTGCCTGGTGCACTATAAACTGCTTTGTGTTTTTTTTAATAAAGCAAATAAGGGGTACAGCAATTATGGATGTGTTTTTTTTACTGCTGCAAAAAAAATTAACGTAAAATTAAGAAAGCGAAAAAAAAAAAATTGGTCACGCAGAAGGAAGAACACTTACGACTCAAAAGGAGTAACCACAATTATGGAGAATATTTTTTTGCTGCTGCTGGAAAAAAAAATTCAGAAATCCAAAAAAAAGGTAACCACTGCTGATGCAGAAGGAGGAACACCTGCGATGCAGAAGGGGGAAGAACAATAATGGGCAAAATATGTTGGGTTGCAGCAGCAAAGAAAAATAAATAAAATTACATTTAAAAAAAATTCAGAAAGCCAAAAAAAATAACCACTCTTGAAGCAAGAGGAACACCTGCGACGCAAAAGGGGGAATAGCAATTATGCCATAAATATTTTTAGTGTTACCGTAGCTAAAATAACATTTTTTAAAAAAAGGAAACCATTGGTGACGCAGAAGGAGGAACACCTGTGACACAGGAAGATACAGCAACAGAACCCAATGCTGCAAAAAAATGTTTACAAAAAAAAAAATGGGAGGAGCAGAAGTGCTGTAAAAAACACTGACACTGCTACACTGCTCTT